>NW_024609881.1:83489924-83847708 GCF_016920785.2 Ixodes scapularis | reverse complement strand
AAACCCATCTCGATCAAGAAAACAAGAGAAAACCTTTATTGTCTTAAATGTTTTCGGTGTCTGCTGACCCTTGACATCCGCGTTTCAGTCCGGGTTCATTGCGTAGTAAATATTTCGCTACCGCTTTCTTGTAGCTTTCAAATGCTTGATTGTTGGCTTCTTGTATACGACATTACATTCGTGGCACGTTTGAGACCGATTTTCGCGATCTGCTTGCCTTTCTGCGGCAGCGCGGCTCTGCCGAGCCGAAATAAGTGGGGAGGCGTTCACTTGATCGAACGCCGTTTTAGCGAATGAAAACGAGACCACGACGTTTCATCGAATGACTAGCGAATGGGTCTAGTTACATAGACAGCTCGGATTAGCTTTCTTTTGTAATGTGGCGCCTTACCTGCCGCTGCGAAGCGGCGTAAACGAGGGCTCCGAGTATGTTAGCACGCGTGTCCCCCCCCCCCCCCCCCCCCACACACACACACACACACAAACACACACTGCGAGCGTCTGGGTTTGAAACTATTAATTGCCAGTTCTAAAGGATGGTACTTACTTGAAGTGGGAGCTGGAATTCTACTAGGTACCAGGAGAGACTTACTAGGGAGTTTTAGAATAGCGCACGCTAAAGCTTTGCGTGCGCAAAGAATAGCGTCGTCGCTACTGCGCATGCTCCGAACGCAAACCAGATTTTGCGCTTTGCGTGCGCAATTTTAGCGTGCGCTATTTCTCGGAAATAGCGTGGGTACGCAAAGAGTCTTTGCGCTTGTCCAAGGAGGATTCGTGATGAGAAGTTGGCTAAAGCCAAGACGAGCAGAGTTGAAAAAAGATGGCGGTTTCCTGGATTATGGTCAGCGGCTGCTTTGGCGGCGTCGTGAGTGCGACGTCGGCGGCATCCTCGCGACTGCGATTTTCAATACAAGACGACATTGAACTCGGTTTGGCAACGATCACCGACAGCTTTATGCTTGTGACGCGCGAACATTTCTCGGCGAAGGTACGATGTGCGAAGGTCACACGAGACCTCTCTTGCCGAGGCGACGCAAGCGGACACAACCGATCAACCGTTCGCGTCGCATTCTTCTGTTTAAACAAATCTAAAATTATACTCTGGACCAAAAAACTTCTTTTTCTTAAGTTACAGCATTTCGTGTGTGAAATAAAAAATGTGACTGTATCTTGGTGGCGTCGCAAGCGCGAGATGCTTGGGCTTTTGCGTTGCGACGGAGAAGACGCTATTTTAAAACTCTCTCGCGTCGCGTGCGCTAATACAAGCACTAAATTTAGCGCTAGCGTGCGCTAAAATTGCGTACGTTATTCTAAAACTCCCTACTATCGGCCAACGAAGCACGGTGGCCTGTGGGGGCGGAGTCTAGGAACGCTACTGATTAATATTGTGACAGGCGATCAGTTATGATAGCAGACGAAACTTCGACTCGTTTGTTCAGAAGTTCGCGGTGATATTTTATTAGCCCTCGTTACAGCACACCAAGGATCTTAGGCAGTGAAATTCACATCACGCAGGCTCGTCCGTCATAGCCAAATGAGCGCAGTCGACGATGAGGTGTAATGAGCTACTAAGCTTCACAAGGAAAATGCGCGTGAGAAAGTCCAAAACACCGATCCAGCAGACGCACGTACGTACGTTTACTCCGGACTTCATGAACCCGACGGCGCAAGATCAAACAGCACCGCCGTCATCGCCACCCGGTTTTCTCTGCACTTTGCGCGACGACGGCACTGCAACGGAGGGCACTAACCTCGGCGTTAACAATCCGCGAAATAGATTAATTTCCCACTCTTGAAGCCATTCCAATTGATAAATGAAAATACCTCGGCGTTGTTGAACATCTGACGACACAACCAACACAACTGTGCCGCTGGCTGCGTGAGCCTGACACAACTGTGCCGAGCGCCTGCTCGGCACCGTTGTTGCTCGTGAAGGCCTGCTTATTTGTAGTTGAGACGATGATTCCACATCTTTCGTGGTGCTTGCAATAACTTCGAAGGCAGGGCAACCTTCTCACGAGGACGTTGAAGACACTCAACACCGGAGCCACCAAAGCAATCGCACAAACCGTCGCCATGTTTGCTTCTTCTTCGTCACTCGCGGCGCGGTCAACTCGTCGCGAGATGTTTCCTGGCTCGGCTAGATGGAAACCAACAGCGGCAAAGTGGCGTATGGACACACGGCTCTCACATTACGGGCACTATACTCACATGCCGCGGTAAACAGGACCGATACCGGCGAAACGGCAGTCGGCACACCAGCGAAGAAGCCCTCAAAGGGAAGCGGCGCCGAGGCCGACGCAGCCCCCCTCCCCGTGAGCGTCTGGGTTCGAGATTATTGTTCGCTTTTGCTGCTTGCGGTCGAGGCTAAAAAGAGCACTTCCGGACAAAGGTCTATAGACGCTTTGCAGCAGCTGTGCATGGACGCCGCCATAACTGACCTTCCGTTTTTGTTTCCTCTTATTCCGTTTATTTCACTTCATCCTTACCATAGCAGGCCAGGTTATTGCCACATTAGATTCAACTGTGTCCTTTTCTAAAGCATCGGTCTTTGTAGAGGATCGTCAACTACCGTTTCAGTTGCTCGGCATCTCGGTAAGACAAGAGAAGGTCGGCTATGGCGGCTGTAATTTGGCGCGTGTGTAAAGGGTCTATACCAGTGGTCTATACAGTTACTCTACTAGCAGTCCGCTCATCGCGCCATCTGGGGTCTCCTAGGGGAACTAAAGCAAATGTCTCCCAATCCTGAGTATGAAAAAATGGATACGCGGTGTGCCGTATGCGGGGGAAAACGAGGAAGTAGAACATGTGGTGCTTCACATGTTCTACTTCCTAACACAGGGTTTGCTCCCGCCCTCCCCAAGGGGGCGACGGATTTAGTCGGAGCGATGTGGTTTGCAGAGGAGAATGGAAGAATGGATGATAAGTGCATTTTAATAACAAAGAGAAGTTTGGAAGACTGCTGGAAATTACCTAGGGAGAATTGAATAACGTACAACTAACTGACACAGCTGGGGATAGGCGGGACAGGGGAAAATTAGGACTCCCCCTTGTGGCTCCGGCCCAAAGTCTCAACCGCGTCTCCCGGTGGGACCGGTGCGGGGGTAACGCCGACTAGGTTTGACCAGAGGAAAATTGGCGACTCCCTCGCCTGGGGCCACGGGTGGTGTTTTTAGTTTTTTTGCGCTATCTTCCAAAGGTCATCCTGGTAATATCCCACACCGCGTGGTGAATTACGAAATTGCAGAGGGGAAGCAAGTTGGCTTAAAAGGATACTTTAACGAAATTTGAAATATTCCCGTCGTGTTCGAAAATGGGTTGAATATGATCCACAATATCCGTAAATGACAATCGCACGTTTGTACTTTGAGCCTGGTGGCTGTATTTTTCGGTATAAATGGCCCACTCTGGCAATCGCTCGGAGAAGGCCCAGTGGAGACCACCATGGGCATCCGCAGAGGGGTGCAAGGAGGGGCAGTTGCCCCCCCTTAGAATTTTGAGGGGGGTGCAGGAAGGGGGGGGGGGGGGGGGAGCTGCACCCAAACCAGCTAAAGGGTACTCCGGTGGTTTTTTTAACTACCCAAACCAACTACATTTTCTGAATAACATATGGAGTTACTGTTCCTGGCAGGCTATTTTTTATCTAGAAATTCAAAATGACTATTAAAAAGAACGGCAAATCTAAACGGCAATAAAAAAAAAACGTGTTACGGAAGTTTTGATTACGCCGCGATACTGGCGAAACTTGCTTTCGACGGGTTGCGCCTTTTTCTGCGGTACTGCGCTTCCGTAAAAATTTCCACGTGTTCTCAACGGCAAGTCTCACGGCTTACGGAGGGTTTAAAAAAAAACTCCTTCGACGAATGATGACGAACGAGTAGAAAATGTGTCTTCAGCACGCTGCCGCTAGCCTCCGCAACGCTCCAAAAACGCGATTTTTCGACATGTAAGATGGCCGCCCAGTGGCTTCACTCGCGGGAGCGAGAAGCGCGATCCAGCAGTTGTCACAGAGATCAACGGGTGTGTAGTCCAAAATCCAGGGCGCAGCCGTGAAAGCAGGGAAAGAGTAACGTGGAAACGTGCTGAAAATAGCCACATAGCTAACATTCCCGTGAAGCGGGGGGGGGGGGGGGGGGATAAGTGTGCACCCCCCTGGTAAAAGTTCTGCGGACGCCCATGGAGACCCCGTGACATCCAACGCAATCGTGACGTAGGTCGTCTCGGGACGAGCAAAGCTACGGCGAGGCTGACGTCGAGAGGATGGCCTAGTCGTTTCAGCCATCGAAGCGGCTGCTTTTGTACGAATTTTGAGTGACGGGTTAATCTTCTATAATCTTTGTAGGGGGACAATAGCGACTTCTGCGACACACAAAAGGCATTCTCGGGAAGAGGGGAGTTCCTCCTTCCCCCCTTCTCTCGTCGTGGCCGGAGGCGAGACACACTCCGTCACTAGCTGTCAAGGTTCCTAGACGGGCATTACAAGCGAGGCGTTAGCGACATTCACCAGGTGCTCTCTGCTAATCGTTTAATTCGTTTTAAAATTCCTTTTCGAGACTTTTTTTAACAAGATATTGGTATGTTCGATGTCATACTGCTCCTTTGAACACATATAGACCAAAAAATGGGCGCCGAAATTTAAGGATGCTGCGGTGTACTTGCATAGGTGGCCACGTTTGCCTGCGGAAACCGCCGTATATGTAGACGCTGCTGCCGATGTCGAGACCGTAGATGTAGACGCGATCGCCTCACAGTGCATCGCACGAAGCACACAACGAGCAGGGATGAGGTCCAAAGCGTATCTTTTGCACACAGCACTCCGGGAGTGACACCAACGGGACTCCCCCTTTCCCTCTTCTTGTACTGTTTGGTAGAATGAGCGATTTATGAGTTGACGAGGAAAGCTAAACACAAAAAAGTTGGAAAAGCGTTTCAGGACTCCTTTAATGAAAATGTGTTTCCCTCTGCATTTTCATCTGAAATGTTTTTTTTTTTTTTTTTTTTTTATAACCTCTCTTTGCAATAATGCCTCCAAGGCGATGCAGGTAATCCCAATAAATAAATAAATAAATGAAATAAATAAACAGTCGTATTCTTGAAGTCACTGACGTCATGAGAACGGCGACGAGGTCTTTCCGTTTGTCCCGCCTTCAGTGTCTCGTGGGCCTTGAGCGCGCATGCGCAGCCAGAACACGGCAGGAGGCAACTAACGCCTGCTAGGGGCATTCGATACGACTTCAGCGAAATCGACGGCTCCTGGCGGCGATAACAGAAAGCTGTTGCGGCAGGTTCGCTCGCCAGCCTTCTCGAGCAAATGAGATATTCACACCGCCTGGTGGTCTACAGACGAAGCCGCGAAAGTAGGTCCAAAAGCACGTGGTAAAAATCGCCAGTAGCTTCGTTATTCACTGAAATCCCTCTATTATTTGCCGTGATTGGCTGCACCCGTGTTGTGCAAGAAAGAGAACTCGCTGAGTTTCTTCTTTTTATGTTTTTTTTTTTTTTTAGAAGCTTTTCGGTAGAGCCACATGTGGTTCAAAGAACTGCAATGGACGTGGCGGAAGAACTGCAAAGACAAAGAACTGTTAGTACGCCAGGTGCAGACTAATAATACCCTTGTTACTTGGATTACGTGCAGTCATGTTGGCTACACTATACTCTTGGACAGCTTTCTTGTTCCTATGCAGTCAAAAAAGCTCGCTGCACGTGCACTTCTGTAGCTGTTCGAGAGGCCAGTTCGTACACTACACCCAGAGGAAGATCCAGCGGCCGTGACCCAGTGCATGAAGTCAGAGGGGTCTCGGATTTTGACGAGCAGGGGAGGGGGGGGGGGGGGGGGGGGGGGGTGGGGGGGGGGGGCGGGGCAAGAGAGGGAGAGAGAGTGTGTCCCCCTGCCACCGGTGGGGGTACTCCTGCGATTTTTTTCATGGTTGCTGATTTGCCTCAAAGTTGGCTCAAACACACTGAGACACATGACTGTACAAGTTGCCCAAGTATTGTGTGGAAAGAAAAATATTACGCGAAGTTATTTAATTTTCGAATTTCGTTTTCATCGTGTTTCTCAAACCGGGAGCCCCTACTGGCAACATTAAAGTGTGACGACAGGAATGGTACTGAATTGGCAGTAAGCCATGTTCCCAACTGATTACAAGACGTTTGATGGCGGGAAAAGAATGCTTGGTAACTAATTCACCGAGAAGCACGCAAAAAAAAAAAAAAAAAAAAAAAAAACTCGATCTATTAGATTATCTGCACAACCTGAAAGTATGTACCATTTGTGACGTCACACCACTGGAGGGCGCGCGGAAATTTTAGTGCTGGTTTCGGCATCATCTTCATTAATTAACGGTTTTCTCAATTTCTCTTTTGAATTCCGAGAAAATAAATAGCATACCGCGGAGACTTAAGTCGGGGTGGCCAGAAGATGCAATTTGTTTGGGTTGGTAAAAAAAACGGTCGGGGAGTGCACTGACTTATGACCGCTTGCTTACGTTGTGTTATGTTACGGAAGCTTACGTCTGCTTACGCCAGGACTCCAAACCCCGAGAAAACGCTGTTGTGTGGACATACGAAAACTGCTGCATATCATCAGGGTATGAACTGCAAGGCCACGGTGGTCGAGTCGTCAGCAAGTCAAAAAAGTTCGGGCAGTCTGTCTTCCGTGCAGCTGGCGCTCGGTCGCCTGTCATCTGTCCGGGTGATGACGATCTTGCCAGCACGAACGCGGCTCGCTTGAGTAACTCGGGGAGCGACGACTTTGGCAGACGTTCCGAAACGAGTGTGTATTTTTTAGGAGGCGTTGGCTCCAGGATTGGGGGCGGTGGGGACGTCCGCATGCTCTGTGGTGGTATATACACTTGGCAAGCTTCCATATAGACGAATGGGAGTGATTACTCGTCGCCGTTGTATACCGGGTGTCTTGGAAGAGGAAAAAAATAAAAGTGTGGTTTTTCTTACTGCGAAAATAAACAGTATATGCGCATCGTCGAACGCTGTTTCGGTCCAAATGTAGCGCTAGAAGTTGGGACGATATGCCTGACTATACGAGCGATTTTTGAAAATCTTCAACGGGGAGATGAGTCGGCAGGCGGAAATTCGTCTACATGTATTCGTAGGCTTCGTTGGCTGCAATTCTTTTTTTTTTTTTTTTTTTTACTGGAAATTAAAAAAAAAAAATCGCTTGCACTTTTTTTTTTTTTTTTTTTTTGAATGGCGTTAATTTTTAAACGGGCTCTGGTATTTCGTATCCGCTAGCGGCTTGGGCAAAAGCTAAACAATCGACTTAGATTTTTTTTTTTTTTTTCGGTGAAAATAATAAGAAAAAAGTTTAGACGTGCGATACAAAACTCCAACTTTTGAAATCTTGTAGGTTGTACCTTCCGTCCCCCCCCCCCCCCCCCCCCCCCCCCCTTTTTATTATTTTTCGCCCTGCTTTTGTTAAAAACGTAGTGCACGGCCCCATCGAAAGAAAGAAAAAATATATATAACCGGACGGTTTGACTTCGGTGTTTCTACGTAGTCTGCGCTCCTGTTAGAACACTAGGCAGTTTCGTTCTCCGATATCGATAGCAATATACTCCACCGACACCTTCGCGCCGGTGGAATATGAGTATTCCGGTGGAATATATCGTTATCTGGTATCGTTATCGGAACTATCTACCAAAACTCTGTTAGTTTTAGTCGATCGTTCCGACACCTCTGATAACGATACAATAATGCGCAAAGGCGTCGCCGGAGAATTGGGTATGGTTTTCGGAACGATCTAAGCCTAGCTCGTGAGTGGGTTAGCTTCTGGAATTACCAGTTGCTTTAGCTGCATATTATACTTCCAAGCGGGCACCATTACGCGATGGGCTTCTTGTTAGCTATTTATAAAACGAACTTTCCGTACATGGCGAATACACCTTGTTCAGCTCTCAGTACTACGCGTCGTGGCCAAGCTGAAGTTAGGCCGAGCCACAAATGCACAGACCCCTTGGAAGTTAAACATATAAAATAGTGCAAAAAAGACAAGGACAAGAAGTATACAGGGCTAAGATGAACCAACTAGCCCAACAACGTGCCCTACTAAACTGTCTCCCCCCCCCCCCCCCCTAAAAAAATCCGTCGAAGAGCTGGCAGCAACGCTGACCAAGACGATGATAAGTCATCTGCTTGCAAGAAAGGAATGGCTGTCTAGATTTCTAATAGGAATGACCTCGTATGGTCGTCCGGCAAAAGCACGGGGGGCAGCTCAATGAACATGCAGTAATGTTGTGCTGACTTACAAAGGGAATTCGTTATCAGACGACTTTTTGAAAGAGAAGAGCTCGACTATCGTGTCAAGGATCGCTCACGAGAAAAATAGCACCTGAAAAGAGTAGTCTCGCTTTCGTGCACTAAACTTAATCATGCTTTCTCGTAATGTAACAAAAAAAAAAAAAAAAATTGGCACCGTTTTTTTTGTTTGTTTATGTATAGGTTTGCTTTTTCGCGCGCTAACGACACAAGATCAATTAATTCTTGAAATATTATACAGACAATACAAAGAACATGCCCACGACATGTAGCATTGGTCGGCAAGCGTTCACATATCAGGTCCTCCTGCGCGTCGCATGTCATTCCTGCAAAATGTTTGTATAGTCTCACAGTATGCCTCCACTTGTCGCAGTCTCGCTTGGACCGGGCGTGGCGGCGTCACACTCACGCTTTATTGAAGAAACCATGCAAGCCCCACGTTGTTCGAAGACGTCTGCTATTTCGCTTTAGGGCTCCACGGCAGTATGCACTTCACAGCAATCTATGAGCCTGCGCTCCACGTCAGTATGTACCTCACATGTCTGTCCGCCGCATCAGCCTGTCTTGCTAATCACCGGTACACGATCAAGATAAGCTTAATGAATATGCTACGCATGCGCAGTGCGCAACCATGACTCGGGTCGTGACGCCACAAAGACCGCAATTATGGCGGGAAAATATCGCGGCGCCGTTCTGATCGTGTGCGGAAACTGCCCAGATGAATGTCAATCCTGCTGTTTTGCGCTGTTGTGCACAGCGTGACGTTACAAAAACGAGGTCTGGCTTTCGTCCAAGAGGTTTTTAGGCGTTGTCTATCTCGTCTTCGATGACCAGAGGTCGCTTGTTGCTGAATCGACGCTCGAGGTTAGGCTTGCAGCTGGATTTCCTCCTGGTCGGTGATTCTTGCAGCTGTGCCAGGTGCTTTCGGTAGGGACCAGCATCCACTGTCGAAGCCGCCACAGCGTCCGGGAGGTGTCCACTCGAAGCACTCGCGACCAGGACACCTGCAGAACGCGTCCCGCGTAATCTCGCAGCCAGCCGACCTAGAGGAGCGAAAGCCACCAACGCGAACACCCCCTGCGCTGCCAGGCCCGTCGTGAAACCGTACCACAAGGCCGGTACCTGAAGCCCCACGGCAAGAACGGCTGCCATCCACGTAAGCAGCGCTAAAGACACCAATGTAGCAATGGTGATGAAACGAACTCGATCCGCTCGGAACTCGGCCCTAGCCGGCTTCGTCTGCGGCGGCGGACCGCAGAGCCGCGGCGCCACTAGGCCTAACAACGTGGCGGCCCCTACGAGTACGGCAGCCGCCGGAGATACGAGGAACAGCGCGGCTCCTAGGGTACCGTTGAGAAAGCACATCGGTTCGCCGTACAGGGGTCGTACCGTCGAATCGGGCTGCAATCGGTCCAGAGCGCCGGCTCCGGCAACTATGGCGCCGGGGGCGAGCCAGCAAAGTAGGCCTATCTGGCGGATGGAGCGGCCGTCCGGTCGCGTGTTTCGGAGGGCATGGAGGGCGCGGTACGCGTCGCCGGCCATTGCGCCTGTCCACGCGAGGCAGGCTAGATGCCAATAGTGAGCCGCCAGACCAAGAACGGCGCAGCCGCGACCAAATGGTGTCACGTGTGGTTCCACCAGAAGCAGCACCTGAGACAGCAGGGCGCACGCGGCGAGGCAGGCCGCCATCTTGTGTCTTCGTGAGTGCAGTTCGAAGAGTCTGGTCGCTAGAAGGACGGCCAGGCAGACCGCCGAAATGCCGAGGCACAATCTTGAGACCAGCAGCAACGTAGGTTCCCAGATGAAGGGTATCCGGTGTCCGGAGCAAGCCACAGCGTACCATCCGACTGTCCTGTTCTGTTCGTTCATCTGAGCTACCAGACGAAACTGGTCCAGAGCGTAGACCTGTCCACGTCCGCTGATGTTGAGGAGGAGCGAACCGTTCCGAAGTAGCGCCAGGAATTCCGAGTCGAACTTGATGAGGGGGCAGTTTGGCACCGGTTTCTCGAAGGGGTCGAGAATCTCGTTGTCCGGACTGACGCAGCGACCTCCAGGAGTCGGCACCAGACCAGGAGCGCATCCTGTCGGGACGCAGTCTCCGGTCAAGTCATCCCGCATGCGGTCGTCGCTGCCGCACTCGCCCGACGGGTCCGCGGAGGGCCTCCAGACAGGAAAATTGAGCGTCCAACCGTAGGACACGAGCTTTCCTTCAACGCGCTGCACGTCCACATAAGCGCCGCAAGCTAGCCGTTGCCTCTGTCGTACGTCGCAGATGGCGCAGTGATAGTTTCTGTAGTTCCTCTGAGCCACCCGGTCGTGCACGTAGGCCGTGTAAGCCGCGCACTTAGACGCCAACTCGTGCGGTCCGTACCTGCACCTCGGCGTCGCTTCGGCGCCGGCCGCGCACGACCGCAGCAGATGAGCCTGGGTGAAGTTCTTCCATCCCACCGGCTGAAGATGAAGTACACAGGCGTGGCGTTCGTACCTGTCCGTCACGAAGAACCGGCCACTCCCTGTGTATGTCAGGTTCCCGAGTCTGACAAGCTGCCGCAGCGAGTGTTCGTCGAATATGGCCACGGGTCCCGGTCCACGACCGCCCAGCGGCGCCGAGTCGCAGTCCAAACTCGCAGGCCATGAGGTAAGCCTCATAGCATCTCCGTGGCACGCAGCACAGAACATGTTCCAGTACATCCGTTCCGAGTCGGCGGAGAAGGAAGGCACGTCCGTCAGGTAGGTCCGTATCGGGGCGTCCTCCCAGCCCTCGCAAAGGCGTCGAACTGGGTCATCTGGGGGCCACCGTGCCGGACAGGACCGCAGCGCGAAGAACCCGCTCCGATGGCAGACCCACGCCGCGGACCCGGCGGGCTCGCCACGTGTCGGACTTCTTGGCGCATCCACGCAACAGTCTCCGTAGTGAGCGCAGGCGTAGTCGCATTTGCAGGACTGCCGGGAGGTCTCGGGCTTGCCACTGGAGCACAGGTCGTCGGTGGAGTCGGGACACAGGCCCGCCTGCAGACGATCTTGTCGGAGCTTCCACCACACTGCCGCAGACTCGACCTGCAGCGCTGTGACCCAGATCGTGAAATGAACGACGAAGAGCCGCATGGTCCTCGTACGGATTGTCACGGTGCTTGGTGGCTGTCTTGTGGTCTGTCTGGCGTCTTCAGCTATGCGGCAGTCTCCCGGAACGGCCGGACCGGCGTTTGGTCTGCTGCCCGCGTTTTTAGCGAGGAGCCGGTGACGGTGTCTGAGGAGATGGGAGGGGGCGATTTTTCTTGCGTCGGAGGCGGTGCCGAACTGGCTAGGACACTATTTTGGGAAGGGAGCAAGAGTGTGGTTTCTGGGCGAGGAGGGGCGAGTTGGAGATCGAGGCCACGGAACTCGGGGTTTTGCTCATGGGTTCGGAGGAAGAGAAGGGTGGTGTATACTATATGTGAGTGCGTTCCTCGCAATTTTTGTCTCTGTTCTCGCTGTGGCTCAGTGGTTGGCTCTGGATCGACTCTCGTCTGACTCTGGCTGGGAGTGTTTAGCTTCGTGGAAGACACGGTACGTTTCCGCCCAGAATGCCGGTATGGGTGGGCTAGGTGAGGACAAATACCCGGAAGTTACTTTTCGTTAAGAACTACGCTTTGATGGACTTGTTTAGTTCGCCCCGATGTAGACGGACAGTCCGCACGTGTAGAAAAGCTTACTTCTCCGGAAAGAATGCATTGCCTTCCAAGTTCCGACTTACTTTTCGTGACCTGTTCAACTGCCGATTGTGAAGCCTTTTTATGCCTCGGCGTAAGGGTTCTGCGCACCTTTGTGAGATGGGTGCAACCGTGTTTGTTTTGGAGAGTGCTTTTCTTGCGCAAGTGCTCGTGCGAAACAGATACATTTGACAGAGCTACGTTTTCCCGCTTTTGCGTTCGATAGCTCTGCTTGTACTTTGTAAGATGTGCGAGGAACACCCCTGATACTGCTACGCGTTGAAACATAAAAGCCCGCAGGTAATTTGGCGATCACTTATAATTCTACCTGCAAATCCATAAGGAACTACCACGAGTTGGCGTTTATCATGTACTTATTATAGACACGATAGAAATGTTAGAAAGGGAGGTGACGTCCTTTTTGAAGTAAATAATCAAATTTCATCCCGGTATATACCGATTCTTTCCTACCTGGAAGTTGTTTGGGTGTACCTTGCTACAATACCTTCCGTTGCAATTGGTGTGCGTTAAGGCGCGTTCACACCGGCGATGTAAAGTAGCCCCGCGATGCGACTAGATCGCAAAAAAAGTTAGCTGGTCACACTGGCGTGCGCGATGAGCGAGTCGTTCTCGAAAACTTTCGCTCGGAACGCCGTTGATTGGCACAGCCGCTCCGCGATTAGATCGCATCGCAAAAAGTCGGCTCAGCAAGCTCAAATCGCGTCACTTTTTGCCCGCGATGGTCGCTTTTGCGATGAAAGTTATTGCGCGACTAGATCGCTACGCCGGTGTGAACGCGCCTTTACAGACCACCAGACAGCAATGAGGAATTTTTTATAGAGCTCTATAACGGTCTTTTTTAACTATAAAGACTACCCTAACGCCTTATTCGTTCTGGCGATTTCAATTACCCGAGCACTGACCTGCAGTCTACCCTTTCTTCTTTGTCCTTCTACTCAATTAAGAGTTTTATTGATTTTTGCTTAGATTTTAATTTGGCAAATGTAACTACTTAACCGACATAGGATTACTAATCGCTGCAGCAGTGTTCTCGATCTGTGTTCAAGTCAAGACCCTTCACTATTCAGTAACACATCACGTACTTACCTGGCATAAGTGAACACTTTGTCATTGAGATGACACTGTCACTATCCATTGCTCGTAAGTCACATTATTGTGAATTCATTCGCGATTATGCGAGGGCTGACTATGCAGCTATCAACTTTAACGTCGAGGATTTTTATCATATACTTTCATATGACTTCGATTCAAGTACTGTCGATGAAACCTGGATGCTATACAAAGATACACTGATTTATCTATAGTTAAGCCTTACTTTATATCTGATAACCTTATTAACCGCATTATACCTGATAACCTTAACCTATGGTAATATCGGAAACAATATCAGCGTGAACGCGCCTCACGCTCATATTGTTTTTGATAGTACATTAAACCTTATTGACCACAGATTTTCTTTGTTTCTGATCCTTTTAGCGCTTGGGATACGTTGTGAACATAGGGCATGATTACCACTTTTTTGTTCGTTTGTCATTTTACTATCTATCAGCGTCACCACCTCGCTTTGTATTTTTCAGAATGCTTTCAGCCACGGAAGTTAATGGCGAGCTTGTCTATACCATTCACACCTAAGGATCTTGCAGAATCTTTTTCCGTGGTCCACCGAGGGACTGAAACCGCCAAACACCGCTTTGATGTCCTCACAAGCTTCAAACTGGCGCTATTTTCATTCATTTGGCATTCGACAAGGTTTCTCATGAACCTCTTTTGCTGAAACGTAGAAGTCTCAATATTCACCTCTCTGTTGTTAACTGGATCTCTGAATTCCTGATTAATCGCATCAATATTCTTTTTTTTTTTTTTTTTTTAGTGTAGGGGACAAAGAAGTTGCTTAGATGAGCTTGATGTTAAAAAGGCTGTAGGTTCCAATGGTTTGTCACCTAGAGTTTTAAAATTGTGCTCGTTGTCTTCCGCTATTTAAAGATTAATTTTGTAAATCATTAGAACAAAACTTACTTCCGGGTCAGTGGAAGATGACGCGTGTTACGCCAATCCATAACCGTTGATCAACAGACAATGTATAGGATTATTGCCCCATCTCAATAAGCTGCATACGTTGCAAGAATTTAGAGCATGTATGTAGTTTATTTGCAGGGAGGGCAAAATATTTCCAAAAATGTATCGAAATACAAAATACTTTGACAAAATGTATTCAATTACAAATCCAATTACACTTTTTAGAAAATTATTTAAAAACAAGATACAAGTTCAACGAGAGTATTTGATTATCTTCAAATACTTTTACAAAGACAGTTTGCTCCCATAGTCTGACATCTTAAAATTAAATTTAAAGGAGCTGTGCAACGATTTTAACGTTGAAAGAATTGGCATCTTCTACTTTTGACATTGTTCACCTTGTCACAAATGACAGAAAACACACCTCCTTTCATCGAAATGTTGCGATTCCGCCGCGTAATAGCGAGGCAAAAATTAGAATATTTTTCGACCTGCAGCCGCGAGCGGCGGCCATGAGAAACAAGCGGCATGACGTCAATGGGGGTCATGTAGAAAGATAGCGAGTTGTGCGAATACCTGCTCGATAAAAGGTAACCTTTCTATAAATCTTGTCGTTTCAACATAAATATAAATCCATCAAAAATCTGGTATCATCGAGAAAACTTTTATTATACGGAGTTTTAGTGGCGCCATCTATCCTAGGTCCACAAAACCGTCAGCTCCATCTGCTACCGCGAACATCGGAACAGCCGCCAGCAGGGACGCCGGAAGTATATCGTGAGTGGGGGGGCTAAAGCCATGTTCTTTTTTGTCGTTTTTTGTATGATGTACTATTTTTTTTTTTTTACTAAAAATAATTTAAATATTACGATCTGAGTTTCGTTTGAGAGAAAACACTATCCTAGCGGGTTCGTTTTTGTTCCTTTCACTAGGTCCTGTGCGGTTTCTATTTTCTGCATGAGAAAACAATTTTCTTACGCAGTGCTCCTAATTGCTAAATACTGTATATCATCAAGAAGGAACTGTACATAATAAGTTTTCAGAGATCACTTCTTTATTGATGGTCTACAAATTCATATTATGGCAAGATGGTATTTTCTCTGTTTATATATACAGGGGCGCCAAAAAGGATCGCTACCAGATGCCTTTCAGAACAGGCATCTGGTAGCGATAGGAAAGCGAGGAAACAAGCAGTGTGATTGAATTGACGCATTTACACAAACGGAACTCATGATGAGCTGAGAAGAACTGCGGAATATCTTACCTTGAGAATCTCCGCTTCCTAGGCATGTACGCTTTGGGGCTGGTAGGAAGAAGCTGGTGATCTTCTTTGGATGGCCAGACATTGCATGTAATGCTGGAGTCGAAGAGACACTGACTGACGCTGACTGCATACGCCTCTGACGGGTTGGACCCTCCCGATGTCGTTGGGAGGGTAGGATGAGCCCCGATGATCTTGGAGCTTGGTGGCGGGCACGTTGTTGAATGATGCTCTGACTCGCTGCTTCTCGTAAACTTCAACGTTTATCTAAACGCATTCAGCTTGGACGACCACCTCTCTGGTTCCGAGTCTAAAGGCCCGTTCACACTCTTGCAACCGAGTACGACCGAGAGAGACCAGACCGGTTTTTAAGCGTCTTGCGACTTCTTAGGACCAGCTCCGCTCCATCGCAGCCGGTCCTAAGAAGTCGCAAAAGGCTTAAAAACCGGTCTGGTCTCTCTCGGTCGAACTCGGTCGCAAGAGTGTGAACGGGCCTTAAGACGAACTCCGCTAATTTCATTTCTCGCTTTTCGCATCACAACTCTAACTTTCCCTCGCTCTCGAAGGAAGAGCCAATAATTTCAAACCTGAAGATCATCACGTGCTCTCGACCGGACCAGTCGCCGGCAAGGACATCTTGAGACCTTCCTAAACGAAAACAACCGTCAAAGCTCGCCAAATATGACAGAAAGCGTCCGGTCCGAGGCGACAATCTGGCGCCACACATGTCTCGTCGCAGTATCCCCCACGCTACGACAACAGCAACACCAACAAAACTATAATCCCCGGGCTCTAGAGGCCCCCATACTAAGCCCCAGTTGGCCCCCGCGCGCCACTCCCCGGCCTTGCCACGAGCAGATCGGGTCCAGCTTGCTCTAAACCCTCGTAGCCGCCGTGCTGATGGACGACGGACATTGGATTAAAAAAAAAAAAAAAGAAAAAAAAAGCGCGCTCCCGAAACTAATTGTTCTTGTCTAAAATCTCTACGTGCGACAAGACTGTGCCTTGCTGCTCCGTGGCTTGCACCTAACATGGACGCACGTGATGCCTTCGTGACGAGCGCCTGGCTGGCGTTATATCCCCGAACTATTCTTATGAGGGCAAGGGGGCTGAGCCCCCCCATAAGAATACTTGGGGGGGCTCTGGCCCCCCCTGCCCCCCCTCTTCCGGCGTCCCTGGCCGCCAGAAGCCGGAGGGGCAGGGGGACAGGTCCGGACGGGTATGGCCGGACCCGGATGAGACTTTCCTCCTTTCTCCATATTGTTCGAGCTGCGCTGCGCCCGCCAGCACGTGGTCACGCGGTCGCGAGCAGATGAGTTCTCGCTGCTCACCGATGGATCTAGAGAGAGAGCTTCACCGGAACCCCGCGCCACCCCCATTGACGCCACAGTGCACGTGACTCGGAAGATGGTGAAGGAGTTGAGAGGTGCCGAAAACCTAAATTTTTGTCTATTTTTAATATAAAAACTAGGACATGCAGGCAAAAGCGGTTTTTTGTTCTTTACTTCAGAAAGGTCGAGACACCAACTCCCAAATTATTTAAGCAAAGCTCTAAAACTGTTGCACACACAAAAAAGGGTGTGGGCTTAAATAAAGAGTGGAGCCCATACACAAGAAGAATCAGTCGCTTAAAGGCCGACGTACACTTCGCGCTTTCCACTTTCGCCCGCATCCTCCTTTCCTATATCCTCTCCACGTTTTACCTTGCCCCAACTTGGCTCTCCTCGCAGCTTAGGAGAGGGGATTGCTACGAGGAATTATGTTCCCTGCAGAAAACCGAGGATGTACATCGGCCTTTAAAAGAAAAGTTGCAGCTCTAAAAATAGAAGCTGTTTGTCATAAGATGGGCGTGTACGACACCAGTAAACACAATGTATTTAGTACAAGTTTAATCTGAAAGGCTGAATTGAAGCACTAAATCCCTTTCAAACATGTGATTAATGCGGCGTCTTTTTTGGTTGACATCAGGCAACAAAAGTCAATAATTGTACCCACCCCATTCATTTTATATTCTACTCTCCCTTTTTTTTTCCTTCTGTGTTTGTATGAGTAAAGCGCAGCAAGTTAATGCTCTCTGCATATGACCCCCACCACGAAGAGTGCATAATATCGCATTTGATCGCGAAAAAAACAGCGCTCGAAATTGTATTTGGGCGGTAGTTGAAATACAAGTTTTTTAAATACTAATTTTTTTCGAGAATTTGAATATAGTTGGCAAATACATTCGCCAATATGTAATTAAATACCAAGGACAAAATACTTAAATTATTTTAAATAACTATTTAAAATACTTGTATTTGAAATACTGCCCATCCCTGGTTTATAGCAATGTGAGACATCTCAATACGAATAAATATGTTCCATCTACTCAGGCATGGTTTTAGGAAGGGCCACTCCTACGCCGCACAATTAATAAAACTTTATCATTACTTGGTTCCATCTGCTGAGGGGGAGGGGAAAGGAGAAATGCACGCCATCTTGATTTGCGCAAGACATTTGATAAATTGTATCACCCCTTGCCGGTGCACAAACTGAGCTCCCTTAACCTCAATGAAAACATATATCGTTGGGTTGCTAACTACCTTTCTGGGAGAAAGCAGTGTGTGTCGTCATAAATGGTGCAGGCTCAGATATTTTTTCATGTCACTTCTAGCGTGCCGCAGGGGTGGGTGCGAGGCGAGGCTAGATAAAATATAAAACTGTTTCTTTTTTAGTCCACTAGCTAAATTACAGACGTCTATTAACCAAATGCTCATACCCGTAATGTGTGTTTCCCTTTCTCTATATATACACCTGAGAGGTGGTGTTTTCTACTTAATCTGAAAAAAAGAATTTTATTTTATTTTATTTTTTCCTTTTTTTAGATTCAAGGGGTGTGTTTAAGAAAACTAGGGGGGGGGGGGGGGGGGGGGGGTCTAGGGAAATCCCTGCTGGGGAGCAGTTTGTTTCGACGTCTCGCCGCAGCGGGGCGCCAGTCACGTGTCTCTCCTCTCATCCGTTGTCTGTCGCTCCCCCTTTTCCATTTCGGCGGCCGCTTCTCGTGGCGGTCTGCCGGGCTTTGTCAGTATATAGGAGGCTATGGCTAAAGTTACCACTCGCGCAGCAGGCACAAGGCTGGTGATGCAAAAACGCGGATGATACCATTCACATTCGCGCCTCGCCGGTCTTGTGCCTGCTCCACAAGCGGTGACTTCAGCGAGAGTCATTCTCGTACTGCAATGGCTGAATTGGCAACTTTCATAACAGCGGACTAGACGTTAGAGACCTAGCCGCTGCTACAAGTTAGTGGCGTCGGAGGAAGAAGAGCTTATAGGGGAGCTTATAGCCTCTCCCGCATCCCAAGTCATGGACACCCGGCACCTCACTCCCCCCCCCCCCCCCCCCCCCCTTTTTTTTCGAAAAAAAAAAAAATCCTGGCTACGCCACTGCTACGAGCTGATGCAACCAATCAGATAGCGTCAAAAGCCCACTATCATGGTGTTCGTGTTTCTGGACGTGTTAGACAATCGCTGAACCAATTATAAACAGAAAATGCCTAGTGACTTGCGTTTTTGAAGTTGATTGGTACCATTACCTCACAGCGTCGACTTCGTCTGGACTTAGCTGAGACGAAGTATAGACGTCTAATGTCTCTACAGTAGAATTTGCCAGATACGGTTACCAAAGATTTGCTGGGCTTGGTCACCAAAAATGAGCTGCACTTGGCCATCACCATCTGGATGAGCTTGGTCGCCAACAAAAATTAGCTCAACAGCGACCAACAAAGGTTTGTTGGACTTGGTCACCAGTATAATCTGAACGTGTTCACCAACGATCAGCTGAAAAACAAAGTCTAACTGGATTTGGATCGGTCATCAATAGCCGTGTGTAAAATGTGTTTCCAATCGAATAGCATTGCGTCATTCGTAGCCTTGACAGTGCAAGGGAAAGCCATAGTGACCGGTTCAGTCCAGAAGCTAGGGATGATACAGCATAAAGTCACCAACAAAAACCAGCAGCTGCTTTTGACAATTAAAGAGTCGGATGTTTTCGCGCTGTCTTTTTCATTCCGGGTCAAAATATTGTAGTCGGCTTTAATAGCGAGTTGAAGCGATTGACACAACCAGAATTCGAAAATTAAATATTTACGTGCTCTACCTCTTTTGAGCGAAATTGTGTTGCTTCTGTTTCAAACGTCTCTACACCACTACTCCTTGTTTTTATGTCGAAACAATGATACAAAAGAGGCTACAAAGACTTCTATATTTCAACTTCTGGAAACTGGACATTAAAACTCTTCAGGGTGCAAATACCTTGTAAACGACGTCTAAGCGTTTGTGACGCAATACTATGAAAAAATTGACTATCGATGGGTTTTTTCCAACACTATCAATAGTCAACTACCGACAGTACCGTTTATAGTACTATCAAAGTTGGCTCTCGGCTGTCTATCAATACTATCAAAAATCAACATAAAAAAAATTGATTTTTGCGAAAATGAAATCACAACGCAAAAAGAGAATGACGTCGGATATGTAAGGGTATACAACGCAAGGTTCTGAGATACATAAGATCGAAAGGAAACTAAACTTAAAGTTGCTCTCATACATAAATTTAGATATAAAACAGATATGGCGTTTTGCTACTTTCCCTGTGCGCCTGTTTTGCATATTCTCGGAGTTCAGATATCAGGCTTCGCACTTTAATATGCCCGCATTTGCAAAAAAAAAAAAAAAAAAAAAATGTTTATCTGAGTTGGGTAAAACATTTGCTGAAGTAATTTATCATCGGGATAGGTAAAACATTTGCTGAAGTCATTTAACATCGGAATTTTTCACAAGTTTGTTTCACGCTTGTTTCTTTTAATATTCAATTGTCCCTTTTTAGCTATCATAATCTTGACAGCTGACAGGTGAAACTGAGCACCCTGCTGAAGATCAGACATCGTTTTCTGCTGATGACCATTCATAGCGAATTCCCGAACATCGATAATTAGCTGTTGACAAAATAGTTAGGCGAGTCCGCCGTGATATGTTTTGCATTTTGGCTGGTAAATTATTTGTTTGTTGGTATAAAATACAACTTTGAAACACAGGAGCCGTCACATAATGTATAAATGAATATCTCTGAGTCAGTACATGTAAAAGAGATTTTGTTAAGGAAACTTCAAATCGAACATAACCAGATAGAAAGCTTATACCAAGCCAACACGGTTAGTTACTGATACTTTTATTTTATTTTTTATTCTTCAAATACATTAAGTTTGGGAGCATGACGTTACCTGGATCGAAAATAAAAGATAAAAACGCCACTTTCCTGTTATCCAGGTAAAGATATTGTCAATAAGGCACTATTTCAGTGAGAAAAAAAAAAAGCTTGTGAATCTGAAAGGCAATATTGTTTCCTTTACTTTTTGCAAAAAAAAAAAAAAAAAAGAACGACATTAATTTTTTTTTATTTGGGTAAAGACATGCCTACAGTCTCCATACTTCCGCATTCTATCAAAATCGCTAGCATCATATTCAAGCATGGTTTCGGATTTCTACTTACTTATCAGGGGCGACAGAGTGGTATTCATTTTCCCGAATAAAACTCTGCGTATAAAAAAATAAAAAAAGGAAAAGAGTGCAATCTTCTAAAAAAACAATCTAAAACCGAAAAAAAAAAAAAACTTCGACAATGTATCAGGAAAATAACGGTATTTCACTATCGATATCTTTTACTCATAGTTTTTCTATATTGTGTACAATCAATCATTTTTCCATAGTTTATTGACAATGGTTTCTAAGGATGATTTCTACTGTTTTCCGATTGTTTTCCAAGAGGTTTGAAACTTTTTCCTCAGTAGTAAAGCAAAAATCCCTAATTTTTTTTTTTTTTTTTTTTTTTTCTCAGGGCTTTACATTTTCTGGTTGGACTCTTGTCGTTTTTCGTCACGTAACAAAATATTATCGATAATTTTACGATAGTCGACTATCGATTTTTTTTTCCCACTATCGACGTAAGGTTTGGATTCTACAGTCGGTGACAGGTCAAGAACAAAGTGGAAGCTCCTCCCACCCCTTTCCATCCTAGCAGAGCGAACGCTGGGGAGGAGGCGACCTCCTCTTCAGTGTTCGCTCTGCTAAAGTGGAAAGGAGTGGGAGGAGCTTCTCCCTGAACTCTTACTATCGATAGTTTTGCATCACTAGTAGCACACATTTTAAGCCCACGTCACCATCTGGCTTTGCTGAAAATGCCGCGGCCGTTGGCGTAGTTGGAGCCTGTCTCCTAGAGTGACCTTCGCGCCAAATGGTGCCGGGGGGAAAGGGTGCGAGCAGCGCACGTTGGGGGCCCTTCAGAACGCCCCAGACTCCGTCGTTTCAGTCATCACTCGCTCAAAGCGTGGCGCCCTCGCCTCAAGTCCGGAAACAGAAAGTCGATTTTTCCCTTTGTCTGTTTTTCCTAGCTTCTGCCCGGGAAACAAGGGCGGCTACTGAAGCAGATCTGTGTAAACAAAGCGATTTCTCTTCCCGGGAGTGTAAACAAAGGGGGTTGGGCTGCTGGTGTTCTCTGGAAGGGGGGAGTCCCTTTGAGCGGCGATTCGTTTGTTATTCGAGCATCCGAATTGACGCGAAAACGTCAGTGTTCCGGATTTGAGCCCTCTCAAGAGACATGGTCACGTACACCGAGGTGAACTTGAATGGTTTAGCTTTATCGGGGGTGGATTTAAGGGAGGGAGGGTGAAATGGCAAATATTAGGTCACAGAACAGATCTGGGCAACGCTTCACCCGTGAGGCGTCAGTAACCTTAAATCTCTCTGCAGACCCAATCTTTGACTCCTGACTCATAAATCTGACCCTCAGCTTTATGCAAGCTGTGCGGCACTGTTAGCGTAAACATGACATTTTGCTCGAACAGGTATGTTTACCGCTTTTGTTAATTTCCCTTAGTCTAGGCAAACACATTTAAGTCGTTTTCATAAAAACCTTTCAACTCTAGTTATTACTGGACTACCTCGCATCACGCCCATTCCCGTGCTGCAGGAACACGCACAACTTAACACACTAACAGAGCCCATTGAACAGCGGGAGACGAACCGGGCACGCAAGCGTAGCCTCGCTCTTCATCGACGTCCCTCACTGCCACCCTGGGCCTACTGCCAGGTCACCACTAACAGACCCACCACGAACAAGACTCCTCCTCTTCCTGACATTTACCCCGGCGTGTGCACTGTTTACTCCGACGCATCACTTGAGGGGTTCTGTGGGACCACGGCGTTCCACAGCCCTTCCCACCCTTCCATTACTGATCAACATAGGTATTCGATGGATCACCCATCCTCACTTGCACTGGAGCTGCAAGCAATCCTCGATGCCTTACGCTGCCTGCCCTCTGCCCCCAGTTTCTGCTCAGTCAACATTTACACGGACTCCCTCGCCGCCATTAAACATTTAAAGCTTACCCGCGGCACCCTGAAGGTAGCTCAGGAAATTCATACCTTCTGCTCGTCTTATCCCACCTCAGTCCGCATTCATTGGGTGCGCGGCCACAACGGCGATTCAAACAACGAGCTAGCAGATTCCCTTGCACGCGCTCCAACCGCTACTTCCTCTTCTCCTACCCCTTTCCCTCCTGACCCACTCCTGGCTCACATCTCCAGCTCTCACCTCCTCCGCATGCGAACACGTGCTCTCATTCCCCCGTGTTCACATCCCCTCCCTCGTAACCTCACCCGAGAGGAGGAGACTTCTCTGCGGAGGATCCGAGCAGGCGTGGCGCTCACCCCCGCGGTCCGTCACCGCTGGAGAGATCGGACGTTACCAGCGACGGGTCATTGTCCACACTGCAGTGCTCCCGCTGATGCATGTGACATAAAACATCTCTTGTGGTCGTGCCCCGAAACAGCCCCTGTGCGCGATCGCCTGCTCAGAGAAGTGGGCCTTCGCAGCAATCGTCCTTCGGACTATGATGAATGGACTACAAACAATTCATACACTGACTCATTGTGCGCGTACCTGCGCGAAACCGGGTTGCATGCCTACCTATAATCTTTACTTCCCTAACCCTATCCCCCCTTCCTGATGCCCCGTGGCAAAACTGACGCAATAAAAAAAAAAAAAAAAAACTCTAAAATAAAAAAAAAGTACTCGCGAACATTTGGCGATTGTTTGTTTGTGCCAACAGTGTCGCGCTTTGTATATAGATAGATAGATTTATTTGTGCGTTTAGGTACAGGCCAGATAGAAGGCGTTACCGCCCGTACATATGCGCCTATGTGGCCGGCTTGAGGTAGACGATGTTGGCGATGTGAAGCTTCTTGGCTTGATGCGTGCGGAACGTTGATGATGATGATGGGATGGTGAAGAGGGTGAAAAATGAGGTGGGTGAAAGTTGAGGTGGGTGAAGTTTGATGAGGTACACGAGACAATCGTGGATGCTAGTTTAGAGGTGTTTGGCCGGTGCCTTGCAGAGCTGTGTCACCTCGTCCATATCTGTGAGAGGCAGGATGCTGATGGCGTCAGGCAGGGATCTCCAAAGTCTCACACCCCGGAGGAGACACGAGTTGTCGTGCCGTTGGGTCCGCTCGAAGAGAAGGGCGATGCGTCCGGTCCGTTCGTTGAGCCCGGGCACAGAGCGAAGGTAGTCGTCGTGTAGGGCGCCAGGGCCAATCACTTGAGCTATAAACCGTAGGGTGGCTACTTCAAGGCGGTAAGACAGTGTGCTCCACCTGGCTGCCCTCGAGAGCTGGATTGTCGGGACGTCGCGCGGTAAAAGGAGAGGAGTTGGAGAGTTTCGGCAATAAATGTCGTAAGCTGCTCGCCGCTGGATGGTCAGTGTCGCCGAGAAATCCCATGCAATATGTCCCAAAGAGAACACATGGCCGCGGAACAACGCTGGGCTAGCAGGAGGTCCCGTCAAAGGTACATTGGGACGTTTGCGGGATCAGCGTATGTTCATTCAGGTTACTCAATAGTTATGTTCCAAGAGGACCGGTTCATTAACGAGGCACTGATCATACCGCGGATAGCGTTGAGGCTGCGCGCGTGCCAGTGAAAGAGGAACTACGTTATGTGACATCTCTGTTTGCGCGGTCCTGGGTTCTACATAAATTCGAACTCCGCCCATGGGCGGTTTTCTGCAGGAAAAATAATTCTCTTATCGCCCTTCTTTCCTAAGCCGCAAATGAAGCGCATTGGCGTTGGCCACACCTCTCTACGTCACCTTCCGGAGCCCTATAATGTGAACTGCTACGAAAAGGTTAGTTAACAAATGTTTGCTATAATTATTCGAGTTATCGTGACAATGAGCCCCCCTATATTATGTCCCACTGACCGTACAACTCACCTGCACAAATCGGATTATGTAGCTTTGGCAGCTTTTTTTTTTAATTTTTAAAGTTTTAACAAGAAATACTTTGTATATTTGCTGTCCAGTACTCTGAATAAACGCTGACTGACTGGGGAGCAACTTGGCCAGCAAGAACAGGCCCTCTGAGTTGTACATGTATCCATTTTGCCCTTCAGATATCAAGTAAAAACAAAAAACATATATAATGTACGTAGAAAATATGTTTCGTGCTAAATAGTGGGTGACATTTTTTCCACGAACCATGTAGGATTGGAACTCCCTTCCTTGTGATATACCAGTTAAAATGGACTCTCTAAGCCATTTTGCAAATAATGTTTGTTTTGCGCGTATTGAACTTTTTGTGATTCAATCCTGAGTTGTGAGCAATGTGATAGTGCTTGTTTGTTTGTATATAAAAAATTTGTTTTACACATTATTTTGGGTTGCATGTCGAAACTCTTGTGCATGTGGCTAAAACATTGGCCCAATTTGTATATTTTCTTTTCTATCGTACTGAGTGCTAAAACTCCACCCTGTATCGGACCTTCTGGACTCACAGTATCAATAAACTACTGCAAACCTTTTGTGCTGTTCACTGGTGCTGGTTGCGTACTGCTCAAAACGGACACAATGCATGCTTGTTCATGCAGTTCATTTTTGTCTGCACTTTCTAGATTTAGACTAGATTTCTACTGAACTTTCACATTTAAGTTTTAATGAATTACCAATGTACGCGAATTGGTTTGCATATTAAAATACAGATTTCGGCTTTTTTTGTCAGCATGATTTTACATTATGGCGCTTTGTACCAAAAATGTGCAGATTGAGTGAATGTATTTCTGGACTCTTGGTGTATGGAGATCAATTTGTGTGATACGAAAGCGCGAAATCTAAACACTAGAGAATTTTAATCGACTGTTCCGATGACTCCGATAACGATACCCGATACTCTGCCGCTGCCTTTGCAAACGCAGCATATATAAGTATAGTGAGTTTTAGGGAACCGTTTCCGCACATCCAATACGGCACGATGTGGCTTCCGGTACGCACTGCGCATCTGGGAGTTTTCTGTGTTAGCGCATGCGCAGTTCGTACCGGACGGGCCCGTCGTATCGTACCAGATGTGCAAAAAGGGTTCCCGTAAACTCCCCAATAGAGAGTTTTAGCAGAGCATTCCGATACCCCCGATAACGATACGATGCAAGCGCAAAGGCGGCGGCGGAGTTCTGGGTATCGTTATCAAAGGGCATTGGTATGACATTAGAACAATCTGCTAAAAATATCTATATTGTCCACACAGGATACGATTTGCTACTACTTCTATCGCACGGGTGGTCTAGCCAGTTTTAAGTTTGGAGCAAGTTTCGGAGCGGAAAAAGTCTCGTTTTGGAGCACCTCAGGAAAATTCGCAATTTTGGAGCTGCTTTGGAGCAACACATACATATAGGTTTGGAGCGATTCCGCCCATTTCCCTATTGGCGATACCGGCATGCATTCATGTAATGACTGCCGTGTGATGGCCATTAAAAAAGAAAAGTTAGCAGTTATACTGCACAGTCAAACTGCCCTTCAACGGCTGTGAAGCTCTGCCATACACAAAGTCAAATTCGTGATCAGTGTAAGCGTGCTAATCAGCATTGACAAGTCAATGTAGATTATCAATATAACCCTGTAGATAAGAGATAAATTGGCGCGATACAAAGTTTTGTCACGTGACACAAAAATCAGAATTTTTCTGGACTTCATAACTCCTAAAATGCTTTGTGACAAATATTTTATGATGACACTCTGAAGACCTCTCACTGCAAACATTCAACGTCTGATTTGCTTTTCCACAGTCGTGGTCGCGATCTAGTTGCATGACAGACGCCTTGACGAGTAGGACAATCAAAGATTCCCATAATTTGAGATGAAAGCATATGCTAATGAAATGGGAACCATCTACAAGCACATTTTTACAAAACAGTGTTACACTTCTGAACTCGCGCACACAGAAAAAAAAAGAATTATTTGCGCTCTTTAGCCTTCAGCAGTGCGCTTCGAAATGCCACTGACAAAACCTGTTAGGGCTGGAGGTAAAATTGGTGTGAAACAATGCCATGGAGCCGGAAACATGGATTGGACTGTGATATCCGTACGAAAATGTCAGATCGGAGCGGTTCCAGTTCGGGTCCGCGGGGTTCTAAACATCAGCGCGATGCTGGGTGTAACCAGTTGGATCTAGTGAGACGCAACGCACTGGAATCGCTCGGTGATCGGCGAATCCGATCCGCTCCCCTTGTTCCAGTAGGGTCTGCTCCCAGCCAGCGGGCGCGCAGTGGGTGGGCAGTGGGCGCGCATATGCGTGACTGGAGGAGGGGAGGGAGGGGTGGGTGGTGGCAAGTGGTGGGGGGTGGGGGGGGGGGGGGGGGGGGGGATGGCGGAGAACTTTTGCGGTCTCTCGCATAGCATGTCACGTGTTAGGGACAGGCGCATCCGCTACGCGGGCGCTGCGAGCGGGCGTTCTCCGCGCGCGCGCGCCTGGCTTTGTCTCCGAGTCAGTTGTTTTGTTCTTCGCGCTCGTCGCACGGTCGCTCGGCGCTCGACCGGCTGCGACGTTCGCGCTGCGGGCGCACGGATACTGACGCGCCCTGGATGGGTATACCCACTGACCTCGGCTTTGAATCTTTATTTAGTGTGAAGCTGCCGACCCATTGCACTTTGCCTCGGCATCTGGACGCGCTCGTGTGCTTGTTTGACAATACTTAGACAACTCGGATACCGCTTGCCCGCCGGAACTTCCCGACGCACTCAACACTAGATACTGTGCTTGTGCGTGCTGTGTGTGTTCCGTGCACTGTTTAATGACGACGCGACGACGCCTGGACGACCGTGTGCGCCGCCATAATTACCGCTGCGCTCACCACTGGACTCTACAGAAGTATTTCGTGCGATGCTCTTAGCCGTTACAACCGAGAGATCGTCGCGATTTCAGACCCAGTCCGCCTGGGTCTGAAATCGCGACGATCTCTCGGTTGTAACGGCTGAGGGCATAACACGAAATTCTTTTGTAGAGTCCAGTGGTGAGCGCAGCGGGAATCCACGATGATGATGATGATGATGATGGTTTGCGGCTGTTCCCTTTTGAATCGGGCGGTCCCGTAGAGTTTGGGACCTAGCCAGTGGGGATTTGGTTATCCCCGTTGGTGAACTAGCATCCACCAGTTCTCTAGCCTTCGCTTCGTGGCTTCCACCTGCTCACGCCACCCTCCGTTGGTTCTCGGTGTAGCGTCGGTGTTGTTGCCGTTAGTCCCACCCGCAGAGTCTGCCACTGAGCTGGAAGCAGACCCAAAGCCGAGTGCCTCTGCCAGTGCGAGCTCCCGGGTCGCCTGTCCACACTCCGCCGGTTGAACTGGTTGCAGACCGGTGCACGACAGCACAAGGTGTTCAATTGTCTCATCCGCCTGACCACACACACGGCATGCTGCAGATTCCACCGTCTGGTCGAAGCGACGGCGATACATCTGCGTTCGCAGCCCTCCTGCGCGTGACTCAAAGAGGAGCCGGCTGCCCAGGCTGTTGTCGTATAGCCTAGTCTCTGCCGAAATGTTGTGCTTATATCGATGGTACATATATAGCGTCGACTTGGACTTCGCCGTTTCTGCCCACCGAGCTGCCTCCTCCTCTCTCACCCTGTTTCGAATCTCCATTTCCCACTTCCTGTCTGATGTGATAGTTACTGGGGTTGAAAAGAAGCCGTATTTCTTCTCTAACTGGTACAGCCGCTTCCTCCAGCCAGTCTGCATTCCCGTGAGATATGTGTAGACGAAGAGTCTCTTGGCCCACCGGCCGCGGTCCATGAGACGGAGACGACTGTCGTAGGTTATCTTACTGGTCGCCTCCCTGGCCTCAAACGACGACCACCCAAGATCTCCCTGGACCGCTTCGGTGGCCACCATTCCGTGACAGCCCAGAGCCTGTCTCCCGACCTCTCGTTGACGACGTTCCATTACTTCCCGCACTGTGCCAGGGACACAAAGAACCGCGTTGGCGAAGGTTAGTCCAGGCACCACAACCGCCTTCCAGAGTTCGCGAGTCACCAGAAAACGATTGCAACTCCAAAGATTACGTTTTCGGAGCACATTCGTACCTCGCACGGCTGCCTGTCGGAGGTGGGAGTAATGATCGGACAAGTACTCCGGCTTGTTGGTCAGTACAACTCCCAGGTATTTGTACGACTCCTGTACTTGTGCTTGCTCGCCGTTCAGCACCAGACTGTTTAATTTAGCCTCATCGGACCCGGCTAATTGAAGGACTGCCGACTTTTTGGCGTTGAAACGAAGGCCCAACGTAGCCGCCTCCGTCTCACATATACATATTAGAAGCTAGTACGCGCCACCTATCGCGCAACGCCGGAAACATGGGTGCGAGGCTGGAAGGTGGTTGGAAAACAACTAGGCTTCGTGATGCATAGTTTTGGTTTGCCTTGAAACACATGGGCGTAAAGCTCGTGCACGCAAGCTGTCCGTCCGCGAGCTCTCGCCCGGCCCTACTCGCTCCCGCGCTTGCTTCCCCGCCTCTGTCGCAGCCTAGGAATAGCCGGCACGCCCATTCGTTTTCCAACCAAACACTCTGCTCGCGCATGCGCAGCAGCTTTTTTTGCAAATCGTGGATTCCGGCGGAGCACCGCCTGGGTTTAAAATTAGGGCTGGAGACGCGCGGTTCCAGGCTGGATACAAACTGGAACCGGCATTTTTCATTCCGGCCTGAATCTGACATTTTCGTATGGGATGGTCAAACCCTACTGGATTCCCATAGGCGAAAACCAAAACTCTTAAAAAAAAAACTATTTGTTCGCTGAAAAATGCTTCGACGCAGTTTCGTATGAGTTTTCCCTTTGGGTGCGACGGCACGGTAACAGACAAGCGGGAATTTAGCAAAATGGCCCAACTGGATCACCCCTGCCGGACGGTAGCATGTAGGCCTTCCTCCGTGCGGTCCGCCTTGGAACGCGACAGCGACCGTGCGCTCGCGTACTTGGAAAATAACAGAGTAGTTATCACTAGGGCTCCGTGTTTTCGGATAAATCCGAGAAAAACACTCGCCGGTAAATTTTCTGTCAATTCAGATTTATCTGAAAAACTCCGAATTTCGGGGGGCACAACGACAAAACAAAAAGCAAAAAAGGCGGTGTTTTACAAATAAAGTTTATAAGAGCACAGGGTCAGCGGACATGAGGAGATGCCACTTCAGTTTCCTTCGAAATCTAGAACTACTGACAGAAGGGGCTAGCCTTTTAGCACGTCGAGGTTCCTTCAGAACAATGGGTCATGGTACCCGGACTTTATTTATTATGTTTTTGAATTTTTAACATATAAGAACACAGCAAAATAAACACCAAATATCAAAAACTTAGGAGCCTAAATAAAAAATAAACTCACGCAAATCCCAAATTTTCAGCAAAAAAAAAAAAAAAAAAAAAAAACTTTGGATAACACCCTCCGAATGTGCGCGACACAAATCGCGTCCCGTATGGACAGCCGAGATTCAGTCCAACGACTTTCTGAGCAAACCCCTAAGTTGCATGCTGGAGTAGTGTGGACATGTGACTTGGCTTACTCATACTGGTGGTTCTCTTGACCCGACACTAGCATATACATGAAGGTTAGACTTCTACATTCGGTTCTTGAGCGCTATCGTTTAGGTTTGGAGGCTACGCTCGCCAGCGGGACTAGCTCATGGGATCAACGCCTTTGACTCGCACACGCGACATCCACTGTGCTCCAAGTTGCGGTGGAAAGTAGCCCAGCTTCATGCTACCGCAGCACCCGTGCCGTCGAGTCCCGAAGGTAGTGTCAAATTCTAACATTTATCTTTACAAGAAAAATTAAAAGATCATCACGTTTGACCCTAGACTCATCATACACAAAGTTGGGAATGAAGTTATTGAAGTTTACGGAGCGTGCAGATTGGAATCTTAGGATGATGACGCTGTGCTTTTGTCGACGAAGTTCGATCGGCGTGCTCCGCAAACTTCCGGTTCTAACTTTGTGTCCAACGAGACGCTCCATGTGACAACTTCGATGTTGGAAATACTAGAAACACGACGACAGTTACCTGCGGATAAAGAAACTTCAATATACGACTCAAAAACATTTATTCCATCTAAGTACAAAAGGCGGGGCGGCACACTTAGGTGATGGTGGTTGCCCATGCGATTATGATTTCTGTTGAACTCTTACGAAATATCACCAGGAAACGTCACAAGGATATCACTGTAACCGTCGAGATTCCACAAGGTCGCAGACGAGTCACACCACAGACACTTCGCGCACAATGTTTAACACTTGTTTCCCAGAAGGACCACCACGACAACCTGTTCCCATTCTGCAAACAACCGAGAATGGCAGGGCAGGCAGATCCTTCACCCAGTCTCAGGGTGTCTACAAAATGGTAAACTTACACCAGCTTGCCTGCGCACCCTAACTATTTTTTTCAGATCCTTCAGTTGTCCAGCCTCCAGCGAGCGTGTGCTGGAGGCTGATCATCTAAAAGGGACACCCTGCCAAGTCCTTTGAATTGGGCGGTGACTTGCGCCACCTGGCGTAGGGATGCCGCGAACCCGCCGAAGTTCGGGCTCGACCAAGTTCGACTTCAGTGTGCAGAGGCGCGCAAATTTGAAAACGAACTAACACCCTCTGGCGGTGGAAAAGTGCAATATTTGTCGTATGTATTGCTTCACTGGTTGCATTACGAATTAACGCAATCATTAAAAGTACCTTTTGTCACTTTCATATTGTTTAGACATTGGTAATCATTTTGTAAAATATAAAACAAAACTACCCAATTTATTTGTGTACCAAATTTTGAAATTTTTGTGTAGAAGCCGGGGCCATTCGTCAAAATTTGCAGAAAGATAGAAGGTTAGCCAAACCAGTCGAACCTCCACAAAATGTCCCGGCATCACTACTTACAAGCTCAAGCATCACCAACAGATGTTATAAGAGTATGCTTCTGCACAAGAAGTAATGATAAAGATTTCTCGCATCAACCGGGTACGCTAGTAGTCAGTATTGTTTGTTTGTCTGCCTGAGGGGAACAAGGTCATAAAGGTACTTCTGCCAGCACTGTAGTCTCACCCATAATAACTGTATATGCCACTCTAGCCATACCTTATTACGACTACAGCGAGTATAATGGCATTATATAGTGCACAAGACGTAATTTAAACGGTAGTTTACGAGGAGTTCTCACACGGCGTCAAATAACCACAGCTGAAGAACCAAAGTGGCAGATAGGATGGAAGCAGCCGAAACTGTCCTGGCTAGCTGTGTCGGCTGCGAGCTGTTCTTGACGATGGAATCTCACATTAGAGTGAAATACCTCTCGCACTTCATTAAACAACACGTAACTTATATTTACGCATACCGCACATGCTCGTTTCACAAGGATGCAAGGTCCGTTTTAAATCACGGAGCTGCTGCACGGAATCTAGCGCTTCCCTGCCTCCGTTTTGATTGTAAGGGGCGTGGCCTCCGAGCCATTCGCATCTGAGAAGCACATAGTGTGATTTTTCAACGACGTGCGGAGCACAAGATCATGTGGGTCGCTCGCGTCACTTGATTGGTTCGCACACACGAGAAATTCAGACGAGCAGACGACTAAGTCTGAACTGGCCCACTTACCGATATCACCACTTCCCGCGAAATAGAAAAACAAAACTTTGCCCTCTCTCAGGCGTGATGAAGCCACTTAGAGCTGGACTTAATTTTGCAGTCTGCGTAAATGAGGTCTTAGCAGGCGAACAATGCTAATACCGGCAAAATAAGGTGCAGTCTCCAATTAAGTTGGCTCACACACCGGAACCCAACACTCTCCTTGGCCCGATGTGAAGTGCCGGCGAAGGTTTCGTACTCGTCCAATCGGAGAATGGCATGAACAGGGGAAAAAAAAAACAAGAAAACTGCACGGTCGCGTTTGTAGCAGATTCACGGGGTGATGGAGACTTCGAGACGCCCATGAAAACTGGTGTCCGAAAACCCTTGAATGGCTTTCTCTGCTTTTTGTCTTCAGGTTGGGAGTTGCTCTGAGTTTGCAGGGCCTGCGGCGGGGCACGAGGGTTTGACGTCCATCTGTTGTTTTGGGTGCACGCTCAGGTCTTGTGTAAACTCAGGTGAGCTAGGCTAGAGAGCAAATCTTGCACGTCATTGTCCACCTGAAAACGGTAGTCACGGTCGTGTAAGTTCGTCAACACAACGACAAGCTCTAGAAAAAAAAAACATAGTCAAGTTCTTGCACGATTTTTCGTAGACATATCGAGTAGTAGTTTTAGGGCTTCCTGCTACCGACATCTAGAAAAAGAAAACGCGATAAGCACGCACATGACACAATTTTGATAAACAGTCAGAAAGAAATAGCCAAAGTTACGAAATATGAATTTGCTTCCATTAGAAAGCGATTCTGCGTCGAAACCATAACCTTGAACGAGTCGACAGCACGTTGTAACTTGCGCAGCGCCACAGCAAAGCTTATCCTCAGCAGCTTTCAATGACAGCACGAGAGTGCTTGCTACAGCTTGGGCACGAACACAGGGGTAGCTTGGGACGTGAACTTCCAAAAGCATCGACGCACTCGCCGCTACACATACCTCTTGGCGCGTCTGATGTAGGCGGATTCTCGTTGAGAAGGTGCCGAGGAGGTCGCATTCGGCAGACTTGCCGCTCCTCTGAAGGTACACCTGCATCATCTCGATCACCTGCGTCGTCGGAAGAGGGAATGGCACGGTCGTTTGCTCATCGGCTTCAAAGTCCGTTGGTAGCTCGACGACACGCAGCAACGTGCCACAAATGGCAGGAAACGTTTAATTCCTCGTGTCGATCCGTGATGACGTGTTGCGAAAAAACTATTCCCCAAACCTGTTAGGGAATGACATAGATTTCCTAATGGGCTCCCCGAAAATGGTAGGGGATTCTCCAACCCCACTTGAGAAGGGCAATTTTTCCTGCCATTTCAAGATTGCTGAGGAGTTGTTCTTTACAATCACTAGAAGAATGAAGATAGCAGGGAGGAGTCGCAATTCTCCTGCCTCCAGCCCGAGCTTGCTAGCTTCGATATCGCAAGATATAAAAACATTTTAATGCGTAAGTCTGCATCTAAATAGTGCAAAACAATCGTGATTTTAATGGTGATGATGACTAAATGTAGCGAATCAAGTTTCAACGGATGTTGCATGCGAACGCGGGGGACCCGTGTTGCAAGTGTTGCAACATCGAAATGGTTGGACAAGTTGCTCCGTTTCAAGCCGGGTAAACAATTCTATAACCTTTTTCTAAAGAGTTTCCCAGCTGTTTTAGAGCGCAGCTCTTAGGCGCCCATTTCCGGGTTTCGCGGCGTTGCCGTTGGTGTAACTGTGCGCGTTGCATTATGGAAATAATGCAAGCAGGCTTAACCGTGCATTGCATTATGAAAAAATTTCCCTCTAAATTTAGTGGGAAAATTTTAGCTAAATTTCCCGCAAAATCGAGCGGGAAAATTTTGGTAAAATTTCTCTGCTAAATTTAGCAGGAAAATTTTCGCAAAATTTCTTTGCTAAATTTAGTGGCAAAATTTTCTGTTAAAGGGCCCCTGAAAATAAAAGAAATACTTTTTTTAAACAGTCTCGTTGGGACACACACATCAAAAAACAAATTTTATGCAAAAAAAAAGAGCAATATTAACGGCGAGAGATTTATTTGAAATTCTGCGCGCAGGGGGAGGGGGGCATAACCTCGCCTCCGTACCCTCCCCTTCTCCTCCTCCTCAAGAGCTGCACTCTAATTCGGAGTTACAGAAAATTGTAAATGTCTTCAATATCTTTTTGTTTTTAGCTGTTAGGGAAGCTTTTTTAACTGCTGGGGAAAATTCCTCAACAGCTAGGGAGAATCCCCCAACTTGTAGGCAAAGTGCACAAAAGCTAAGGAAAATTCCTCAGCATTCGAGGAATTTTCGGGAGAGAATTCCTTAAAAGCTTTAAGGATCTTCCCTGACGGCAAAGATGCACCCCAACTGTTTATTGGACCGGGACGTCTGCTTTACCGCCTTCGCTTTGCACTGCCCGGCTCTTTACGAGCCAACCCGGAATGTCGGATCTTCGTACCTGCATGACCTCCTGCTTAAGGCTCTCCGAAGACTTTGCGAGATCCATCTGGAGCAGACGCAGTTTGGACTGCGCAAGGTGCAGTGGGGTACGCCCGGAGTTGTCTAGGGAATTCACGTCTGTCCCTGGAAAATGCCACGCCATGCCCAAACTTGATAGTAAATCATTCATTCTGTTTCCATCTACATTCCGTCAATGGGGGAGGAGAAGAGAAAAAGCTGTGTTGAGAGAGCTTGATGAGCCCTTGGTCCCCTTTTCAAAGGCACACGGATTGTCGGTGCAAGAAAACAGTACAAAAGAACAAAGAGAAATTGTACTCTGATAATATAAACACCAGAATAAGTCTTCGGAAAGGTTATACAGCTCTAATCCCTAAGCAGTCGGCCTGACAAGAGAATTACAGCAGGGGTAGGACAGACCACAGTGGTTTTGGAGCAGCTTAGGAGCAGAAAATCTACATTTGGAGCAGTAAGGACAAAAAAATCAGTGATTTGGAGCACCATAAGAGTAATTGTGACATTGTTTTAAGAAATCATCTTAGCCAGTTGTACCATGATTTACAATTTAAGCAAACTAGGTTTATACTACAAGTGTTGGAAAGTATTGAATAGAACCTTACTGTGAAATACCTTAAATTGCACACAGAAGGATATTTTGTTTTAGAAACCAATTTCAATTAAAAATTAAGGGGCACGACTCGGGAACATTGATGCTACATGCTACGTTGTATCGTACATCGTAGCATGTGCAATGTATGATGCAACGGTACAATGCTTAGGGTGCATGAATGTGTATAGTACATTGAATCCATCGGATAGATGAATGAATGGACAGATACAAATTGACCGAGGAATCGGGCGGCGGCTTGCGCCACCTGGCAATGGAGTAGCCAAGGTTGTCGGCCGCGCTTTCGCTCTCAGCTAAATCTAGTGTCACAGTAATCTTTGGCACAGCATGGCACAATTTTGGTTGATTTCATGCTTTTGGCACTGCTAGGCACAGGAAATTGCAAATGTGTCAAAATGGCGCAATTAGCACAGCCGTACCGCCCCTGCACTGTAGACCGCTCTTTAGTGAACTGGTGTTGCGCAGATATGGATATAGTGAAACAGAGCTGGAGCCCACTTTTGATACTGGTAATAGATCATTCCGTTTAGCGCCCTCAGGGCGGCGCCATTTTGTCAGACCGCAGCGCCCTCTCCACACATCCGTTCTTGCCGTTCTCCATCTTTGGGCTGTACTGGCGGGATGTACCTACATCGAACTCTCACTCGTGGCTGCCATTATGAAGGGGTTCGCGTTCTTAGAATATTTATGGCTATACTCCAAAATCAGCCTTTAGCACTCTGTTGTTTTATTTCAGTAAATGATCAACAAGCGTATCTTTGTTCCATTACTTCAATAGCAATCAGCCGGCACCTCAACCACTGCATCTTTTGCCCCAGGAAAGTATGTTTTTAATTATTATTCCAGATTTCCCCTGATTGTGGCTAAAGGCCTACACCAGAATGAACTTCGTGTAGTAGAATAGCTGCAGCAACCGGATTTACTTTTCGCCGAGCGACCGGCCACTCTGACACGGTTTTTCCTTTTTTTTTTATTCGCACGCAGGTTAACATCGCAATTAGACTCGGTTAGATTTTTTTTTTTTTTTAATCGAGCATAGCTTTTTACGATAACTTGCATATCAAAATCCGCGCATATGCGCTTGAAATTTCCAAAGTGATGCGATTTTAAACCGAGTTTGATTCCCAGCCAAATGTTAGGTACAGCCCACTCGGCGGAGCAGACGATGCTCGGGGTGAGAGGGGGAGGGCATTTATTCTCTCTCCGCTCTCCCTAGTGGAACGGTCTATACAGTCATTTGAGGTACTGGTATAGCGACTATTTCCACCCAAAAATTGAGGTTCTACTGTACAGCTGTCTCGTCTGATCTGCTACAGACTTGAAGCCGTTCAAGTAACCAGCCACAACGCCGGATACAATCGTCGACAGATTTTTCGGATGCCGATTTTATGGACACGCTGGATTACTCGAATGTTTTCGCCGAACCATCACTCACCCCATAGAGTTAATGTATAACGTAAACTGAAATTTAGGACGCCAGAAAACTTATTCCTCGATATTTCCGACATAATTTGCGTGATTTCCTCAGTTTACAGCCACAAAACAGCTGCCGCGATTGCGCCGCGAGCTTAGTTGTTGCCATTTGGGTTGTTTTGATTTTGCCCTGTAGCCTCGATACCACGTCCTATGCAATAAACAAGCTGGGTTGAGGCTATAGTTGGGTTTACCGGTTCTGCTAAAGCTAACTTGGCATCCATCTGCCCATTCTTATTGTTCTTCCAGTTGTTCTTGTGGTCCGTGTTTTTCGAGTTGCGACTGCGAGCAGAGCGGCCGTTCGCTGTTCTTGTGGTCTTTAAGCACAAAGGTTTTTTGCCGATAGGCTTGGTGTTGGAGCGAGCTTGGTGGACTATACGTTGTCTACAAATAGTGCCAAATGGCGTCAACTGCAACTTCGCTGTTTGTGCTAACGAAGGCGCCGACAAGGCGCAGCAGCGTGATAAGACAGATAAACAAACGAGTGAAAAGTGAACAATATAAAGCGGCAGTTACACGAGAACTTAAAGTTCACATCAAGCAAGAGGAAAGTGGCCAATACGCAGCAGAATATGCGCGGGAATTTGATAATTTGGCTGAAATCGATTTTTCGGACCACTCGATTATTCATACAATTTCGGGGTACCCTTTGAGTATGAAAAATCGGTCGGCGACTGTAACGACATTTTGAGTGAAATTCTGTCTTCATGATAGATAGGTTGTCTGAAGAATGTGAGTTGCCAGGAGGAAGTATTGCCCCGAGATTAATGATAAAAAAAAACAACCTCATTAGTCTCTCATTATTAGGGCGCAGCTCTTAGGTGCCTGTTTCCAGCTTGAGCGGCGTCGCCGTCAGCGTAACTGCGTAAACACGTGACGTCACTGATGACGTCATCAGTGACGATGATGATGATGATGACAATGACAACATAAGTGACGATGATGATGATGTCATCACGATGACATCATCGTCACGTGACCTCACAGGGGTCACGTGACGTCATGGGGGTCAGGTCACGTGACCCCCGTGGCGTCACAAGACCCTCGTGAGGCAACAGCAACGCCGCTTGGAGGGAGGAGTAGCAGACAGGACGAGGAGGTGAGGAGGAGGGGTATACCCCCCCCAGTACCCTTCCCTCCTCCTCCTCAAGAGCTGCGCTCTAATTCAGCGTTACAGGGAATAGTAGACGGCTTTCATTATTTTAACCCAACTTAACAAACTCTTGTCAAATATGTCTACGTTTTCGGTAGTGAATCTTTATTCAATAGACGCTACTCCTCTGGGGTGAATTTTGGTGAAATGTATGAGACCTCTCGTTAGTCTAGCTCTTCCCGATCTGCCGTTGTGATTGTCTCTAGGCTGATTTGAATCGTCAATTGAGCTGCGGCTCATGAAAGGTGGCCACAAACTCCAACAATTGAAACGTGAAGAATGTCCCCGTCTGTTTCTACGAGTGTCCACGGAGGATGCAGGTACCTTGTGCTTCAAGTTATTCTAGCCATCAATGACTTTTGTCACTAATACACTGAATGATGAGTGGATATGACCACTCTCTTGCCTAGCAGCATTAATACAGTAGGCTCTCATTCACTGAAACTCTAGGAAGCCACAGATTTTCTTTTATCAGAAGTTTGAATTATCAGAAATACATCTAAATATGGTTCAAGATAAAATTATGATTTGTTATATGGATGGTTACACATACTAAGCAGATATTTGATGATTTCCTCTATACAGGCCTACTAATCATAAGCAGGTATGCTACACGAAGAAACATTGGTGAAATGTATGAGATAAGTTTAGCCATCCCTCAAAAATGTTGTCTTCATCGACCGTTTAGATAGCACATGACACCTCAAAAGCAAAATTAAGTTTGTTCATTCAGCAAAGAAGTTGTCTATTGTGGACTATTAGTCCTGTTGAGTGCGCTTCTCATTGAGCACCGGTACACTGCAGACAAGAAACACCTGCGGAAGTGAGCTCGCTGGGTGTTGCTTCTCTGCAGTGCACCGGTGCTTGGTAAGAAGTGTGCTCCACGGGGCCTCACAAACAAAAAGTATGAATTACACGAAAACGCCGTACGTTGTAAGCATAGCAAGACAATCAAAATTTTGAAATTTGTTTAGTTAACCAGAAATATGAAATAGCCGAGTCTGAATTATCGCGAGCCTACTGCATTAAACAGCGGTCATGCTAGAAAAAACATTCATGGACCCTGATGCTTGCCCGCGTTCGAGTTGCTTACCGGCTTTTAAGAGTAGGGTGATCACCTCTGTGTGACTAGTGCAGACGGCTGTAACAGAGTGAAGAACAACACTGAGCACGCACACCTTTAACACGTAACAAATTCACAAATTCTTAATGGTTAATGTGGCAAACCATGACGTCAATGCAATGCGGAGGGTGAGCGTGCGATGCCACCCGAAGGCACCGATTATATTCGGACAGCACCGAAAGTGTGAAGCTTGTATAGTAACCGTCTCCCAATGGTCACAGTTCGCTAATGGTGCCGGGCAGATTTTGTCTGCGACACAAGTGGCGTATTGCGTAATGCACAAAGTTGCAAACTGTGAACTTTAGGAGCAGTCGAGTGCGTTACTACATATATTTGGAAAATACTCTCAAACTGAAAATGCATGCTAGTCGAGAAGGGGGCACCTCATGCAGCTTCTGGGTCACAAACCAGTGTCTCAGGTTACGTCCATTCTAAAGGCTAGAGGGATGCCAATGAAGCTAGCAAAGCTGACGGGTACAAAGCAAGGTGCTTGTGACAAAAGAGAGATAACGATTTAAGGCGAGGGAAAAAGAATGTTAGCGCTTCCCACAGTTAGATATGGTACACTCAACAGACACTAATGGACCATGCTTTGGGGGGATCGGTGGCCGAGTGGGCTAGCGCACACTAGCTCGGAGCACATAAAGCGAAAGCTTGCGCTGCAGAACCCAGGGATCCTAGGTTCGATTCCCACCCCTTCCCATTTCGACTTGGATGAGCATCATACAGGCGTGCAGTCGTGTATCATCACTACTGCAGGGTGCACGTTAAAAACCCCAGGTCAGCGGTTGTACTGCACTGGCTAAATTGCTCTACTACAGCTGAAAGACAAGTCGCCCGTTGTGGCAGACTAACTTCAGGCTGTGCAAACATACACACAAAACACAACTAGACCAGCTATGCTCAAGGGCATCGTCACTGAGGTGCTATAGTTGTGCAAAATCGGCACTGCCAATTTTGTCCGCCATTCACAGGACATGTTTTTCGTCTTCCTTTCTATTGAACAGCATGTGACGAGGCAAAACTGTCTCACCAAGGTATACTAACACAAGACCTAGGACAGTACTTAGTGGCACATGTAGAAACATGGTAGCGGTAAATGAAGGTCATATGAACGCTCTTATCACACACCAACGGGCAACAAGCGGAAGCGGCTGGCGGAAGAGCACCCGCCTCTACAGACTATGCACGGCCGTGGCATTTCGCAAAGCAGGAAACCATGAAAGGAAAGTGCATTACCGAGGTGCAGCGCGGTGTTGCCGACAATGTCCTTCTGGTTCGGGTTGGCGCCATACTCGAGCAGCATTTTCACTGCAAGACACGACCACGCACACACACAACTTCAAAATCTGACCATCGTACGATCAAGGGCAGATAGCAGATACAGTCATGTGTGCACAAAAATATAGAACAGGGCTAATGCGTCTGTCTCACTTCTTGGTGCCACCTGGTGGTAGTAAGGGGAAACATCGGCAACCTGCAGCCATCCCATAAACCTTTTAGACGTTGGCAAGGTTCAGACACACGCAAAAGAATCAACACATCGATTGGAGCGCAGGGCGCGACGTCTTTCAAGTAGCAACGGCAAGAATGACAGAGAACTGCTTCTCCGAAAGGCATCACCTAACCTTGGAAGGAGAGGGACGTAGACAAAAGTTCAATTCCTGAAACCCAAACTTACCAGACTGCTTCACATATCGACGTGATGCTAGAGTTTTTAAGCTTGTAACCTCATCTTTCCAAACACAGAATTCTTTTGCTTTCTTCTCATTTCCCTTTCCTTCATCAATTTTTGTCCCCCTCCTACCAAGATTTGGTGACACCTTTTGGGGGGCAGTTCTTTGTCACTCTTGTTCATTGCCAGTTAATAGATGTCGTGTTCTGTGCTCTGCCCTATGTGCTTATTCTTTCGTGTGTTCCCGGACATGGTTTGTGTGTAAGGTTCTGTACTCTCGAGGTTCATTTTTCTTCGAATTGGGGGTGTTTTCTTAGGGGCTTATTTTCTCCCACAGATTCACTGTTTCTCTGCGTTTAGTATTTCCGGTGTCGGGCAAAAAAATCTATGTTTACCAGGGCTTATGCTTAACTAAAAACAGAACACGAGAATAGTATCCCTCATTTCTACAAAACATGCACACGACCCAAACAGCTTGGAAACATCCCCATACTGGTAAGAAAAAGGAAAACGAGACCAGATTCCTACACGAGACTTACCGATGAGCAGGTTTCCCTTGCAGGCTGCAAAGTGGAGCGCAGTGCGGCGGCGTTCGTCCGCGGCGCGGGGGTTGACACCGTTCATCAAGAGCCGGTGAACTGCAATGTTGCCCGCCCCCGGAAGTGCATGATGTACAGAGAGACCATGGTTGTTAGCATTTACGTCCGCAACATAAGGGGCATATCGCATAATGGGCGCTGCTGCAAACTGTGAAATTTAGGACTACCGCTCAAGTGCATTTATACCGTAAAATACCGGGTGGTGCCCACCCTAATTTCACTGAAAACTGGGTAACCCCAGACATGGGCGCTTGTTCGGTCAAATCGGGCACTTAACGTGCAATTTGCATAATTCCCAAGTTTCGGAAATGTTAATGGTGGGTGCATAAACGAGCTGGGCACTTCCGGGGTATTTTACGGTACTACATTATCTTTGGAAGCAGCTCTCCAATTTAACATTTGTGCTAGTACTGTAAAACCCTTTCTTTTCGAGACCCTGATTTTTAGCGAATTGGACAGCGGGGTTACCGTACAGTCTAAGCCCATTACAACAGACCTGGTTACAACAGACATTTGGATATAAAATACCGATTTGTGAAGTTCAGTTGGTTTTCCTCTACATACATTGACTCAACTTCATATCTGCATACAACATACTCCTCTTACAACAGACTGAATTCTTGGTCAAAATCAAGGTCTGTTGCAACAAGCTTAGACTGTAATATCCCAAGGGATGCCCCATCCCCGAAAGGTAACGCACCCCTATTTTTGGCAGGACTTGCTCATTTTCAGGAACGCCGAAAGATAGCCCACTTCTAGTGATTGCAGGGCCCTAGCCAATGGAGACTTCAGCAGAAAGGGTGTTACTTAGCCACGACAGTTGATAAGCGAACATTGCTGACCGAAAAGCTTATACAGCCAGTCGTCTTTGGTTCATTGCCCCTCCCTGCAATCACAATCACAAGTTTCGCAGCTCACAAAGATCACAAAGTTTAAAACTAGCATTTTTCAGCTTTTTTTTCTTTTGATAACAGACCGAAAGTTAGCCCGCTCCAGATTTTCACCCGATTTCCTTTCGCTTTCAGGTGGGCTATATTACGGAATATTTGCGACCATTAAATTTCGCTAATTCTGAAGGCTGGAATTCGCCTGTGCAGACAATAGAAATATTTGGGCGCACTGAAGTTTGCATATTTTACAAGTCGCGAAATTCGCGGAAATTAGGGGCTCGCGAACATTAAGGGTTTTTGCAGTATTTCGAGAACACCGAAGGAATGTATTCGTCTGTCTTCATTTGCCGTGTCGAAATTTACGATGCTGTCAGATCAATGACGTTCAAGCCGTGCCTTGAATTGTCGAAATTTATGATGCTGTCAGATCAATGATGTTCAAGCCGTGCCTTGAATGTAAACATCTGACAGAAGTCTGTCTGGTTGGGGAATGGTTGGCGACAAACCAAGCCCTAAATGCGGGACCCAACAAGCCACGTCGTATTCTTGATGCGTGAGGTCGATATCTTTTCGACACACTCGTTGTTCACCCTCGACACATCTCTCCACAAAAGTGTGTGCAAGTCTTTAAAAAAGAATACAAAAAGAAAACAAGGAATTAAACGGCACCAACAATGAAACTGCTCACTAAACAAATGATACCAAGCGCTCAGACACACATCAACCCATTTAGGAGTGTTCTACGTAAACGACAATGAACACTTTTTTTTATTTATTAGCTTGTTTCCAGAGGGGTAAGCCCTTGTGCAAAGTGTTTTGTCTAAACAAAAGAGCTTGTACTAGACTTCCAAAAATAGTGTTCACTCACCCAGGTCTACCTTGTTTGTGATAGCCCCAATCCTCAACTTGCGCTCGCCTGCAAGAGAAGACGGGAATGCCGCTGCTGAATCTTGCAAAGCATCACAAAGATGGGACACAGTGCACTGCCATGTCAATCATCCTACCTCCATTTGCGTCCTTGCTATAGAAATGTGCATGGGACCGAATAGAGGTTACTTGGTTCTTTTTTATTCCATTTGTCTAAAACCCAAGGATCTCGGATTTGAAACAAATCCAAGAACTTGCAGGTGGGTTCTTGAAGGTCAGTTTGGTACCTAAAGCTTGTATTGAAGGAGCTTTCCCCTCTCCCACTCAAGAAAGAAAAGGAAGACAATAAAGAATTTCCAGCCTCGCTGAAATATAATTTTGCAGGGTCGCCCTTCATCTGGTTATGGAAAGTATAATTTCTGCATAACCGTTTAAAAACATGTCACCATCGCGAAACTGATATCAAACAACACTTTCGCTTGATGGGAGTTTATGGTTTAGAAAAAGAACACATTTTCTTGAGAAGGAAGAAGAAACACATTTGCATTTAACACTGGAGAACCTACAAGCGTGCTAGGAGTATATACGCTGTTAAGTGATCGGCGATCACAAGCCAGCTCAGTGTTCAGTCCACTGGCATGACGCCCATCTTCTGCTGCAAGCGACCTAAACGAGGTGACAGTTCAAGATTCTGTTGCAAGAAACCAGGAAGCACCCTTTCCTAAAAATGGTGCCCTTTCATTTGGCAGGAGGCGCAGTTACCCAGTTTAAAGAGGCACTTCCGTCACACGGATTGAGGTTTTTATCAGAATTACTATCAAAAGGCTTAACCTTATAGTTTCAAATATTAGGTAGAGTTTAACTGTAAATATCAAAAGCTGTATGCATCGATTCCTCCGTCCTTCCATCAGTCCGCGAAAAGCATAAGAGGAAGCTCGTCCAACAGAAGAAGCGAAATGAAAGTATGGTGTGAGGCACTGAACACACCACCCACGCACTGAAAGTGGTCCATAAGTAGCAACAAACAGACCAATCTCACCAGCCAGTTTAGCCATGCCGCCGTTGCCGCAGTGCGTCGAGGGAACTTTAGCCTCTCTCCATGTGCGACGTCGCCTCAGCTTCGCGCATGCAGAGCAGTAGACGGCATGAGTGCTGCCATCTGCCTCCCGCGAGCTAAAGTTATGGCGGAGTCAGGCGTGCGCCGAACGCCTGGCGAGATCGGTCCACTACGTCATGGGATTTGGCGTGTCGCGTGGTTGCGTATCACAATCCTGGTGGTCGGTAGGTAGAGTCCCGGCAAATAGACGAGCGTCATCAATAGTGTATCCATGCAGCGCTAACCCAGTTTGTGCTACCATCACCACCGGTGCGGCTTGCAGCGTCTCACAATGAGCGCATTGCTAGCTCGCAGCGACGCCAAAACTGACGCGTCTGCCAACTTGCAACGGCTCTGGTCGAGCTCCGGCGCGTTTGCTGCTTGTGGCGTGTCGCGGATCCATTAACGACGACATCACGCGCAGGCCTTGCATCTTTGAGGTGGAATCGGTCGAGCCGGCAGACGGCGCGGCACGACCCAGTTTCCGCTGCCACAGTGGTCGCGAGCGGCATCCCCCCACGGGTCGCCAAAGTCGCAAGTAACGGGGGGACGACTCACTGAGGACGTCCCTGCCCTTAAGACACGAGTTGGGCCACCAGCGGACGCCCTTGCGGTGGGCGTGACGCATCTTGCCGACGCACGGGTGGCGCGACGGCTCGTCGTAGAGCAGGCCCCCTTCCTGCAGGCAGCTGTAGCCGTTCTGGTCGGGCAGCGGCACCACATTCTGGAAGCAGAGACCCGCTGGGGCCTCCGGTGCCACCGGCGCGCCACTGTCTTCCTCGCTGGGGTGCCGGGGCGGTTCCGGCTGCAGGTGTGGTGCGGTTTGTCACGTGCCCCCCACCCGCAAACAAGTATGGTGCATGCAACTGTTAAAACAATACTCTAGCATTTTTTTTTCAAGGTTTTCAATTTGATTTGAAATTGTCCAAGCACACCGACACACGTCACTGAACTATATACTTCTTTTCAACCTTAAACTTGGCAAAGAGCGAACGCAATGAATTCCATCAAGCCAATCAGGGCAAAGGAGGCGAGTCACGTGCCAGCCCTCATCGAAGGCACGGCGGCGCGAGTAATCCAAGCAGCTGGAGAAGAGGGGAAGGAGGAACTCCCCTCTTTCCCCAACCCTCTCTTGTGTGTCCCAGGCATCGCTTTTGTTCCCCTTAAAGATTAGCCTGCCACTCGAAATTCATACAAAAGTGGCTTTCTTTTCTCTCCCACCCGTGAATACGACAGCACAGCAGCGCACAGCTAGTGAGGGAGTGTAGTTCCCCGCCTTCCTCCGATGTGCCAATTGGCTCACTGTGACCATAGCCTTCGCCGTTTGCCAAGTTATGGTGAGATGAAGTATATAGTGACCTAACTATGAGGACAGCATACTTTTTTTTCTTTTGTGAAGTTATTAAATTTTCAAATTTTGGTGCCCACTTCTCTTTTCAAACTGGAAGTCCATACTGGCAACAATGAAGAAGCGACGCAAGCGGCAGGCAGGGGTCCACTGTTTAGGCAGTGGCATTTGTTCCCAACTGATTATGGGAGGTTTGATAATGTCAAATGAACGCTTTACAAGCTCGCTCCGGCACTCACGCGGTAGCACGAAACAAATGCACGGCACACTCTTGTTCTTTAGGCTGCCTGTTTGACCTGCAAGCCTGCCTGCCAGTGACGTCATGGCACCGAACAGCGCGGTTATGTTTGAACGTTAGTTTCGGCATCGATTTCGTTCGTCAATTTTGCAATAACTCGTGAATTGACAGATACCAAATGGCATGCCAAAAAGAGTAAAGGCTGGGTATTAAGCAAATGTAGTACGTTTGGGGTAACTCAAAATGTTGCCAGTGTTACCCCTTTAAATGGTATCCCTTTAAATCAGGACCATCTAACAACAAAATTGAGATTGGAACATGAGAAACGAACGGCGACACGGTGTTTCCAGACTGTGCCAGCAGGCAGCAGAACTAGTTTCTTCAGCTGAGTGCGCAGTCCATTTAACAGCTGTGAGCACTGTACATTTGTAAACAACAGTGATGACCCGTTATCTTCAGCTATTTGTGGACGACTGCAAACAAAGCACTCGCAAAACTAAAATATTAAGGTGGGCTGGTTGGTTCAACATATTGTAATTATAAAGCGCAAGGGACAGACACGGACATGAAATAGACAGGACAGTGCTACTTCATGCTTGCGTCTGTCCCTTGCACTTTATAATTTAAATTTGTTGAACCAACTAGCTCACCTTAAATAGCACTTTCCAGTCTACTTCATGCCCGTGCCTCTCCCTTGCACCTTATAATTTCAACACTCGTAAAACACGGAAAAAGTTGTGTCAGGTGAACAACTCCAGCTTTTGCATGGCCAATGTAACACCGTTACCTGTAACAAAACTGGCGCGGATCATCAGTTTAATGAATATAATACATTAAAAAACAGATAAGAGAAGTGAGCATGGTTCATTCTTTTTTACTTGTTAAATTTGTGCACAGTGATTTCATTACTGTTTGCATTCCGAGACAGTTAGTCGAAGTAGCACACACTTTGAAAGTTACATGAATTCACGCTCTGATTATGTACGAATTAACATAGGGATTTAACCAATGATTTCTGGACACAATGTTTCTTCTCGGCTTGCAATGTGATCGACATTCGTTGATCGACTGGCTCTCCCATTTGCTTGATGCTCATCCGCGCAGCTTGTGAACTCATCGCCTTTTTAGAAGCAGCAGTAGGAACTGTACGTTATTAGGCCAAAGTCACAAACTTGCAATGCATATTGCAAAAAAAAAAAAAAAAAAAAAAAATGTGGCGAAAAAGGAATTTTTGCAGATCGCGTGTGCTAGCTCGCCTCGACTTTTTTTTTTTATCATTATTATTTCCTAGTAAAGTGTTGTGTTTCACAAGACGTCACGGCGATTGTCACAAATTGCAAAAGCCTCAGAAGCTGCGCGATTATGAAAGCAGGAAAGGTTGGCCTAGCAACTAAAGCGTTTTTGGTCGAGCAGACAACACGGTGGTTGCTGGAGGGCAGAACATCGTTATGTGCGTGTCAATTGACCTTAATTCGACACATTCTCTTTACAGCGAGGGCAATCTTAGGTTCGTGTATGGATTATTTGGGTCAATAGAGAAACACAAAATACAGGAAGTCTCACTGGATCGTTGTTCACTCTCGGAGGAGATTCCACGGACATTGTGGTGCTGCCGTTGCTTTCGCTGCCCGTCTCGATCCCGGAGTCGGCGCCTGACATTGCTACCGGAAATAAAACGAATCACGGAAGGTGATCACAAGCAATCCTGTCTTGTGCCAACGCTCGCTGCAAAACTTCCTTACACAACCACCACAGGACCACAGCCACAGCATCAACAAACGTCTAGTGCGTTCGGTTATTCAGTCCACAATTCAGTCGGTTTAGTGTCTATCGGTGCTGTCACGTGACATGACTCGCCGGAGTAACTCCGACTGACTCCGACCTACTCGAGTGAGATACGGAACAATCGCACGTCTGCAACTACCGTCTGCTCGGTCTGCTCTGCCGCTCCGCTGATTGCCGAAGAAAATCTAGCCCAAGGCACACTTGTCCGGATGAATCTTTCGGGAGTTGCACCTGATTGACGGTAATGTGCCCCTTTTATGTTTTCTAGTTGTCATGCAGCGTTATGTGTTACGTCCGCACGGCAGAGAGCCGTACGGACGTGTTGGACAATGTGCTCGAGATTGTTTTGGTTTCGTTGATTCGTGGCTGGTTTCTCCGCCGAGCGTATGGTAGTTCTGCCGTCCCAAATCAAGCTTATGAATAAAGCAGGACATACGAACCACTGATCTGTGATCAGGACCTACCACAAAAAGGAAAGTGGCGGTTGTCGAGCAGTTTGAGCAAATTGCGCCATTGCGCTTCTTCTAACGGACAGCGCCTCCTAGGAGGCTGTTGTCCGGATTACTCGTACAGATCGAGAGCCTCTTTGTCTATGTTCCCTGTAACCTATTTAATGTAAATTTCGATACTTTCCAATACAAGGAACCTATAAACGATAAACAAATTGATATTTCGGAACTGTCTGTGGACGTGTGAAAACTAGAGTAAGCAAGAGTCATTCGCTCCATCACGTGACTCACGTGACACGGCTTGGCGTGCGCTGCGTGGAGTGACCGAACACGCCTTCGGCCTGCGCGGTTGAATATTTGTAATTAAAATTTCGCCGCATTGCAATTATGCAGCGCGCAGCTCTTCAACGAGCAAAACTGAGACATCGACGCGAAATAGAATAAATGCAAAGGAGATAAACTCATAAACCAGTTTGGTTAACCCAGTTCATCACCGTAGCCGTGGCCTAGTGGCACAGAGCGTCCGTCACGGCTACGGGAGGTGGTCGGTTCGAAGCCCACCGCCGGACACCCACCGGCTAAATGGGTACAAACGTCCCCCGACCCCGGCGCTCGGGTTTCCCAGGGGATGACGCTTGGGAGAGGCCCCGCAACCCCGCTAAGCCTAGCTGCGAACACAACATACCCGCAACGACATCAGTGTCGCTTGCCGGTGACTCCTACGAAGTCCGTAGCCTAACAAGCTGAACGGCTCGAATCCTCCAGGTTACGTCCTTGAAATACCAGGACACACCAAGCGAAGGCCTAACACGCCCCAGCACTCAAACTCCTTCGACGCAAGTCAAAACAAACAAACAAACCACAAACAAAGAAAACTGGGCGGATCGTGACAGTGGCGGGGGTTGCGATCTGGTGCCCCGCGGGGCCTCTTTTTGTTCTAAATTGAACTGCTCGATTTTTTTTTTTTTTTTATTAACACTTTGAAGACTTTGAGGACACATTGCCGATATTCTCACAAAAGTAATGACGGAGCGTGCGCCACTAAAACGCCGGCGTCTGGCGTTCGGCTTTCGCATTCGTACCCGTTCATCGAATGCAGTGGAGACAAAAGCTTTAGGCTTTTGTGTACCCACTAATCGTACCAACCAGAGTTCGGCGTTCAGACTTCCCCGCGTGCTCCGGCCGCCTCCTTTCCCTCCGTTTTCCTGAGCATTATGCATGCGGACTGACGGACTCCTGATGAACCATGTTTCCTCCATACATATATACAGCGGCGTAGACTTTCCATTTTCCCGGGGGGGGGGGGGGGGGGGGGGGGGAGCAGGCTGAGAAGTTCTCCGGGGGGGGGGGGGGGGGGGGGGTTGCATTTGACAGCGTATGTGTCCATCGCTGTGTGCGTTATTTTGTTTACATGTCACTACTAGAAGCTCGTTACATGGCACGTAAACAGCGTCTCGGTAAGGATCATGGTCCCGGGGGGGCTCTGCCCCCCCCGGATGTCACCAGGGGGGGGCACGAGCCCCGATGCTCCCCCGTAGTCTACGCCTATGCATATGTATGCTTTGAACAGATATGTCTACATACGATTTTTTTTTTTTTTATGTCCAATATGACAGGGTCGTTATGAATGAAAGAAACACGCATCAGACCGTGAGTGTGCAGACTGCCTTTTGTATGATGTAAGAGCATTGCGACCGCCGCAGCTTTAGGAACAGAGAAGTGGACAACATGCGCACAGGGGAATGAACGTCGCACCTGTGCTTGAGACATGTGTGCGGGTTGTCCAGCTTTTTGTTCTAAAGTCTCGGGTTTTTTAAGACGTTGAAAGCTCACCAGCATATGGTCTCTGATATAATTCTATAACTTTTTTTCAATGAAATTGAAATAATTATCAACAAATGTTTTTTTTTTTTTTTTTTTTTTTTTTATTTTTAGCACGTTGAAGCGATGGAAACGTTTCGGATGAACAAGTGAGCCGTCGCGCACGTATGCGATGGCTCGTTTTGCGACGGGAATATAAGGGAATTTTCCACGACCGTACCATATCCACTCTGGCGAAATACTTACCGCGAGATGTGGGGTGTGAAATCATAAGGAATTCTGAATTATTATAAGACTGGCTTGGCTCCGTTTTTTTTTTTGTTTTTTTTTTCCTTTTCTGATTTTCTTTTTGTTGTGCTGATTATGCGTGTATCTATAAACATGAAATACGGGTAAATCGGTCAGTCGATGTACCTTGAAGAAAGTGAATACTCTTAGGTGACGAAAACAAGAGCATATCACCCGTGCGCAAAAAGGCAGGTGATATTTATTGGAAGGAGAATGCAAGCCGTTCAAACCGACACCGCAGAATGTCGACGCAAGAGGTTTAAATGTTTTATCGAGCACACGCAGAGTACCGTTTTAGCGCCCTAACCTAAATCCCCTTTGATATTGAACACCTCAGGAAAGATGATTTGGCTATTGTTCTTGTCAATTATTTTTGTTTGTTTCTAACGGAAAATTCCCTTGTGGATTGGCAGCGGTCTAGGATCCGCTTTTTTGTTAGTATGGTGGGCGTGCAGGCAAGCGCGCATTTACCGCACTAGGGGCATAAATGTGTATTACCGTAGGTGTGGAACTCCTTCGGAAGAAGTACCCCCGTCCCTCTACTCACTTCAGGGCCTCCCGGGCTTTAGCAAGCTTTAGCCTCCCGTGCCCCCCGTCGTTTGAAGCGCCATCTAGGTTTTCGTTTCAAAACTGTGTTCCGTAGGGCATGGCCAGCATGGCTTCCGAGATCCCGAAAGTACCCGAAGCGCGCGAAAGCTTCTCCGGCCGTCCCATTCGTGCGGATAGGGCGTAATCGAAAAATGAGGAGGCGGCGTGTCTCCGCGGGGAGGTACTCCCCCAATCCAGTGCAAATTTCTGTGTATTGTGGCAAAACGGTGAACAGCTGCTCTAAAGACGTAGATAGACAAAAAAAAAAAAAAAAAGTAATGGCCGGTTTGGCTTGCTTTGGCCCCCCTCGTAGACGTGAATGCAAGGCCCGTACCCGGCCCGGGCCCTTCATGAATGTTGACGTGGAGCCCGAGCCCGGCCCGAGTGCCAGGCCGGCCCGTGGCCCGCTGACGGCTCGCCCTCTGTTATGACTGGGCGGACAGCGCCGCGAGACGAATGGGACGGGCATAGGGGGCGGCCGGAGAAGCTCGTTTCGCGCGCGCGCTTCGGGATCTCGGAGGCCATGCGTAGAGCATGCGTAGAGAAAAGAGAGAAAGCTATGAAAAGTAGGGAGGCTCAAGTGAGGGTGGGTGCAACTGCTAGATCGGCGATCACGGGACATGGACGCCATTTAATTGCTAAATTTTGCTGGGAGTCTATGGGGCAAAGGGTCGTTTTCTTTCCTAACTCGGGTCATAAAAGCCCATTAAGGTGCTTGAATAATTTACACAAGGTATAAATAATTAACTTTTCATAGCCACCAGTTTTTTTGCGATAGGTTAAGTATTTTTTAAACGCGAAAAATGGTAAATTCCGCCATCTTGGACGTTGCTGCTTGTCTGGCAACTTTGCTTTCCCCGCTCGACGTTTGCAATTCTCGGAGCGAGAAGGAAGCGAGAGAGGCTGCGCCAAGGTCCTCGTTGCTTGCAATGGGAGGCGAGAGGAGGAAAGGCGCATGGAGCAACAGAGTTGCAACAGAGCGGGCGCCTGCTCTCGTGCAGGCAACACTGGCGCATACCCTTTCTCGAATCCTCTCCCTCTGGCGCCGCCATTAAATTGCAAACGCTCTCCAGGTTTTGAGTTGCGCCCACCCTCACTACAGCCTCCCTAATGAAAAGAATGCGGTAGAACGCCATCTAGACTCTGTATTTCGAAACATACGCATTGCATAGAATACCACGGCTATGACCACGGCGCGTCGAACTGCGTGAGGCTTGCTTGAGGTACAGTGTACTTGAGGCGAGTCGTGTGGGGTAGAGGAGGGTACTGCTCACTGGTACTGCTCGTGCAATCGGTGTTTTATGAGCAGGTCCGTAACTGAGCTAACCTAATAACATTTATTGGTTCCACCAAAGGAAGTCCACGTAGCAAGCGCGAGGGATTCTCTTGGAAAAAGCCAAGCCGCGCCAACAAACGCCCGCACAATGCAAAGCGGTGCCGGGCATTGCGTCGCCAACAAACGCCCGCAGAATGCAGAGCGGTGCCGGGCATTGCGTTTATTTGGGCAACTTTCAGCTGCGTTCGAGTCACAGAACGTATAACCCTCTGTGGGTGATAATCAATCTGTGACGTCATCTCTTGCGCCTATTCCAAATAAATCAACGACTGAATATAATCGCTTGATTTTACGGTGGTAAAAGCGTGTCCGCTTTAGGCGTGGTTAACGCAATTGTCCATGAAGAAATATTTCCAAGCAGTTCGAGATCGGTGGGATCCTATCGCAAAAGTACCCGAGAGTAAACTGGGGTCACTCGCGGTACCACGTGACTTTCAGGATCGGCGTGCGCCGTGTGGTGCAACCGAACACGACCGGCATTGCCTTCGGCCCGCGACTCGAAAAAAATTCACGGAGATTTCGCTGCGTTTCGACCGCGTTTCGGCCACCTAAAGTCCGCAATGATCGCGAAATGGACGAGATAGAAGTGTGTACCTACATTGAAAACCCGACTGGTCGAGCCCAGTCTGATACCGTAGTCGTGGCCTAGTGGCACGGAGCGTCCGCCACGGCTACGGGAGGTGGTTGGTTCGAAGCCCACCGTCGGACACCCACCGGCTAAATGGGTACAAACGTCCCCCGACCCCGGCGCTCGGGTTCCCATCCAGGGGATGACGTTTGGGAGAGGTTCCGCAAACCCCGCTAAGCCTAGCTGCGAACGACAAACCCCACTTCAAAGCGCCGCAACCGCCGGCCCCAAAACCCACGAAAAACCGAAGCCTAGCAAGCTACAACGGTACAACCAAACCCCGTGCGTGGAACACAAAGCCCACGAACCTTGGGAAACCAAGAGCAACGTCGCCTAACAGCAAGAAGAAAAAGAAAAATGGGCGCGATCGTGACAGTGGCGGGGGTTGCGATCTGGAGCCCGCGGACCTCTTTTTTTCGAAAAGTCCTGGATGATGTGGGCTCTTCGCGCCGCTCAAATCAGAGTGGAGAACGAGAACCGATATAATTTAAGTCATCGTCTAAATCCGACCAGTTTTACTGCGATGATAATGATATAAGCCAAACCAATTCCGAAAATGATTTTTATTTCTCATTCAATTATTGATTTCGTAACAAAAATCAGAGCGAAGAAGAAACGAAACCTAGGAAAATGAATGTCCCATTGCAACGAAGTCGGAACGCGAAAGAAAATTAATTAATTAAGTGACGCTTTTTAACCAACTTAAAAGAAATCACACCGTTTTTCGTTCTAGTATGGCGGGGATTACATAAAGTTTTTTTTTTTTTTTTAGTTAAATCGTACTTTACAGTCATTTTTTTTTTTCTGCCTCGTTATTGTTATTATTGATCGATCACGTTGAGAAATACATCTAGTGGTAAAGGCTCAATATTTTCTGGCTTCGGCGGTTTAAATCGTATTAATTCGATTGAATTAAGTTTGAAGTAAATCTAATTAAAAAAAATAAACCAGATTTTTTTTACACTCTCTTGTTAGGTGTTTAGGAAAGTGACGGTGGCCTCTGAAAACGCCATGTCAGAATTATGTGCAAAAACACTGCTCAAGTGTTTTTGCTTCGTGCTCTTCACACATATATGTGCTCTGCGAACACGCCTGCGGACAGTGTTTTTTTTTTTTTTTTTTTCGTTTTTTGTGATTAGTGTGTTGGGATCGTCGTGCAAGCACGCGTGCTTGCACGCGTGCTTTACGGCTAGACTCGGCTGTATCGGCGTTTATCGGTGTCTATACATGGAGGAACGAGAAATGAGTGAACGCGTGGCCTGTTTGGGTGAAGGGCGATTTTCGAATCCGGTGAAATATAAAATGACAACCCTTGTAAAGGAGTAGGAGGCATAAACTTTATTATGGCGAGTCTTATGTACTGATGGGCACCCGCCTGTTTTGTCAATTTGCGAGAAGAGAAAAAATACGCGTTGCCGAGCGCCCAGTTTTCGCCCAGACGAAGCACTGGCGATCCGGACCAGTTCCCAAAGTTTCAGATGTAGCCGCCGTCTTATTCGAAAGTTGTAAGCGAGTTTCGGAAACTTTCAATTGAAAAATGGCGCCCATTCTGGGTAGTGGGCTCCATTCAGTCCATTGTTTCGTGGGCTTTGTGGGCAAAGCTTTTCACATTAAAAAGTTACGAAAATTGCTCATTTATTACTTTTTTGTTTATTTATACTGTAACCTACAGCGCCCTTACTGGGTTTGATGCAGGGTATCTGGTCTGAACCGCTAGGGCTACATTTAGGTGGAAACTGAGCGTTTAGTAATGCCTGGTTTATTTTTGTGTGGTTTCGTTTGAAATCTAACATCCGTGTCAGAATTAATATATTAATTTGCCCCCCCCCCCCCCCCCCCCTTTTCCAAGAAAAATAATTATAATTTCATTTCCGCAATGAAGAACTTTGTGGGTTTGTTTAGACGCACGATCAAAACCGCAAAGGTTATTCTGAGTGTATTCGTTTTTACATATTTATAACTGTCGACAGAACTGGGTGCAAAAATCAAGCAGCCTAGGCTAAAACGTAGCATTTCAGTTTGCTCTTCATCGGACGTTCCTTTGTATAAAGAAAATTATTTAAAAAAAAATTACAAAGTGGTTTTGTGCATTGCGGAAATGGGGCTGTAATATATATATATTTAGGCAAATCAAAATTGATTTTATTATTCGATTTCAAATGAAGGCACCCCTTTGATACAACGTATTTTTCTTCCCGGATATACCCTATTGCTATTGAGACAGCCGATATCAAGCTAACATAAATTTTATATCAGGCTTCCTGGGTTCTCTATGCCATTTTTATTTCTTATATTTTTTGCCCTTAATAAATATTTGAATGCCCGGCCTCCAGCGTGCTTCGTTGGCTTTTGTTGTGCCTTGGCGGCGTAAGAACGCCCACGTTGGAGGTGGGTACTACTGAAAGGCCCTCCCTGCAATACGTGAGTGCGCAGGAGGACAAAAAATGTAAGACACATGCGCAACGTCATGCGTAAAATGTGGACACGGCGCACATACAGAATGCTACCTCTGTTTCACCGTAAGTGCGAGCGTAGCTGAACCAGTGGCGTCACGAGGGTCAGAGGCACCCGCGAGCTCGGCACGGCAGATAACTCTGCATTTTCCAAAGAAATGAAGAGTGCGCGTGCTATTTTTATGGGCGCTTTAGATGCCCAAGCGCACGTGAGCTCGTGCCACTTGTGCGTATGGCGCGTGTAAGCTGGAGTTGCTAGCTGTACCACGTGATCTTCAGCCTCGGCGTGCGCCGTGTGGAGCAACTGAACGCGACCAGCATGACCTTCGGTGTTCTAGCCTTCTAGCGGCGTGCGATTGAAGATTCTGCACGGAAATTTCGCGACATTTCGACAACGCTACGATCGACCAAAGTCGGGAGCGGCGGAATAAAGGCGGGAGCAGAAAGCGGCAAATTGTAAGCGCTGATCCCGGTGATCCCAGAGAGCGACAAGCAGACGAAAAGTTCGGCGTCTTCGTTTTGCCGTTACGAGCTGAAGTTGATCGCGCGCTGTCAACTTTACTTCTCTGTTTGGCATGCGAGACGCCGGTGTTCCTGCGGTTTTTGTGCAAGCTAGAGCTAGAAAACAACTAATGTTTTGCCGCTTATTTGTGTGTTTTAAAGCACGGGGAGCTGGTCGACCTTTTTCCTTGAGAGTAGCCGGGAGTCAGCTAGAGTGACTCGTGGTATCACGTGACCTAGAGGCGCGGCGCGCGTCGTGTAGGGCCCTTGAACACGCACCGGCATACCTTCGGCCTGCGTTCCAAGCTTTTGCGTAGATTATTCGTGTTACTTGTTCCGAATTTAGATCGCTCAAACTCGGATTTACACCGAAATGATTGAAATACCGCGCACGTGCATTCAAAAGCCGCCTGGTCGAGCCCAGACTGGCACCGTAGCCGTGGCCTAGTGGCACGGAGCGTCCGCCTCGGCTACGGGAGGTGGTCGGTTCGAAGCCCACCGTCGGACACCCACCGGCTAAATGGGTACAAACGTCCCCCGACCCCGGCGCTCGGGTTTCCATCAGGGGATGACGTTTGGGAGAGGTTCCGCAAACCCCGCTAAGCCTAGCTGCGAACACTTAACCGCAACCGGTCAGGTTGCGGCGGTATGCCGCCTTCGGGTGGCGTTGTTGCACTCGTGCAGACTCTCGTCCTTGGGAAACCAGGTGAAAAGTTGAACGCAAAGGCCCTCAGAAGCCAGAGCAAAACACGTGACAAGCTGTTACACAACGGTCAAAAGAAAAAAAATCTGGGTGCCACCGCAACAGTGGCGGGGGTTGCGGTTGGATACGCCCGCGGGCCTCTTTTTGACGTCAATTATTCCGTCTTTTTTATTTTTATATGCGTTTTTTTATTAGGCTTTTTATATGCGATGTGATTCGGCATCATTAGTCGACGTTGTCATTTTTTCCGTGACGACGGGTCATCCGATATCAAACGTTCCGGACGGTAATACCAATCATGACGAAAGTATGACTGACCAGGCAGAGTTCTTCGGTCGTGCACCAGTCACTATAGCTGTGTTTGTAAATTTGTCTGTGCCTCTTGTTCCCCTTCTCCAGAGATTATTTTCGTCATTCTTGTCCAGCCGTCTTGCACCTTTTCATTTAATTGCATCATAATGAGGGTTCCGCGTTTTCGCTATCTATTGTTCTTCAGATTCGGGGGTTATTTATCGGTGTTTATTTTTTCTCTTGGAATCGGTGTTTTTTGGTGTTTCATTTCAATGCTGGAAAGAAATCGGTGATTATCGGGGCTTGTGTTGGAAAGCGACTGCATAATTACTAGAAAAACCACGGCACACCTCACATTACACGCGTTTAGTGTACACACGCACCACACACAATGCACATACATATGGAAATAACAGAATGCGTGACGCTTTCAGAAGCATACTATCAAAACTGAAACTTATTGAAAAAAAAATGACATGTACATTGTCAGAGACTTGTCAGTCATGTGTTCCCGGTCAACGAGAAAAGAAAGCGGGCTAGAGGATTCTTTCAGCAAAGCTGCCATTTTTTCCGCAGCTTGAATTCGGTGTCCAATTTAGAAAAAAAAAAAAAAAAGTCTTGGGGGTTAATTATCGGTATTTATCGGTATATACCGAAAACGCGGAACGCTGATTATAATCAAAACAATACCAATCATCGCAGACTTCTTTGACAAAAAAATAACGAAGAAATTTGTCGATTTCTTTTAAAGAAAAAAAAAATAGTAAGGAAAAATCCCCCGATTTGTTTGAAAGAAAATAAAGAAAGATATTGTGGTTGTTTGTTAGATTCTAAATAAACTCACCAAAACATTTTCTTGAAGAAGACATCTCCTTGGTCGCGTGAACGCTCTCTCAAATTTCTGCAGTGAACGCGTGAACTAGCTGTATAAGTTAAAACATTTCAGAAAATTCTAAATGGTTAAAAGGGGATATCTCAATTACTTTTAACTAGTCTGCTAGGATTGGTCTTTCGTGCGATGCCAGGGTTCACCTTATTGCTTTCAGTTACTCTGGAGTAAACGAGGCGAAAATAACTTTCTCTTCTAGATGCCGGGGGAAAGCACCGTTAGCCTTTGAGATATTTTGACACCTTTTCTGGGCTGTGCTGTTGCTATATTTTACGCTTTAAATATTTTGATATCTATAAAGCAAAATGGTTTCCCCAAAATAAATCCCAAGTGTCCCAAAACTTTCTTTTTCTGAAAATGCAGACCCAAACTAAGCATCAAGACAGTTCTAATTAAAAAATGAAAAAAAAAAAAAAAAATAATAATAAAAATAAAAGCACGCGCGGGGCGGCTTATTGGTACTTACATCCGCTTGTTATCTTGTAAGTTGTGACTATTTTACTGGAGTAAATTTTAATTTAGGCGAGGAAAAAAATTGTAGCTGCAGAAGACGCTTGCACCGCTTGTAATTTTAGTCCCATGCCTTGTTTGCCTACATTGCGTTAGGGGCCTGAAGACTAAAATGTCACTTGGTTACGAGGTAACGATCTAGCGTACCTAAGCAGGCGCCTCACATATTTGTATCATATGTGTGTGTGTGTGTGTGTGCTCGCGCGCGCTTGTGTGTGCGTGTGTGTGCGCGCGTGTGTGCGCGTGCGTGTGTGTGCCCGCGTGTGTGCGCGTGCGTGTGTGTGTGCGAGTGTGTGCGCGTGCGTGTGTGTGCGCGCGCGCGTGTGTGCGTCTGTGTGTGTGCGTGCGTGCGTGTGTGTGCGCGCGCGCGTGTGTGCGTGTGCGTGCGTGTGTGTGTGTGTGTGCGTGCGCGCCCGCTTGTGTGTGTGTGTGTGCGCGTGCGTGCGTGCGCGTGTGTGTGCGTGTGTGTGTGTGTGTGTGTTTGTGTGTGTGTGTGTGTGTGCGCGTGCGTGCGTGTGTGTGTGTGTGTTTGTGTGTGTGCGTCTCTGTGTGTGTGCGTGTGCGTGCGTGTGTGCATGCGTGCGTGTGTGCGTTTGTGTGTGTTTGTGCGTGTGTGCGCGTGCGTGCGTGCGTGTGTGTGCGCGCGTGTGTTTGTGTGTGCGTGTGCGTGTGTGTGTTTGTGTGTGTGCGTCTGTGTGTGTGCGTGTGTGTGTGTGTTCGGTTTGGTCTGGGTTATTTCTATTTTGTCTGAGGAAATCCCGATACGGCGACCAGCCTGCTTGCAGTGCACCGCTTTCCCCTCCGTCAACTTTTGCTGTTTTCTTTTCTGCATTTTGGAAGGTAGCTCGTGGTGCCCGGGACTTGATGATCTAACGACGCCGCGCCGATGGATCGGCTTTCCCGTCCCCATCGCCAGCGCGGTTTCGTTCGGGGGTGTCTGTTCGCCGTCACTGCGGAGGTGCCAGCCTCTTGAAATACTGCCCCCGGGGCGCCTCTCTGCCTGTCGGTTTGAAACCGGTGCAGACATGACGGATGTGTTCGTCCAGGGTTGAACGAGGGGCACCTCATGACCCCGATGGCGGATACTCGTCCGAGGGCGAGATTGTTGGCGCGGTGGGGAAGTTTTCTTTTGAGTTTTGAGGAACACTGGACGAGGAAATTGAACGGTGGCTGGTTTTTCGAAGTCTGTCTTTTTTCTGCCGCTTTGTAAATACTTGGGAATAAACCGAGTTTGGCTATGAATGGATGTGCCTCGTCGTCGCAACTCGCTGACGGGAACGAAAAAAATCAGACAGCGCATCTCCCGGAACAGTAGCGTTTATTAAGGGGGAAGGGGGGGCTGTTTGCTTTGTCGTTGTCCAATAATTTTAAGCGTAAAGTGCAGCATCCGCAGTCAACAGGCCGATGCGGATAAAAACTAACAAGATTTAGCAGATTTCGGATCGGATGCGGTTGCCAGGGGCTGCCGCGTATGCGGATTGATGCGCGGATATCCGCGGGTCAGGATCTAATGTCGAGGCGGCCCTTAAACGTGTGCGACCGTAGAGTGAATAGGTGAGTGATTCGGAAACTTGCGCCAGCACGAGTTTCCGCAAGTTCGTGCATGCCATCCCAGCATCAGCTACACCAGCAGAAAGAGACTGTACATTAGCGGCTCTTTATTTAAGAAAGGCGAACCAATTGTTTTTGGGTATATGGTTCTGACCATGCCGATAGGATAGGTTTACAGTATTGAATATTGTGATATTTTCCCAGTGGTGACTGGCGCCAATTACTACCTCGCTACGATGAGTGACCGCCTTTCCTCTCCCACTTTTTTTTATTGTTTGGCCTAAATAAAGTGACGCAATGTTTTTCGAAAAAAAAAAAAATGTTAAGAAAGTATGTGTCTGCTTGAGAGGAAGGTTACAAAACGAAAGGGAATTTTTGTTTTCCTTTCAGCGTATTTTCTGGAAACTGCGATCGTCTTCCAAGGGATGCGAAATGTCTCTAGAGGATGATCGCTTGTAATATAAATACGATAAAATAGAATACGACGAAACGTATTTCAGCGTATTCTGACACGAAAAGTTCTTTGTATGAAAGTTAGCAGACGGCTTATAAAATACCATCCTTTCTTTTTTTTTATATTTATGTTTAATTTTATGATGAAAAATTAATGCGCGGATTGCGGGGGGGGGGGGGGGGGGGGAAGAGGAGGGGGAGGGGGAGGGGGAGTGGAGGACGAGGATAGGGGGCGGTTGGTCGCGCTGGAGGCGGGAAATTTGAAGCTCTTCCTGCCGCTATAGTTAGTACTTTAAATGTAGCCAGAACCATTATTCAGTTGCCGCTTGAATCCTATTATGCGAGAAATAGTGAAGTGGCAAAAGGCTGTCCTAGATACAAGGAAATGGAAACATGAAGTGGCATTCTTTCTTCACCCTTTTGTACAGATATGAAAGTATGAAACAAAACTTCACGAGGTAACGAAAAAGGGGCACCTCTCGTTCTGCAGGCGCTGAACCCGTTCTTCGTATAAGTTTCCAAGTTTTCCTAAACATATACATTTTATTTTTGATGGTCAAACCAGCGCTTTCTACTGCGTCGTCTGCTTCCCGCCGCGACCGTTCTGCCATCTGGTTTAACGTGTGGAAACCAATGTCGTTCGCACACCACCGCAACGCAACGTGGTCAAGCACGGAAACGGTACGTCCATCAAAGCGACAAACCGATGACTTTACCATAATCTTCGTGCCAGTTAATCAAGACACAAGATTAACATCTATCAGTAGCTTGAAGCTTACGGAAGCACTGAAAGGCATATGTCAAGAATCTGCCTGTCAGGTCCGGTACAACGACCGTCTCAACCTGATCGCCGTCGAAGTTCTGAACGAACAAGCTGCACAGGCACTTCTGAAAACCACGGACTTATGTGGTATACCGGTTCGACCTTACTTAGCTTTGTCTGGGCCCACGACAGTTGGCGTCATCCGGGACGTTGACATGGACGCTACAGAAGAACAGCTAGAGCATAATCTCCGCTCAGAGAGCAAGATCGCCGACATCAGACGTCTTGGAAAGTCGCGCGTCGTGAAACTCACATTTCAAGGCAGTAAACTGCCAAACTATGTTCTGCTGGGGTATGTTCGTCACCCTGTGTTGCCTTATAAGGAGAAACCGCTCCAATGCCACAACTGCGGCGGATTTGGTCACAAGAAGGTCTCCTGCACGCGCGCTATGGCTTGCAAACGATGCGGAGAACACCACGAAGCAACCGATGCCATGTGTCAGTCACCGACACTGAGATGTGTCAACTGCAAGGGAGATCACGAGGCCACATCACATGCCTGCCCGAAGTGGATCAAAGAGCGGAAGATACTCACTTACTCCAAGACCAATTCGATTGGATTTCGTGCGGCCAGGTCAGCCTTGGAGGGCGAGAAGGCATCTCGGTCTGGCGAAGAGGATGCCCAGCCAGAGATACTGAGTAAACAGGCAAAACACCTTTCGAAGTCAAGAGCTGTTACCTACGCGTCTGTAACTGGAGGCACCCATTCTTTGCCTCCTAATACAGAAGGTGCCCACGGAAGTGCTGGGAACGGTGCGCACGCAGCGGCTACATCGGAACCTCCGAAGCAAACACCCAAGCAACCGCCACAAACACGACAGCGCTCTTCCACACAAGAGGGAGACGCTGAGGACAAAAGCGCATCTTCTGGCGAAGCACCTGGATGGACGTCCATAATCAGAGCAGCTGCGAACATAGCCTTTACTATATTGAGAAACATCGAGGCATCATGGGCCCGCGCAGTCACGACGATTCTGCAAACTATGATTCCTCTTCTTGGGGTATGTTAGCAGGACCCTCGAATGACCAACGCTGCCAACAAACAAGTAACCCCGGAAACAGTGCACAAAGAATACAGCAGAAAACTCCCCCTAGAGAAAGACGTAGCCCATTGTTTCCTTCTATCCTTCAGTGGAATGTAAATGGTTTACGCACACGTTTGGCCGTTCTCCGCCAAACTCTTGCAACTGAACGAAGAGATGTACTGGCTCTACAAGAAACGTACGTGATCCCAGGAGAGGTCCGTCTGTCTCCCTATGTTTTTCATCACAGTGCAACTCTAAGTACCGATGGAAGATCGCGAGCTGCAATATTGGTCCGTGACGATGTATACCATGCCCCCCTTGATCTTTCGGACTTGTCTTCAGAAATTGCAGAATACGCCGGGGTGATAATCGCAATTGGCCGGCACGTCACAACGGTTATTTCTGCATATATTTCCCCGCATGGCGTATGGGACGCAAAGGTGCTAAACGAAATTCACAAACGTAGCCGAGGACAGCTTATTATATGTGGAGATTTCAACGCACACAATGAGTCCTGGGGCGGTACCCGAACGGACGCCAGGGGACGACAGCTCGAAGACACTGCGGCAGCCCTAAAACTGCGAGCTCTTAATGACGGGTCGAAGACATTTTGTAGACGTGGATCTAACGCCAGCACAATAGACATAACGTGGGTATCGTCACAAGTTGTCGCCTTGTGGACAGCCCAACCGGACACTGGAGGGAGTGATCATGTTCCCATCAGGTTAACACACCCCAGAGCACCTCCAAAGAACCTCAAGGTCTGCAAAGTCACTAACTGGGACCTATTCCGCCAGTACCTCTCTTCTGCCATTGTAGGCAACTATGACGACCTTACTACATGCATTGCGGAGTGCCTGCGGCTTTCAACGCGATCCGTCACAGTTCCAGTTACAAGCCCCTCTCCTGACCTTGAGTGGCTTAACCTACGAGCAGCCCGACGGCAGGCACAACGAAGGGCGCTTCACACCAACGCCTCATGGGACTGGACTCGCTACAACCGAATTGACGCTAAATTCAGGCGACACACCAAGGCACTTCAGCGGTGGCAATGGAGCCAGGACTGCGCATCGCTTGGTGGTCCAGGTGGAGGCAAGCGCGCTTGGAAGATCGCTCGAGCTCTCTCCGGCGCGAAGGTTCCACGACACCCTATTGCAGGGTTTGCAATCAAATCTGGTATGTCCATGACGGAAGTGGCAGAGCTATTAGCGGATGAATTTTCCCGCTCCTCTATTCCACCACATCAATACCAAGAAAGATTGACAAATCCACCGCAAAGCCAGGTTAGTCAACCTCAAGACAAAGAGACATCGTTGGCAACTTACTCAGACTTCACCCTAAAAGAGCTCACTCAAGCGCTCCATCACTGTCGAAAGAAAAGCGCTCCGGGCCCCGATGGCATAACCTACCAGTCGCTCAGGAACGTGGATCCTGTACACCACCCAGGCATACTTGAAAAGCTCAACGACATATGGAGGACAGGAGCGTTTCCAGATGCATGGAAAGAATCGATAGTAATTCCCATACTCAAACAAGGGAAGCCGATAGAAAAATCCTCATCCTACAGGCCGGTTTCCTTGACGAGTTGCTTGGGAAAAGTTCTTGAGCGAATGGTTCTTCAACGTCTAACCTGGCTTTTGGATAGAGTGGGTGCCTTCTCGCACGAACTTGCTGGCTTTAGAGCCAAGAGGTGCACTGCGGATGCAATAGGAGACCTTGCCTCAACCCTAGAAGAAGCCAAGGCTACGGGGCAAATGGTACACTGCGTGTTCCTCGACATCAGTCGTGCATTTGATACATTGCCACATCCAACCATCATCCACCGACTAAAGCATTTTGGGGTTTGTGGCAGACTCTTATCTCTAATTGAGTCTTTTCTTTCCGGTCGGTCCATGAGCGTGAAACTGCCAGATGCTACTAGCACATCTAGACATATTGCTCAAGGGGTACCCCAAGGAAGTGTATTGAGCCCTCTTCTTTTCAATCTTGCCATGAGCGTCCTCCCTCGATGTCTCCCAGCAAAGAATCGAGCTCTTCGGATTGGCATGGCAATCTACGCGGATGATGTGGCGTTGTGGTGTGTCGGGCCCTCAAGGAACGCTATAGGGATCCGTAATCGACTCCAGGTGGCACTGGACTCTACTGCACTGGCCATAGCGCGACTAGGCCTTACTCTATCTGCGGAAAAAACTGCCTCACTCCTCTACCGACCCACAGGCCGAGCACCACAGAATGCCCTACGACTAAAACTTGCTGGAACGCCAGTTAAAAGGGTGAAAATCCACACGTATCTGGGCGTTATTATTGACGATCGGGTGACATGGAGACCTGAAGTACGCAAGAGACTTCAACGTTGCCGTCAACTGCTACGTGTCGTTAGACAGCTTGGAGGCTCCTCCTGGGGTGCATCCCAACGTGCACTACTTCAAATGTACAAAGGGCTCATCATGTCCAGGCTTCTCTATTCACTACCGCTACTGGCTGTTGCAAGGGCACAAATTCGAGACATCGATGCTTTTCACCGGTCCGCACTACGAAGCTGCTTGGGACTGCCTCCTTCAGCAGAGAACGTGGCTACAATTGTTGCAGCGGAAGAGTGGCCGCTGTCTTTAAGACTTGAAGAGAGAGCGCTGCGCAACATCGCTCGTATGAGCAGTCTCCCCCCTGCGGACACAATCCGTAAACATCTCTTTGCCCGGCCAAACTCTCACCTCGGGCGCCAAGCAAGACGATTCAACTTTGAAGTTGGAGCTCCTAGCGAATTTATCCTCCCTCAACCACCACATTCCACGCGTCCTCCCCTGGAGATACATGCGACGCTCCCAATCCCACAGCGCAAGGCGAATGTCCCAGGGTTTGTCGCTCGCTCAATCGCTCTTGAGCGCATAGACGAAGTGTATGACGGTTGGGTTCATGTTTATACAGACGCCTCAATTAACCTCACCAAACGGACTGCCACGGTTGGGATTACCATTCCAGAAATGGGCTATGATATATCGGGCAGGCTAAATTTTGTATCGTCGTCAACCACGGCAGAACTCGTTGCCATCTGGGCTGCTCTTGAGTCAATTAAGAACACCTCCTCACCAACAAAAGCTGTCGTACTCACAGACTCAAGAGGTGCTCTTCAGCAGCTTCAGAGACTTCATAATGCAACCCCACTGCTGGCGAGAGTCGCGTCTGAGGCAGCGGCAGTTGAAGACATGGGATGGTGCCTTGCTATGCAATGGATCCCGTCTCACGTCGGGATTCCTGGCAACGAACGGGCTGACCAACTGGCTGCAAAAGCACATGACGATCCAGTCCCAACCTTCTTACTGGATCGCTTCAACGAGGCTCATCGATTCATCCGTGAGATCCTCACAGAACGGCATCCACATCCAGGGGTCGCAACGGGGAGGCCACCCCCCGTGGTTCCCCGCAAGCTCCCCAAGGCTGAGACAAGCCTTCTCCACAGGCTTCGGGCTGGTTGCCCATACACTGCCAAGCGGCTCCACATGATGCGTCGCAAAGCGGATCCCAACTGCCCCACCTGCGGCGACCCAGAGGACACAGAACATGCCCTGCTGGTTTGTTCCACACATCACGAGGCCAGAAGAACTCTTTTCCAACACTACACACTATCTGGCCTGCCATATGGAACTATCACAGAACTTTTGAACCCTAGAGGAACCAGAGGAACAGCGGAGAAAGCCTTCCGCGCTCTTCTGCGCTTTCTACGTGACACTGGGCTGGCGGATAGACTGTGATTTGGTCTACTTCGCTCCCTAACCAAAGGCTCTGAACTATGTTGATAACTAACTGGGCGGATATTTATAACTAGATTAGTTGTAAAAATGGACCTTTTAACTTCTTTTTTTGTATATAATCTTCATCTTCCCTCTTTCTATCCTCTTTCCCCAACAACCAGGTAGCGACTCGCCCGTTAATTGAGGCCCACATCTCCTGGTTTCCCCCTTTCCCGACACCCCATAATAAACAAACAAACAAACAAACCTGCTTCGGCTGCATCGCCGCTTTTACCTTCTACAGACTTCTTTCCTGCATGACCCCTCAAAGTTCGCCCAAGCCGTCTTTTCAAAAACATTCGAAAATCTCTCACTATGCTTGCACGTTGTTCTCTATTCCTAATTATATTCGGAAATAGGCGTTCTGAACCTTGTGAACGTGTCTGAACCGAGCGGCCCTTACCGTAGCCGTTGCTTCAGTGGTTGAGCGTCCGCTTCATCTACGGGAGGTGGAGGGTTCGATCCCCTCTGCCGGCGGGTACCCCCCCGCTCTTGAACAAATGGGTACAGTCCCGATGCCCCGGCCCGGCGCTCGGCTCTCTGGGGTGTCAAAGCGACTGGGAGAGAAGGCTGCCTCTCGTCAATCATGATTTCTCCAAGATGATGGTGTTGCGCAGAGTCCTTCACCCGATGACGGAGGCAGGGCCCCGGAAGTCGACGTCTTCGGGCCCGCCCGCACCCAAGGCCTGGGGCGGCCGGTAGATCGGGAGACGGATGATTTCGTTCCCTGCCCGGACCATATGGGTGGTTGGCCTTTGACGAAGCTCAGTCTTGTAGTGCCTGGGTGGCGACGGCCTTCTCTTTTTGCATTTTGGTCTTGCGCAAAAAGAATTTATGCCTGGCGATTTTTGAAGTAACGATAAATATAAAATAACTTTTGGTTTATTTATAAACTTCGGAAAAACCTGCCAGTATCTGGGCCCTGACTCGCTGGTTAGAGAGTATTGCTTCCGTGGACAAGTATCACTGCTTATTCATTCATGTTGGTTTTCCCAGGGGTGGGTGGACGGGTGGAGGGGGGGGGGGGGGGGGGGAGGGAGGGAGGGAGGGAGGGAGGGAGGGAGGGGAGGGGAGACGGCGACCAGTATGTTACCTTAAATAATAATTCGTCCGCAACATAAAAAAAAAGGCTGGGGGTTCTTTAAGGAAGTATTCTGGGTCCCTTTTTATTCAACATGTACGTTAACGATATTGTGAACATAAGCCAAACAACAGGATTTGACCGCATAAATCGTTTTCTTAACTTATCGCGCTCGGATTTACTACATAGGTGGCTGGAGTTGGTGGAAGCTTTCGCTAAAATTGGGGAAAGGTTGGCCACCTGAGTAATTCAACAAAAGTCAAAAACTATGTTATCCATATACTTTGCATGTACAGTAAAAAAAAAGATGTGTCATTGTGGCGCTTATTTGGGCCAAATGATCTGAAGATTAGATAAGCCAATTCTATTTCCTTTCCATTTCACAAATTTTTCGATCGTAGTAAACGCCAGAATATCCCACAACTAGGCATATGGAGCAGAAACAATGCCTTGAAAATAAGCGCGAATAAGACGAAGGCAAAAAAAAAAGAAAAAAAGAATATATATATATATATATATATATTTTATAAACTATAAATTCCTCGCGGCAATTATAAATTACTCGCGCAATTACTCGCGGCGTCTAAGACGTCTAAGGCGTTTTATTCTCGGAGTTCATGTCGTGGGATGACCACATTAATTATATTATGTCCAAATTATCCGGTATAGTTGGCTTAACACATCGCCACAGACATATTCTGCCACCTAAGATAAAATTACTCCTATGTAAGTCTTCATTTTATTCGCATCTCCTTTTTGCATTTTATATACTACATTTTATATACATTTTATGTACCAATAAGCATTCACTATGACGCAATTGAATGTCCACCAAAAAATATTTTTAATCAATTTTGTATAGGTGACAATTCAAGACTTTTATATATCCCGCTTATGTGCTAGGTATAAGATTGAAGAACAAAATCAACAGTTGTTGTATTAAAAAAATTAGCTAATCTAACAGAAAAAAAAGGTGTATACATATTTAACGCGAAGAATGGAATCGGGGGAAGTATAATTTATGAGAAAACATTATGGCCACCACACATTAACATACACTCTTCCGATAATTCTGGACGAACTTAGTGTCAGAAATATTGAAATGAACAACATGTCAGTGAGCATCGTACGCGACATGTTTTTCAACCCTTTCGTCTGATTCCAACGGCAACTTGTTATGTCAAGATGGTTTGTTTTGAAACGGTTTGTTTTGAAACTTTGTCGTAGCGCTAGATTTGGACGGATACTAGGTTTGGGTGATTACTTAAACAAACACACACACACCACACACACACGAGCATTTTTTTTTTTTTTTTTTTTTTTATTTACGTTGTTTGCTGGTGCGCTCGAGAATCCGAACCGAAAGTAGTCTGATCGCGTCACGCGAAATCTCGCGGGCGCGACCGTTCCGCCATCTGATGCCTTTGACTGCAACTGCCGTTTCTGATAAACCAGCTGAACTTGAGCTAAACGGGCTAAACCTTTGTATTCGAACTCGCTAGCGAAATTACCGTAGATAAATAATCGCGTATTTTCTGCAGTGTTCTCGTTTTTCTGGTGAGCAAACGTTTGGGAAAAATATGTCGATTTTTTTTTCTTCTTCTGGCTCTTGGTGCGCGGCGTAAACAAAACAGTAGTCTCCGTGTCGGCGTTTCTCGCAGCTGTTTACGTGGTTCGTTTGAAACGTTTTCTCCGGACAGGTTGGCACAGATGTGTGATTGATTGAGTAATACGTGTGCCAAAAGGGGATACATTAGTGGTAAGGCAATACAGTCAGCTCGGTACCCCTTTCTTTTCCTTGTGGTACGATTCTGTGCTGATATGGGCGCAGGGGCGGATCCAGAACTTTTTTTTCTTTGGGAGTGGGGTGGGGGGATATGTCAAATTGCCCCCCGAGAAGGGGGGAGGGGGGGTCGACTTTGTCTGAAGGGGGGGGGGGGGGGGGCGGCCCCCCCCCCCCCCCTCCTCCCCTTTCGGTCTGCCCCTGTATGGGCGCAGTAGTTGGCACGATCTTCGGAACAAAGCTGTCGCCGATGCACAGCCTATGTATGCACTGATGGCGAAAGCTCTGTCCGCTTTCACTGTCCGATCAAAATAGCGGTAAAATGTAGCAAACTGCAACCATGTGCGTGTCAAATTCAAGCGATATGGTCACGGCACCGCATGGACAGCAGCCGCTTTTTTTGGAAGTGCAAGGCATCTGCGCATCTGCCGTAGTGACGTCAGAAACATGACGGCGTCTTGTAAAGAGAACCCGTATATCTTTAAGTGGTGCAGTTATCATACTCAAACTTCATGAGTGTGGAATTAAAAAAAAAATAATTTAGGCTAAAGAAAAAGTTTCATTTTGCTGTGTGCATTGGGAGGAAAAACGTTAAAACCGTCTGTACACTTACAGATGACTCCATGCATGCTCTGACATACCGAGTCTACTTTCAAGTGTTCATCTCAAAGTGGCTTTCACATTTTTTGCTTTATGTTGTGTCATCCGCGAGTAAAGGCGTCGACCAAGACAGTTTTTACTCTCTTCCTCCACGTGCATAGGAACAAGAAAGGCATTTTTCAGGCTTACATTTTTTTCCTAAAACCCACACTAATTATCTTTGAGTATGATAAATGCACCATCTAAAGACACCTTTGTGGAAAGTTCTATTGCACTTAGTTTTTTTGTTTTATTTACAAGAATTTCTTTTACGCTTTTATAGCGTTTGGAAACACCCCGTGTTTTTGGGGGGGTTGGGGGGAATCGATGCCTGCCTGTAGCGATCACAAATTTTCATCAGACGTGCATTTAAGTGGTAGATATTACCTCGTGAATTCTCGTAGCTCTCCTGTGTTAAAAAGTGAGACCGACACAATTGCAGACGACTGTGTTAACCGAGGGTTGTGCTTGTGGTGTCGTTTCTCGACGGGTGCGGCAAGCAGACGACACATTCGGCCGAAAGCAGACGACGCCAACTCAGGTCACTGCCGTATCTTTTTTTCCGCAGGTGACAGGGCATCGTCATGAGTGGTGCAAGAGCTAGGAGGGTGTGCGTTCTGGTGCTGGGAGACTTTGGCCACAGTCCCCGCATGAACTATCACTCCCTCTCGCTCGCCAAGGCGGGCTTTAAAGTGGATGTCCTGGCTTACGGCGGTGAGAAAAATCCGTCCTTTGTATACCCGACTGTGCTTCGCCAGAGCTGACGACTCACTTTAGCCGAACCCGACAAGCGGCGTTGATTGGCGGGGGGGATTCTTAAAACTTTTCTATCGGCTTTCTTCGAGGTAGATAGCGTGCAAAAAACGTTTTCTATCTCATGAGGAACAACAGAAATATATTGCATGGACAGAGGCACAGCTGTTTTAGGCATGCTTACTTACCTCTCTTTTGTGCTGCTGGTTTTGTTCCACCTTAGGTAAACACTGACTTCTGCTCCTTGCGTAGTGCGGAGATACCTTTGCGTCGACTCTGGTCTGCGTGGCTTTAACGCTGATTGCGTTTGTGGGCTGGTTTTGTCGTCTAGGGTGCGGCAGTGACGCAAGATGTGTGACACGGCTTTCCTGCTAAATTTAGCGGGGAAGTTGGGCACAGGTCGCATTGTGCGTGTCTTGACGTCTCATACGAGTCTAAAAGCCCCCAAAATGTCAGCGAGAGAAATACGGATGAAAGAGGTCTACAATCGCTAAGTAATCAAACATCAATGCACATCTAAAAGACTGAAATATGCCAAAAAGTCGTAGAAGCTAAGACACAAACAAGACAGTCCGCATCTTTCGAGGTCTTTCGACTTTATGCAAAGGACCAAGGTAGGTTTCAATTTTATTTGCACCACTCTTTCTTTTCCAGGTTTCTCCTGTGTACACAGAGAGACATTATTAGCATGAGCATATCATTTGCACACTGCCGCTTTTTGCTCGCAAGGGCTGGCCACGGACATTAAATACCATTGCCTAAGTCGACGCCCTTGATTGCACAGGTTTCACCACACTTGCAGTTTTGACGACAGTCACTCAGTTTTGGGAGAAAGACAAAGAGAGACAATCACTTATTTGTGTGAGCTTTGTCATGCTCTCTACGTTAGTGGTCATACGATCTGGGCAGTCTTGCAGATAAGTTCTTGCATAGACGGGAAAAGGAGGATCATGTTTGTAGTAAGCATGCTTAAAATTGCCCGTGTCATTCGTCCAGACAACCAGTCTGAATCATGTGGCTTTGCGCTCTCGCTGGCAAACTGCATGACCAATAGGTGCGGCAAAAAATCCCACGAAAAACAAGCACGCTTTCCGTGTACGACACATGTGTTCACTTAACGCCGCTCACCTGAGTTTGGAGCAATGCTTTTTCATACTCCAGGGGTGGAACGGCTGTGCCATTTGTGCCATTTTGCGCCAGACGCATTTGTCTGCGCCATTTTGCGGAAACTGCGCCACAGCCAATACTTTGCGCCATTGTGCTCCAAATCGCACGGGTGCGCCAAAATAATTCTATTTTGTCTTGGTTTCGGTTTTTATTGACTCGATTGAAAACAATGAGCGCGTTTAGCTTGGTCGGCCTTGCAATTTTTTGTTCCGTTAATTTTTCCTGTGTATCCCGAGTCGGAAGTACGCGAAAAAACTGCGGGGTCGGATTCCAAGCGCTACATCACGTGCGAATGGATCGTTATTCTTCAGCCATGAGCGGTTAAGCAAGTCGGCCGAGGTGAGGTCGAGTCGTTAAGCGTCCGATAACCTGAAGGTCTGCGGCCCGGGTTCCGGACGTCAGCCAGTTGAAAACACATTAGCGAAAGGTTCCTTTTAGTGCTTCATCGTTAGAAGTTAGAACCACATTCCTGCAAGATAAATTGTGAATTCGTTGGAACTGAAACGCTGTCCGATCCGAATCCTTGCCTGCCAGCAGCTCTCACGGGAGCGGTAGATCTGCTCGGCGTACTTTAATCTTGCTCTGTCTCATCGCTTCGAATATGATAACTCCAATAATCGTAGTCTGATGCTTTGATATTGAGTTGTATAATAGGATAAACTCAAAATTTGTTGCCCTGTTCCTCCGTGCAACTGGCACGTCCATTGCTTACGCACGTCACGTGGTTCGCACATATAATTACGATGTCGAGCACTTGTGGGTCATGCTATAAATTTGCATTTTGAGCTGCTGAAAGCCACTCAGAAAATATCAAGGACACTATCTTCAGAAACATATGGTATAATTGCTTTTTGGTTCTCACTGAGGTCAAGTTCTTGAAACCTGTTACACTGTTATCCCATCTACATAGGTTCCTAACCACTCATGCTCATCTGTGCTGCTAAGCACAATTAAAATTGCTCCCGTGCTCGTCTAAAGCGTGTTTCACATGCAGCGATTTTGGCCGTAGAGCGGCGCGTTTTCTGCCGTCGCGGCGCTCGTGCCGCTCAACCGCTGCAGCTGGCCAGAGCGCCGTGACGGCAGAAATCGCGCCGCTCTAGGGCCAAAATCGCTGCATGTGAAACACGCCTAAGACACAATAAAAACTGATCTGAGCTGCTCCTAGCCTGCTCCATAATGTAGTTTTAGCTGCCCCCAGCCTGCTCCAAAACAGCAGTTTCATCTGCTCCCGTGTCTGCTGCCAAGTACATTTCATGAATTCCACCCCTGTACTCGTTTTTTTCTATAATTCAGGATCCCACCCCAGTGTCGAAGTCCTGGCCAATGAGAACATTGAGCTGTACCTCATGAAGGATCCACCAAACTTCCAAAGATGTAAGAACCCCAGTTTCAATTTCTTTTCCACTCTTGCCAGGGAATGCAATTACCATTTACAAGTAACATTTTGGTGAACTTTAGTGAAAGGCCCTACATGCACGCTGGGGTTCTCAGTTGTAGTAACACAGTGTGCTTGCACCATTAACACAAATTAAAAAACAAATTCACTTCATTTTTTTTTTTTTGAAACAACAATGCAGTTTTTTTTAGTATCACCTAGGAAGACCACATGTCAAATATTAAGGACTAATTCTGTCTGAATGTAAATGGTTTGGTCAACCTTGAAACGAGCCAAGTTGCCGAAATCGTTGACTCCAGCAGGTGAATTCAGGCACAGTCGAGAGCGCAGTCAAGGATACGGTGTGGGAGTAGCCAGCATTGGGGGGGGGGGGAGCTAAACATCATCAACATTGCCACTTTTTGCTTGTTTTTACTTCTCCGTGCAAGCCTAATGGGTGACGTCAGCAACATTTCCTCTCAGCACTCAGCAGTGTCTGCATGATTGGCGTAACATACCTGCAGAGCGCTTATCTTGGGAGTTGTCTGGCCATCTCCCGCGTCACAACCGCGGTTTTCGTCTCACCATTTGTGATTATTGTCTCTCGGAGTTTCGTTCACGCTACATGTGCAGTCTGGTGCTGAGATGTGCAGACGTCTTCGGATATCGTAGACACCAAAACGGGGGTGAAGAGTGTGGTGCGGACGACACTTGCACCTTGCACACACCCACTCCCAACAGTGACCCGCCCCGACCCCGCCCGTCGTCGCGTAGAGGATCGCGTTACCGCTCGTACCATGTGGTAGCAACGTTGGCGAAGTTTCGGTTTCGGTTTCTTCTCATGTTTAAAGTCAGGTTTCACAAAATATATCCCATTTTCCGTGGAGAACATCCCATAGTTACTTTTATTGGTGCTTTTAATGTGAAATCACTCATAATCTCGCAATCTTCAGCATTGAGCAGAGTTGCCCTTTAAAGGGCAACTCCACGAAATCCCTAAAATTTCAGAATAATAAGTGTTTTTACATTAAAAAAGCACTAATAAAAGGCACTACATCGTTTGCTTCATGAAAAATGGGATGTATATTGTTAAATCTTACTTTAAACATCAGCATATATCAAAACTTAAACTTCGTTTCCGTCTGGCAAAATTGGCCTTGGGCCGCCATAAACATGGCTATCACGTGGGGACGACGTGTCACATGATCATCTGCGCAATGACGGGCGGAGTTGGGGCGGGGTGGGGGGCCACTGCTGGGGCGGACATGTGCCAGGCGCAAGCGTCGTCTGCACTGCGCTCTTCACCATGTTTTGGTGTCTACGACATTCAACGACGTCTGCACAACTGCGGCATCAGTCTGCGCACGAAGCGTGAACGAAAATCCGAGAGACAAAAATCGTGAGCCATTTCACTCTGTGGAGGTGGATGACCAGCGAAGCTGTTTAGCATACGACACAGACCTGCCCGGAGGAACCGGAGGAAAGTAGACACGCGCCACGGGATCGCCACCTGGCGGAAAGTAGACACGCGCGACGAGACCGCCACCCCGGGAGAGCGGAAGGAAAGAACTAGGCACACAAGCGCTTAGATTGACGACAAAGAGGGCGATGCGAGCGTAAACATGGGCGACGGGGGTCGCACAGCGGCAAATCTTTGACAAACCTTCATTCTCTACCTCAGAGTCTACTGATCTTGAAAATGGTGCCGGTTGATAACTAATCTACTGAATAGAGCTATCGCTAAATTACTAAAACATCAAGGAGAATGCACGAAATGGTGTTCCACGTGCTGCACGTGCCGGCGTCTGCAGCAGTAATTATTCTAAAGCAAAAGCCTAAAACAAATGGCATCTTGCACGCTCGTTCGTTAACGCTTCATTTGGGTTATTTAACTTAAATCTTTTATACGGGGAAGGCGTGCACGTGCGGCGGTGCGAGCATAGAGTTTTTAGTCGCTGCACACGAAATATCCACGGAACCCTAGCCATAAACAGCTTCGCTGTAATAATCACAAACAGTGAGAAGACGACAGCGCTTGTGACGTGGGAGACGGCGGTAACGGTGGGACGGCCGGTCGGCTCCCAAGAAGTGCGCTGCGCAGGCGCGTTACATCAATCACGTGAACAGCACCAAGCGCTGAGAGGAGGCATTGCTGACGTCACCCGTTACGCTTTCCTAAAGAAGTAAAAACAAACAAGTTTGTGTGGAACGCGAGAACGTTATTGGGCCCCGTTCACATCGCCTTCTCATTCGCTTCTCATGCTCTTTCTGCTAGTGAGCAGGAAATGCAGCAGACATAGCCTGGTCAGTAGCATGTCTGGCTCGCAACCAAAGGGTCATAGATTCGAATCCTGCCTAAAATTCTTAAAATTTTACTTTAAGGCAAATGAATTACTTTATAAAGTGAAATCATTTGAGACATGCGTCGACCTTTAATTCACATTACACGTCATGTTTTTTAATCACTTTCATTCTTTATAAAGTGAAATCATTTGAGACATGTGTCGACCTTTAATTCACATTATATGTCATGTTTTTGAATCACTTTCATTCCACGCATGATATCACGTTTCACATGAGCGTTGTGGGTTGTTTGAAATTCCTGTGCAAGGCCATGTGGCTGTGATGTCATGACCCTATCGACCAATCAGGATTTTCCTGTCACACCGCAGACATCGGCTTTTCTGCGGCATGAGCTCCCTAATGCTACCGTGTTAAAAGGGGCAATGTCGATGACATTTAGCTCAATGTTAGCTACGCCAACGTCGCAGCCTTGACTGCAGTGTTGGTTGCGCCCTCAATTCGCCTGCTAGAGTCAACCGATTTTGGCAACATGGCGCATTGCAGAGTTTGCCGGACCGTTTAAGAAACATTTAGACGGAGCTAGGTTGTAATATTTGATGCGTGGTCTTCCTAGGTGATACTGAAGAGGACTGCATTATTTTTTCGTAAACAAAAATGAAGCAGAGTTGCCCTTTAAGGCACGAAGAGCTGCCTAAACAGGATGTGGCCACATGATCAATTTAACAAAAAAAACATAACTTTCCCTTTTTTTTTTCTTTTTTTACTGTAGCCATTAGTTTTTTGGCAAACCACGTCGGTGACTGAAGCAAAGTGCCAGCCTAGGGATCCTTAGCTGTTGGGTTCATATACGGTCTAAGCTCATTACAACAGACCTGGTTACAACAGACATTTGGATATACAGTCGAATCTCGTTAATTCATACTGGAGGGGGATCGAAAATTTGTTTGAATAAAGCAAAGTTTGAATTACCGGGAGTTTCCTCCCATAAAGATGCATAGGACGGGACCTGCATGTTAGTTTGAATTATCCGCAAGTTTGTATTAAGGGAGTTTGAATTAACGATATTCGACTGTAACATATAAATTTGTGAATTTAGGTTGGTTTTCCTCTATATACCATTAACTCAACTTCATATCTGCATAGAACATACTCCTTTTACAACAGACTGAAATCTTGGCCAAAATCAGGGTCTGTTATAACGAGGTTAGACTGTACCGGCGAAGGTCTGACAGAGGCTTGTTGCTGAGGTTTTGGTTGCACGTCGAAAGATTACCGAGCGGTTGAAATTAGTCCTCGGCCCTTCTCTGGTGCATGCCCGAGGCGCATTTTTACTGCGGCATTAAATTTCTGAAATTGACTTCACTATCTTTTTTTTCTTTTTGGCTGCGCTTTTTTTCTCTTTTTTTCAGTATTTTGTTTTTACCGAAAAAAGGGGCGTGTCACAGCAGTTTGCTCTTGGTCGAAATGGCACACTGTGCCCATCATATTCATAAACCCAGTTGAGATCAGGACAACTCTCCTATCCTATTAAAGGGGCACTAGGGTGAATCTTGAGATTGGCTTTTTATGGCACAAACTCAATCTACACACCCTAAGCATTCCATAAATCCTAACACTACAGTCATACGTGGCTCTTTTTCAACATTAAAAACTCCACCAAACGCTGTGACACGCCCCTTTTTCTGAGATATCTCTGGGAAAGGGGGTGTGTCACAGTGTTCAGTTGCATTCGGGTAAAAGAGGCCACGTGTCATTGCAATGCCGTGTTCTATAGAATGCTTAAGGTGCGCAGATTGAGTTCGTGCCAGAAAAGGACGATCTCAAAATATACCCTTTTGTATGGTGGTGATGGCACATTAAAAAGTGCATGCCTAAACGTGAAACCGTGCACACCGCGGGAGGCGTTACTCTTTGTTTTGTCTTCGGCAAACTATAAACGTTATGTTAGCATGATGTTTCACTTTTCTCTGGCTATTTATAGTTTTGAAAGTAGATGCTCCGCATGGATGACACTCTCAAAATGGTTGTTTCGCATGTCAGCACTTCTGGGGGTGGCGGCAACTGGAGTGCTGCCTCTTCCGATCCAGACTTCTAATGCTCCTCAGAATTGAAATTCGGAGAACGAGAGCTCACCATCCGACGGAGTAGCTCTGTAAAGTACCTCCGGTTCGTAATTCAAGAACGCCGGAGCATTGCGGTAGCAGACGCGCCGAAATGAAGCCAAACGGAAGTAAGGAAAATGACTTTTCGCCCTCAATATTTTTTTTTATGCTTCTAGTCCCAAAAAGCTTGCAAGCAGCGTATGTTTTCTTGTTAGATAATTAAGAAAAAGAAAAACCTGCACACTGACCTCTTTTTTTATACCACTCCTTTGCAAACAAAACCTGACTCCCGGAAAACATTTTCTGGGAAAGAAAACTCGACCGTCAATGGGTTAAAACCGTATCTCTGGGTAAATCGAGTCTTAACCCCCAGAACATGTACGGTTACTGGCGGTCCAAGAAGCGCAGGGCATCTCCTTCCGATGCCCAGCCCAGCCTCTACCACGCACCCTGTGCCTTCTGTCGTGCTTTGATCGCACGTGCGAGCTCGGGGCTCGAGAGGCGCCGAAGCATTATCGAAGGCAGGAGTCTCGGGCTGGAGGCGGGACGACCGAAATACCTCCTTGCCGTTCTCAACCTCTGAGCGAGAGCAACCGTACGTGTGATTCTCTTGCCACACGTTGCCTCATGCGTGGCGGAGTTGGCAGCGTGCGCGGCTGACATGCGGATCAACAGGGCCCAGTTCTTTATGTTACCAAACATTGCCCTACTGGAAAGTTCCAGGCTACTCAGCAATTATCGCATGCTCTGGATTAGAATCTTCCCCAATGTAGTGCGCATATGGAAGCGACTACAGCATGCTACTTTGAGTTAGTCGCCCTTCCTTCGCCAGCACCATGCGTACGGCACTTTGCTGTTCAAGTTTGTGGGCACGAGTCTGCCTTACTAAACGTTTATTTTCTGTTTTTTTTATTTGTGTATCTTTTTTTATTCATATTCGTAACAGTATGAATGGGTATGTCAAGATCACTAAGAGTGCGGTGGTTGTTTTGGCAGATGTCCCGAGGCTCCTGGCATACGTGTTCAAGACGCTTTGGCAGACGGTTGTCCTGCTGGCCTGTCTCTTCTGGCTTTCCAGACCTAGTCATCTTCTAGTCCAAGTGAGTCGCGCAATCACGCACTGGGGTAGCAGACGGCAGAAAATGACGACGCCTCGAAAACTGCCACATTTGAAAATCGTATGCAGTCGGACGCAGAAAATTGTGTGCGATTTATTTATTTATTTCTTTCAGTACCCTCAGGGCCCAGGGGCATTACAGAGGGGGTGGGCTTACAATATTGGTTCAGTAAAAAGTTCAAACAAACAAGGCAGCTTGGTTATAAAACTTAGTCTGGCATAATCTTAGCAAAAGTGAGTACTAGTTAGTGCTTTTCTAAATAAAACAATTGATGGGAAAGTTACTAATGACGCGGGAAGGTAGTTCCATTCAGATGACATTCTAGGGATGAAAGAGTCGACGTAAGCTGAAGTTTCACAATGAGGTATGCCACCTTTAAGACTGTGATCGATGCGGGGAGGAACGAAAGAGGAGCTAATGAATAGTTTGTCTTTCAGAAAAGCGTTGGAATGAAAACTTTTATGAAAGAGGCATTAACGAGATGTTTTATGGTACGAGGATGGAAAAAGGACAGGGTAGTTTTCATAAATGAAACACTTGCGGTGCGACGATAGTTGCAGGTTATGAAACGTGCGGCAGAATTTTGCAGGGCCTCAATGTTTGTTACAAGCATTGAGTGACTGGGATCCCAAATTTCCGCAGCACGTTCCAGCTTTGAGCGTATTAAAGTCTTGTACAGAAGAAGTTTTAGTGACATAGGGGTGAAAGAAAAGCTTTTTTTAAATATCCAAGCATTAAATTAGCATTAGTGATTATAAGGTCAGAATGAGCTTTCCATGATAGGTTAGAAGTGATGTGAACACCAAGATACTTGAATGAGGTTACAGATGTGAGCTGAGTTTTAGATTTTGAGTATGGTGATGGTGGCTCGTTACGACGAGACACCCTCATAATTTTACATTTTTTAGTATTGAGAGTCATTTGCCATAAGTTACACTATTTCGAAACTGCGCATAAATCACCCTGATGATGTGCTGCATTGGATTCGTTAGTAATTTCATGACATATAACACAGTCATCTGCAAATAAGCTAATATGGGATGATACACACATTGGTAAGTCAATAATGTAAATAAGAAACGGAAGGGGTCCCGAAACGGTCCCCTGGGGATCAAACTGTGATCGATTAGTAAGGAAACATTCAATCCAGGACGAAACTTTAGAATCAATATTAAATGTATCAATCTTAAAAAAAACAATAGTTTGTGAGATACTTTGTCAAAGGCTCTGCAGAAGTGGAGAAAGACGCAATCAACCCGAGATCCACGGTCCAGGATGGAGAAAAGATGATTACTGAAAGTAAGAAGTTGAGTTTCGCAGGTCAGTGATTTCCGAAAACCATGTTGCGAGGGTGAAAAAGAAAAAAAAAAGAATCGGAATCTAAACTAGATTAGAATAAATTATGTGCTCTAAAATTTTACAGACCTTGCTTGTTAACGAAATGGGTTGATGACTAAAAGGGCTATGTTGCATGCAGTCGCATGCAAAAAATCGCTTCCCACATCTACAGGCATCTGGTTTACGAGCTTTATCTATATTCTTGTCCATATCCGAAAAGCGATTCACCAACATATTTTTGTGATTTAAGTTTAAATGGCACTTCGGGTGCACATGTGCTTGAGCGAAGTTAACCTTCTTGAGAATGTGCGATGCATGCCGCCGTCACCTCTCACATCATGTCGTGGAAATATTGGCAAGTTTAGGGATTGTTTCTACTACTAGAAGCATCACAAAGCCCAACCAGGACCTGATCAAAAAGCTTGCTGAAACGAAACACTGCGTTTTGCGACCAGGGGAGTCTTCTGTGCCAAAGGGAACCAGATGTTGCGCACATGCAACATCATCTCGTGTTCAGAACTCTCTGCTCACTTCATGTGCCTAACGTACTGACCTTCTCACTTGTGACATGTGTCGAACATTGTTTCGTGGTCGGAGCTCAATGTCCTTTTCGTGTGTTGCATGTGTGCAATGTGTTTCGGTGCACAGAATCCGCCATCCATTCCAACACTCCCTGTGGCCTGGCTGTACTGCCTCCTCCGCGGCTGCGTCCTGGTGGTCGACTGGCACAACTACGGCTACTCCATACTGGCACTTGCCCTAAAGGAAACGCATCCTCTCGTCCGAGCCTGCCGCTTGTAAGTCTATAACGGCCATTACTCTCTGCACTTTGCAACAGCTTGTTTCAGTAGAGAAGCGAGCGCTACCCCAGCAGTTTGGTCCCTTGGAACAGTCTGCATGTGCATGTGAAGGAGTGTGATAAGATGTTTCTTTTATTGGTTTACTTATACCTGCATTTTGTTATTCTTTTGAGTTTCATTGTGTGACATGTATATAGAATGTTCCGGAAAACGAGATGTTTCCTACTCATTGTGTTGTTTTGGTAGGTTTGCATTTTTTTGCTTGGGGGTCGAGGTTAATGTGCCTCCGAAGTAATTTTCAGAGTTAGAGCTCATAGTCTTAACATGCATCAATGGTACACTAGACAGTGCTGATTGAGCTCGAAACCAAACAAAAGGATTGATGGTTCACATAGATTAGACAACTCAATACAAAACTATGTCCTTGCACTTGCATGCATAACGAAATGAGCGAGACTCGTCTTTTCTAGTTGAAGGGTTTGTTTATCTATTTACTTAGTTACCCTTCAGGATAAAATATGTAAGTAGAAAAAAAAATTTAAAAGGAAAACACAGCAAAGCTTGGGGCGAAACAAAGATATTATACAGTAGTTAAGGTTCTTCACAAAAAAATACTGAGGCACGGCAGTTTAAGAATTCGCGTTATGAGAAATTTCGGCAACGTCTCGGGGAAGGTGACTCATATCTTGTCGAAGTTCGAGAAACGCACATTTTCGAGGAAGGCACGCTTCCAAGAAATATACACTTTCAAGAAAGAGGCACTTCTCAAGAAATACACACTTTCGAGAAAAGCATACATTGAAGAAAGGTCAAGCATTCAAGAAAGACACACTTTCAAGGAAAGGCATTCTGCCGAACTGAGACTTGTTTCGAAAAGTGCGAATCACTGTGCGACTCTCTCCGCAGTTGTGAGAAGACGTTTGGGAGGAAGGCCGGCTCCGCCTTTTGCGTCTCGGAGGCCATGCAAGAGGACCTTCGTTCCAACTGGGGTGTCCGGTGAGTTTGTGGGTCCACACTTTTTGGCGTCCCACAAGACGAGACCCACGTGGGTCCTCTCCTGGCAACGTGGGCCGACAACGAGACCCCATGGTCCCCAGTTAGGTTGACTACTCTGCGTTGCTTGGGAATCAGTTGAAGCGCACATTCACATTGTTCATAGCGAGACTACAGAATGGAACAACCGGATCGAGGCCGTTTTAAGCGAACCACGGAAATGGTTGTCGCAGAGTGTGGTGTGGTCATTTAGTGCGCAGGGACGCCTCCGATATGATCTTCTTTAGTGAAGGTGTTGCAGGCGCTTGGACTACTTCTTTCATCTCTTCTACATTCAATTCGGCGTCTTGTTAAAACTCCGAGTTAACGTCAGACTTTCCTTACCTAAGTGTTCGGCATTTCGTAAAGCCCGGATAAAAGCATGGCCGTGAGGCTCGACACTGATTGGTTGACAGGTGGGAGAGGAGGAGCGAGGTGCTCGACGCTGATTGCTTAACGGCGAGGTCATGTCGGACAGGCGAGAAGGAGTAAGGTAGGCGAGGAGGAGCTTGACCACCTGTGCGCCCTGAGGGAGAGGAGCTTGAGAGTATGGAAGGCTATGCATAATCGCCAGGTGTGTCGGCCCGATTAGCTCTAGTATCGTTTCATTCTGGGAACAGCTTTCTAGTGTACACGTTGTACGCGTTAATCTACCGTAATTAGGGATGCCGCAAACTTTTTTCGAACCGAAGGTTCGATGATTGAATCAAGCGGTTCGAAAGACTTAGAATTTTCAAACTTTCCATGTCGAGAAATTCGACGGAAGTTGAATTTTTGAAACTTGTTGAACTGAGAAGTTTGATGCTTTTGGAAATTTCGAACTTTGCACGTTCAGAAATTAGATATTTTTCGAACTTTCGATTTTATTACGCTAAAAAGTTTGATCCTTTTCAAACTTTCAAACTTATTACGCTGCTAAATTCGATGCTTGTCGAACTTTCGAACTTGATACACTAAAAAATTTGATGATTTTTGAACTTTCAAATTTCTTGCACTAAAAGGGTCGAAGCTTATCGAACTTTCGATCTTCCTACGCTTACAAATTAGATAATTTTCGAACTTTCAAACTTGTTTATCTAAAAAATTCAAAAATTTCCGAACTTTCAAATTCTGAAAAGTCAAAAGTTGGATGAACTTTGAAAGACTGGCGGGCGGTATCATTTGGATTCAAGCAGTGAAATACATTCATAATTTTTTTTTTTTGAATTTTTACATGCAATGTTGCATTCCTTGCGAAAGACAGTGCCGTTTATTTCAATGTTCTGGCATGCTCAGTTTTAAAGAAATTAATTCCCGAAGGAGCGAGGAAGTAAGACTGGTTTTTGACAATTGTTGTTTGTGCCATATTTGTCGCGCACTATAGCCGAAGTTATTTATGGTAGAGATGTTAGGTAATTGTCGTCCTAAGATATAATTATTGTTGTTCAAGATAAGTTTCGAAGAAATGTCCAAACATGTATCTACGGGCAATTATGCCCTAAACTTGGTAATTTTGTTTGTCTGAATTGTTTGAGGTATCACATTTAAATTAACACCACAGACAGTACATATCATTGCCATCTACAGAATAGAAAATAATGTATTTATTGTTTTTTTCACGCTGAGGAATAAATTAACTCATGAGAGAAGATTTCTAATATTGTTCAAGTGCATCACATCATTAAAAAAAAAGCCATTTTTTTTTCCTCATTTTACGTTTCTGGGGCATGTTTCTTTTAGCCTGTATACGTTTTTGGTAGGAGAAACTTGTTTCACAGTTCTGGGCCTCTGAATATGCAAGAATACAACACTTCTAACGGGTTCCTGATAGTTTTTTTTTTTTTCCAGCTTTTTATCTTTGCAGTTATTATGTATTTTTTCTTTCTTTTTTTTTACCAGTGGCACAGTTATTTAAGTTGAAAAGGCAGAGACAGCTTTAAACTTCCAAACGACTAAGCATGTGACGAGTAGTGCCTTCTGACCACGAGTTTCTAACAATGACCATCTACGCAATCTTTTATGCAGTGGAAAGCGTCAGTGGCCATACATATGCATAAATAATTTCAAATTAAAATAAGCTCGACCACGCCCTCTTTCCCTGTATTGTTTTCTTTAACAGTCCAAAGTATCTGGGGAGGGGGGGGGGGGGGGGGGGGGAAGGTGAAAACTGGAGGCCCCCCCCCGTTTTTTGTCTTCCGACGCCACTGGTATGGTAGAACTTTCCTCGAGTTGTGTCGGTTTCTGTGCTTTTTGCTCGGCGTTTCTTCCGTCCTGGAAATTAAACCTCCAAAACAATTATAAACTAAAAAATTGTCAAAGTGCAAGCGAGCTGGTTTATGTTGATCATGATGCAAAATCCTGAGACTGGGCATGAAATTTGAAAGGAAAAGTGTAAGAAGACAGGAAAAAGGGGACAGGACAACGTCACAAACTCAGCTCAGTTGAGTCTGAGACATTGTACTAAGCTGAGTTTTCAGCTGAGTTGAGTTTGAGACGTTGTCCTGAGCTGAATTTGAGACGTTGTCCTGAGCTGAGTTTGAGACAATGTCCTGTCCCCTTTTTTCTGTCTTCTTACACTCTTTCTTTCAAATTTCATTCCCAGTCTCAGGGTTTTGCATCATGTACAAACTAAACTTACTATATACCAGCGTCACTCGGGCGGCGTTCGATCGGAAAACTACCAGCGTGCAAGGGGGTAGGGAGGCAGTTTGCCAGATAGCTTTAAGGTTTTTTTTTGAGCCTCGGCCACCTGCCTGCTCCTGGCCGTTTCGAACTGGATGAGTATCGTTAAACAGTGCGTTCGCGTGATCACTACTGCGTGATGCACGTTAAAGACTCCCCCCCCCCCCTTCCCAGGTTGGCAGTCACAATTACTGATCTCTGCACTGGCAAATATTTCAGCACATCCGGGACACTCGTCGTCTCATTTAATTGCCTGACCAACTTCGCGCAGTCTAAATATCACACCCTAACTTTTTTAAACCTAACTTCGTGAAAACCAGTGAGGCGTGAAGACGTTATTTGAAACTGAAACTGTGGAGGAACATGAAAACCGGACTTCGAACTTTGCGCACTTGGACTTTAAAAAAAGTCATAACCTTCAAAGTTTTTTTTTTTTTTTTTTGATTTATCCTTAATAGAGAATTAAAGCCTTCGAACTTTATGTAGAAAGAAATTCGAAATATTCAAATTTATCGAACTTTATGTCCGTAAAAATTCGAAACATTCAAATTTTTAGAATTTCAGATCCAAAGAAATTCGATAGCTTTGAATTTTTCGAAGTTAAGATTCAAAGAAATTTGAAATCTTCGAATTTTTCAAACGTTAGATTTCAAGAAATTCAAAGCTTTCGAATCTCTCGAATTTTAAGTTAGGAAAGTTCGAAATCTTCGAATTTCTCGAACCTCAAGAAAAAAAAATATTCGAATCAAACCCAAACTTTTAGAAACCGTGAAAGCTTTAAACTTTTCGAATTTTAAACTCCACAGTGTTGTAACGTTGCGAACTTTTTGAATTCGAACCTTGGTACGGTCGAAAATATCGAAGTCCTTCTAATTCGACCTCATTTCATTTAGAAAATATTGAAACCTTTCGAATTCGAACCTAGGGTAGTTCGCGGCATCCCTAACCGTAATGTCCCCGAACTTGGATTGACGTCAAGGTATTTGCCAACTCGATTGCCGGCTTTCCTACTTCCCCAGCATCGCTCTTCGTTGCTTAATTCGCCCGCTCGCTCACTCGTTGTGCCTGGCATATATTTTTTTTTTTTATTATTATTTTCTTGCTCACTCCTTTTTTTAGAAACATGTTCTCACAAATCAAACATTCGTACTGTATGCTGATCGGCGGTGTTCATCATGCGCACGCCACCGACAGACTTAGCGATGTAAAGCGTAGTTTCGTGAGCATTTCTTGCGTAAAACAATGAAGCTAATTTGAGTTTTGAGTTTAATGTATCTCTTGTGCAGCCGCGCTAGGTATGTACAGAAAAATAGGCGTTTCTCTAGCTTTTTTAGAACGTTTTGTGCTTATTCACCGAGATATGGCCCACCCTTGTTTTTTTTTATGAATTTCAGGCGGCAGGGGGTGTGGGCAGTGACTTGGGATATAACGGTATCTCATGAAGAGCGCCGTGAACGTAGGCGTCTGACGTCTGGAAACTCTGAGTATTGCTAAACGTTCCTGATGAGAACGTTTCACGTATGCAACACAATTGCCTCGTAATTTCCCTAACATTTTAATCCTTTTCTCAACTACAGAGAGGAATTAAATATCTAGATCCACTTCACAAAACCAGAAACCACATTGCGACGGCTGAGTGTACAAAATAAGGCAGTTCATTGAGCGTCTTTTTTTTGTTTGTTCTTTTACGCTGTGTGTTTCGGGTTAGGTTTCCATAAAAAAAATGGCCCTAAAAGTGTAAAGCAAGAATTAACACATCATCTGTAATTCTCTGCCAAATGACATCATTACAATAACCGACTATGTGTCGTTTTCATTCGAACTTTCTCATTATTATTCATAAATATTCTTTTTTGTGTTTTCATGGATTATGAGTTACATATGCGTGTGCCCAATTATTCGGAGGTATATAGTGTGACCTGAGTTTTCTAAAACTGTTTAATGAGGTTTTGCCCAAGCTGTTATTTTATACATATATCCCGCTGGCACCGTTCTTTTTACGTTAATTGCCCATACTTTTTATTTTCCCACCCCTTACAAAAGTTCCACCAGGAGATGTAGTATCAATAAATAAAAATAATGGTTGAATTGACGTGTAATTTTACACCAATTCAGGTTTTCCCGCTAAATTTAAGGGGAGAACCTAAATTGGCGTATGATCTAACTAGCGTGCAGAAATTACACCTCGCATTCTGTGCACCTCAGCTTCATCCTAGAAATCGAGCACCTGTCGTTTATTTTTTTTTTTTCATCTCGTTATTGCCAGGGCACAGGTTCTGTATGACAAGCCAGCCGCAGTGTTCCGCCCAACCAGTCCGACGGAGCTGCATCCGCTGTTCCAACGGTTGGCGCGGGAATTCCCAGAGCTGCGGAGCTCCCTTTCGGAGAAACAGGGAAGGGGTGACGGCGAACCTGACGACGACTACTCTCGGACCGTCTTCACCCAGGAAGGAGGTTCTGGTTCCAGTTCCGGTTCACTGAGGCCGGACCGTCCTGCCCTGCTCGTGAGCGGAACTAGCTGGACAGGTCAGTTACCAGATGCACTATCTGTCTCAGCAGAAAGTTTATTTATTTATTCATTTATTTACCCTTCATTCTGCTGCACCCCTTAGAGCATAACAGCAGGGAGAGGGGTACATAAAGAGAATGAGCATGATGTATATAGTAATTTGCAGGGTAGCTTGCCTCTGACTCTTTCCTAAAATATTTCATTATAACCCATCACTCAGTCAACGACTTTTCACAAGACCCTTCTATGTTTCATCCCGTCGGGATCATTTTTATAAAGTAGGCATAACTGTATGTAACATTAATGCGTCCCATCACTCATTCATTCAAAACATCCTTTGATTGGAACCACTTTCCCACCTCCATCGCTACAACTTAGATCAATGATCTGTTTTAAACTGCTCTCACTAATCTTCATTGTTCAATACTGTAACCATATCTGCTTTTTGCCTTATAATTTTTTTTTATTGCACTTTGTTGTATTTACACTTCACTTCCCTCTGTGATGCTATTGGCCTTAGAGGGATACTACAACGAAATTTCGGTGCTCATTTTTTTGGTCTTTGTGTTCAAAAGAGCAGTATCACATGGAACATACCAAAACCTTGTTAAAAAAGTCTCGAAAAGGAGTTTTACAATGAATTAAACAATTAGCAGAGAGCACCTGGTGGATGTCGCTAACGCCTCGTTTGTAATGCCCGCCTAGGAACCTTGACAGCTAGTGACGGAGGTTGTCTCGTCTTCGGCCACGAGGAGAGAAGGGGGAAGGAGGAACTCCCCTCTTCCCGAGAATCCCTTTTGTGTGTCGCAGAAGTCGCTATTGTCCCCCTAGAAGATTATAGAAGATTAACCCGTCTCTCAAAATTCGTACAAAAGCAGCCGCTTCGGTGGCTGGAACGACTAGGCCATCCTCTCTACGTCAGCCTCGCCGTAGCTTTGCTCGTCTTGAGACGACCTACGTCACGATTGCGTTGGATGTCTTGTGCTCCAAGCTGGGCCTTCTCCGAGCGCTTGCCAGAGTGGGCCGTTTATAACGAAAAATACAGCCACCAGGATCAAAATACAAACGTGCGATTGTCATTTACGGATATTGTGGATCATATTCAACCTATTTTTGAACACGACGGGAATATTTCAAATTTCGTTGAAGTATCCCTTTAAGGATATTGAAATAAATAGTGAGGATCGCAACAGGTGCCGGTCACTTGCAGTACGAACGAAGAGTGACGAGTGACAGTGTGACAAAGTTTCAACTCGTAACGGGCGTTCCGGTGCGACATATGACAGACTGCAGAAAGGAAAGTAGAACATATAGATGTTGATGAAAAAAACAGTGAGTGCGCAGGCAAGCTGGTGGAAGTAGATCATGATGTAGAATACCCGAGACTGTGGTAAAAGCTGAGAAACTCGGTTGAGACATTCTTTTCCCCCGTCCTTTTTCCTTCGACCAGGTTTTCCAGCTTTTACCACAGTCTCGGGTATTCTACATCATGATATAGATGTTAGTGGTCAGATTTTCATTAACAGTTTTTGAACACAACCCACTTTTGTGTCAAAAACGAAAAATGAAAACCTCGCACTTTTTGTGCGTGTGCTCACATGTCCGGACATGTTGCGCTCGGAAGGTGCTCGCCTTGTTTGTGGAACCATTGCCCGCGCGAAGCTGGTTCTTGTTCACATTAGATATTGAACCACACTGCAACACTAATAGAAAGCACCGCTCTAAACTGCAAGTTTTGTTGTTACTCTACTTTTGCAAAGGAATTAAAAAAGTCAAAACTCGCTGGACCAACTGTGCAGCCCTCAGTGGAGACTATGTTAAGAAATAAAATAAATTTGAAAAAAAAGAAAACAGTGGTTTATCTTCCCTTTTTTACCATACTCATCAAACGACCCTCGTATATGCTTGTGACACTGGTGCAGGCATTTCAGACACTAATTGTCTAGTAAACATCTTGATATAGCAAACATTTTTCTAAAAAAAAAAACGACTAATTTAGGAAAGTTCTATTGTAGTTAGAAAACGGCGCATTTGATAGTTTACACTATTTTCTTAATTTTCCTCATAATGGTTTTGTTCACTAGTACTCGGTCTAATTCTGAATTTAGTCGTCTTGTTAATGTAATTACAATGAAATTTTTTATTTTTTTTTGCTTGCAGAGGATGAAGATTTTTCTGTGCTCCTGGAATCTCTCGAAGGTGGGTATGTCATAGTGTGTGAGGGAAAATGTGTGTTCCTTAAAAGGGCAGTGACACCCCCCAAAACATTTTTTTGTATTTTTTGGCAGGCAACTTAATATGGTGCCAGGAGACTACTCAATTAATATTTTGCAACAGTGTCACTTACATTTTTAATTAAAGCCAAAAAACTAAAACTGCTCGAAACCGAAGCATGCGCGGAAGCTCGTGGGCAAGACATGCGGGCAATGTGTACCGGGGAGAAGGGAGAAATGTAGAGGAAGAGAGAGATGCCAGAAGTCGCATGACTACGCATGACAGCATTTTGTTTTTCTCTGCTTCTTTCGGCGCGTAAAGAGCAAGACGACGACGACGACGATGTTGAGTGCACCGTCTGTCGCACGATTGTTTCACACTTGTATCCTTTCCGCTCAATGACCTGCGTTTGAAGATCGATTGGCCGGTACCACGAACAACGGTTCTGAAGTAGCGGCCCCATGTCCGTCTCAACGTTTGTCCATTGTGCGCTGCTTTCACGTCGGCCAGCCCACAATACGTCACCATACTGATAATGATATGCACACATGCTTCCTGCGGTCTGTGCAACATTTTCTTTTAGACCAATGTATTTGCAGCTTCTTTGATGTTACAGACATTGGGTACATGTTGTTTCCTATTTTTAATATTGAATGTGTGCCTTAGACTACCTGCGACTTCGAATATATTTGGTACATATACAGGTGATTCAAAAAGAGGCCAGGCTCTTTAAATCGACCGCAGAATTCGGTTTCTTAACCTATTGTACTACGACTTTGTCCAGCGTTGCCCACAGATGGTGCATTTTTTTTGTAAGATTTGCAAAGAGCGAACTTACCTGAGGGAAAAGTAAAGAAATAAAAAGGCTTAGCTCCTATGGAAACGCAGCGAAGCCAGCCACCGGTCTTCAAACAACACAGCGCCGTTTCGCGCGGGAGGCAAGAGATGGGCGCAAGCGGTCGCGACGCCAACTGCCGCCAACGAACGAGCATACGGCGCCGAGAGCCGGCGTCTTTAGCAGACAAGGAACTGCAGTTCCTTGTTGTTATCGCGCCTGTTTTTGTTTCTGCGACTGTCGCCGCCTGCGGACCGCGCGCCGCTTTTGAGTCAAAAAGATTGTCTGCGAAAGTCGCCGGCTCTCGATGCGTATGCTCGTTCGTTGGCGGCGTTCGTTGCGCCATCTCGTCTCTCGTACGAAACGGCGCCGTGTTGTTTGAAGACCGGTGGCGTCGCTGCGAGGAGCTAAGCCTTTTTCTTTCTTTACTTTTTCCTCATGTAAATTCGCTCTTTGCAAATTTTACAAAAAAAAAAAAAAAATGCACCATGTGTGGGCAACGCTGCACTAAGTCGTAGCGTGATAGGTTAAGTAACTGAACTTTGCGGTCGATTTAAAGAGCCTGGCCTCTCCTAATCATCCTGTAGTTTGAACACCACATAGCCGTAGAAAAAAGAGTGAGCGTGACTGAAACCGGCCAATTCTCGACCAGCCATTTTGCGGGTGGAAAGAAAACAAATTTTAAACCGCAGATTGTGTTCTACAGAGTTGGGCTTTTACAGGTCGTGTTCCGATTAAAATCTCGGGGAGCGTAAATACCCTGTTGGTGTGCCTTCAAAGCCATTTTTTTTCAGCTTACGACGCCAAAAAGGAGCGGGGGGACAGCAGCCTGCCCAACCTTTTCTGCGTCATAACGGGTGAGGTGCTTCCCAAAGATGTCCAAGGCCTACCTGTTGGCTACCCTAGTAGAGGAAATTGCGTTGTGTGTATGTTTAGGCAGTGCGGTTTACACGGCGCTATTGATGAGAAATTTTGTGAGTGCAGTACCAGCGCTAGCCTGGGGCCTTTAATGTGCATCGCCCAAGAATGATTACACAATTGCGCATTGGTGGGCTCTGCAATGCGAGCTCATCCTTTTAGAGGGGCAAGTCAAAACCAATGTGTCAAGGATAGGTATAAGTAGTGACAATAGTGCTGCCAACATATAATGTGATTATATTAAGGCGAAAATATGCTCAATATGCACTACGGTCGAATATACGAAGGCCAAACCCTGTTTCCACAGGATAGTTGTTTGAGGAATAGATGCGACTTCAGCCAACGTCGTTTCATTGCTGTTTACTAGGGTGCCGTTGGTTGGGCAGTGTGTGTCGGCCTTGCAGGTTAGGTAAAACAAGTTTCATTCAGAAACAATTTCGTTTCATATCATATTCAAACTCTTTTTTTGGGGAACTGGCAGACAAGAGAATGTCTTCTCGTAAAGAAAGGATAGTGTGGGTGTTCCTACATTCTGCGTGGAGCCTTGAGTTCATTTTGTAGTTGGACATTTTCCGACTGTTAAGTCAATTTTCAGAAAAGAATTTGGCTGTGCTTCGTAAAACTTACAAATCTATGGAAGGACCTTCATATGTCTTATAAGGGGTCAGATGCCTTTTTTTGAGGTCTTTATGAGGACATATGTTTACCTGCTTAATATTGGGTATGCATATATTTTTTTTTTGTTAAGGCACAATCATAAGGAAATATGGTATCATTGAAATGGTCTGCAGGGAAGGGGCCGATGAAGGATCACTACCTAGCCAAGATCCGAGCCAAGCCGATGAAGCATGTCCAGTTCCTTGCTCCTTGGTTGTCGGCTCAGGACTACCCGAAACTGCTTGGTAAGTCCAGTGCGATTAGGTTAATTCATGTTGCTCGCATTCAGAAACACCCATTACAAATATTTCGTGCCAATGTGTGCAAATCTCGGGTACATTTTGTATTTCAGACAAGACGCTTGGGACAAAGTTGGGGCCACTTTACTTAAAGGGGCCCTGCAATCATATTTAAGCGTCTACCTTTTTTGCGGTTTCCACGTCTCTTGGTGTTGGGGCAAGCCAGCGGGCACGGAGAGAGTAACTAAATATCAGTGCGTCATGTTTTAACCGGACGACGCGGAAACCTCCTCCACCGACGAGGGCGACCCGCGGTACCGAAAGCACGCAAAATGTGACGTCTTTGGTCCTGGGCTTGCCACTGGTCAAAGCCGCTAAGAGCTTTTTTTTAGTCGAGATACAAAATATAAGTGTCGCGAACCGTTTCAGTTATATATGAAAGTAGTTTTTGTTCACTATTTTAGATCAGAAAAGATACAAATGCAGTTTAGAAAGTACGGAAACGAGAAATGACCTGTCGACATACCCGCCACCAAGCGGCGGAAAAAAACGGCGCATACTAGAAAAGGCTAGTGGGATGAGGCTACGACAAACGAGGAGCGCAGAAAGGTCCCGGATGTATGCGGCGGCGCTGTGGTCGTATACCGGCTCAAGAATCCGACCTCCGAGCGTTCCGAAGGCCTTCGGCGCGGGCCCTGCTGGCGATTTGGCCATTTGGCGGTGCGTCAGCGCGAAGTGGCTCCCGTTCTGAACTGATCTTTACCCCGTGTTTCCTGTCGTTCTTGGCCAATGAAATGTTATGCCGAATTAGTGTTTAGTCGCGCTGCAAATGAAATACGAGCCGCCCTGGCCGCCCGCTTCATACAGCCTATCCAACACGTGCTTTAGTGGCGCCCTCTCGAGCCGTCGACACGGAGTGCGGCAGCCGTGTGCGCTCGATGAGCTCACTACTCCTCCTCTAGTTCAAGGCCACTCAAGGCAGGACCTAAGACGTCATGAAGGAGGTTATTTTTTGCTTGTTTTTGTAATTCTAATTTGCCTATAACTTTTAAAATAAAGCGAAATTTGAGAAAAGAAAAGTTGGATTAGGTTACTACGCTCAGTACGCTCAGGTTCAGTGCAAATTAAAAACCAGTCAGAAAGTCATTGCAGGGCCCCTTTAAAGAAGTTCCCCTTGCAAGCCACTTGGATTTCAGTGACTGTCCCCATTGGTCGCACTTACTGACAGCTGTAATCAAAGTGGTCTTAGTTGTACTCCTAAGGGGCCCACCCTGGGTACCATATTTGGTCAAGATGGGTCTTAGTGCTCTCTCAGTGTAGGCTGTCAATGCCAATGTCCAGTGTCAGTGTGCACGATTTGGATATACAGGCATAGGTGCTACCATATAATCCGTATAATTGCGTGTATGGGCCACACTTGCATAAGGGCCACATCCCCCATATTTAGACAATATTAAAAAAAAAATTTAAATGTTTTTAGCCTTTCTACTCTGGTGAAGAAGAAAGACTAGCAAAGCTGTGCTATGGTGGGATGACCTCAAGGATGATCTCAAGGACGACTTCTTGGACGACTTCAAGGATGACTTCTTGGACGACCTCAAGGATGACGCCTAGAACACGTCTAGGACGACCTCAATGACAATCCCTAGAATGACCTCGAGGACGACGTCTAGGACGACCTCAAGAACAATGCCTTTGACAACCTCAGGTACGACGTCTAAGACGACCTCAAGGACAACATCTAGGATGACCTCGAGGGTGACTTCTAGGACGACGTCTAGGGCGACCTCGAGGATGACTTCTAGGACGACCTTGAGGACGACTTCTAGGACGACCTCGAGGACAACCTCAAGGACGGCCTCAAGGATGACGTCTAGAGAAATTCAGTCTTTCCACTCTGGCGAAAACCAGTGGAAAGGCTAAAAAGGTTGCTGCCATTGCTCATAGATGGCGGTAGCTGTCCAGAGTTTTCTGTCGACATTTATTTGGCGACGGACACGAAACTAGGGAAACTAGCCCTTAACAGCTCCGCTGTAAAAAGTTATTATTTTTTTGCAGCACCCCCGTTTCTTCCAGGGGTGCCGACTGCTTCCGCAGTGTGGCGAGCGCTCCGCATCTCTGCCATCTTTACTTCGCCAGATACCTCTGCTCGCACTTTTCACCGTGTTTTGAAACTCGGATAAGAGAGGTTACGGGAGTAAAGCTTCGGAGAGCTGTCTTTTTTATGGTTTTCGCGTCATCCACAGTCGCCTTCCGCCCATATGCCGTGAAACTGGACACTTCCGCCAATGTGCTGCTGGGCAACCGACCACTTGGATTCCCGAATGTGGCTGCAAGGCCAGTTAAGCTTGGTGAAAGTTTTCTTCTGTTATGTTGGTCTATGTGTGCCCCACGACCTGAGAGCGGTGAACTTTTGAACTGTCACCTATACCTTGGAGTGTAGCAGACGTACGGTTCGAGGTGGGCTCATATCGGTACGCCGCAGCCATTTTATGTTGGCATATTGAAACAGACGTCACGATGAAATTCTACAAAATAAATGGTGAATCTGAACCCCGAAAAGGCGCTTACTGAACGGCTCAAAAGAGCAACTCTGGCCACTGTTGCTGCCAATCAGACCCGAGCGCCGAGGATACCGCAGGTTGCAAGGATCGAGACCAAAATAAAGGCGCTCTAGACCACTGCATGCTATTGCAATAATATATCCATTTTACAGTGAATCTGTATACAGTTGAACCTCGATTTAACGAAACCTGATTTTACGAATTTTCTGGTTTAACGAAGAAATTCGCATTCCTCGCGCAGCCTATGCGCGAGGTCTCCCTTTCTCGATTTTACGAAGTTCCCGATTTAACGAAGTAATTAGCGGGTCCCGGTGACTTTGTTAAATCGAGGTTTAACTGTATGGCTAGGGTTCCGTGGATTTTTCATGTGCGTCAACAAGAACTCGCAGCCCCCTTGTCATCGTTCCAAATGCTTGCGTGCCTAGTTTCCTTCTGCTCTCTTGTTGGGGTGGTGGTCCCGTTGCACGTGTCTACTTTCTGCCAAGTGCTGGTCCCGTCGCTCGTGTCCAGATTCCTCTGGCTCCTCAGGGTGGCGATAGTCGTCCACACGAATGTATATAAAAAACCAGAGAGACAAGTTGCCATTCTTCATTTTCACTTTCACTTCTCTCGTCGTAATGGGTAGGCCGTGTATAGTGTGGATTCCTGAAGAGCAACGGGTCTACTAACAGCAACGGCAGGAATGGCAACTAGAATGTCATAGGCGGAGGCGGGCGGCTAACACCACCAATGAAGATCGTGCATAAATGTGTTTGTACCTTTGTTCAAAATTATGTGTCACGTCTATGTCGTGTGCTAAACAGCTTTGCTGGTCATCCACCTCCACAGAGTGTAATGGCTCATGATTTTTTTGGATGTACATTCAACTTTCCCTCGTCTTTATCTGTTTGTGGGCGGCACCTAGAAAACTAGCCCCGAAATTTGGAAGAAAAAGTGCGGCCCTTACACGTGTTTATATGGTATTTGTTTGTTTGTTACAGTGTCTTGTGAAAGTACATCTAGGGTAGCTTTGTTTTTGGGTTTTGTATATCTTGGCCTTTTCAGATTTTGCCTAGGGACGTCCGTAGTGGTAGCAGATGCGACTGTCCAAAAAAATGCTTTGAATTTGAAGAAATGTTACCTCCAAAAACACAGCCCTAGTCTACCTATTGACGGTCGTCACTGCAGGGGTGGATTTATGCATCAAGCAGTAAGAATTCGGCTGGCGGGGGGGAGTAGTATTCTGTGGAGATGTTTTGTTACGGCCGAAATGTTGCCCGTATCTATTTTGTTGACCCAATATTTGCTACGTCACCAAGAACTGAACTTTTTGCTAATGTTTATAAATTTTTTCGTTAAAAAAGTAATGACCTTGGGGACCAGCTTAGGAAAAGGGTGTCCACCCCTCCGCCCCACCCCACACCCCCTAAATCTGCCTCTGCGTCACCATACATGTACGGCAGCGATTACATATTTCAGAGTGCCCATCTAAACTCGAAATCGCAAGCACCCCAGGAAGCACTACTATTTGTTATGTCTTTGGCGAACTATAAACGTAAGTCCACAGTGTTTCCCTATTTACAGCATTGAAATTAGATGCTCCGCACACATGATACGAGCGAGGTGGTCGCTTTGCCTCTCTGCTCTGAGAGTGGTTCTTTCGACTCTGACTTTTAAGGCTTCTCAGAATTGAATTCAGATGATGAGAGTTTACCGCCAGATGAAGAAGCTGTGTAAAGTACCTTTTCAAAATCTGAAACCGCCGGTATGTCACAGAAGCACACGCACCAAAATGTAACCAAATGGAAGAAAGGAGACAATTTTTCGCCTTCAATATTTCGATTTGATTCTTCTAAACTTGAGCAGCTTACAAGCATCTTACATGCTCCTGCTAGGTAATTAAGAAATCTGCACATCGATGTCTCTGTTATAATAAGCTATTGTTTTGGGCCACTGGAAACATCGTTTAGGAAAATAACTCGACCGTTAAAGGGTTAAAGTGGAACTTAGAAACATGAAAGGATAAAACATAGAGCACTGTTAACGTCCCCATCCTCCATGTTTTACTTTTTCATGTATTCGGATCTATTCATCAACATGCTCGTTTTCAGTTTTATAAGAGTAGTTGTCAGTTTTGATCTGGATGGATTCCAGTAATCCGTGTCACAGCGACCGACAGCTTGTTTGTAGCTTGCGATTGGAGGAAAAATTGCCCGCCTGAACTGGTCCTAAGCATATTTATTCGAACGGCAACTTTACAAGGCCACTTCCTCTGGTAGGCGCAGCTGACTTGGGCGTCTGCCTCCATACGTCCTCGAGCAAACTGGACCTGCCCATGAAAGTTGTGGACATGTTCGGCTGCGGACTGCCCGTCTGCGCCGTCGACTACCCCTGGTGAGCAGAGTGTTTCTTTTCGAAACATGGTCCTTCATCTCTCGAAATATATGATGGAGCTGAGCAGCAATGGAGCAGCAAATCGAGCTGCAGATAGAGCGGCAAAATATGTGATTGAGATAGAGCAGCTTCTAGAGCTTTTTTTTTTATATAACTTGTGATCCAATACAAATGAAATTTGCAGAGCTTATGTGCTTTTACAATCTAACTACAGGCACATACTTGGTTTTCACATAGCTTAGTGAGTTTTGCTAAAATTGAAAGTTTCATTTGCAAAGTCCAGGATTAAGACAAATTCAAGTACTGAATGAAGTCGAATGAAGTTGGGAAGTCGAAGGTCTGCAGAATCTATTAAGGCACCAATGAAAGCTCTAGGGTGATTTATAAGATGTGAATGACACTTGAATTTTTCAGTTTTAAAATGTTTTTTACAGGAAGTATAGAATCATCTAAAAAAATGGATGCCATATGTAATATGTAGCATATTTCTACCTCTTACTGCAAACCTTGCTTATAAACCTACCAGAGAAAGGAAAATCAATGAAGATTAGAGGTATCCAAAGTGGAGATGCTTCCATAAAATGGCAAAGTGGATAAAAAGTTTATTTTGAAACAACAGAAAAAAGCACATACAGACAGATTGTACTATGCTTTCAAATGAATATTTCAATATAAAGATACTTATTTCATAGAAATACTTGAAGACAAAATAATAAATACACGTCTATCTTAAAAAAAAAAAAATTTTTTTTGTAAGGAGCAGTGTTTTTTTTTTTAAAGACGCCCTGCAATCATATTTAAGCATCTACCTTTTTTACGGCTTCCACGTCCCTCGGGGTTTGGGCGAGCCATTGGGCACGGAGAGAGTAACTAAATATCAGTGCGTCATATTTTAACCGAATGACGCGGAAACCTCCCCCACCGACGGGGGCGACTCACGGTGTTGAAAGCGCGCGATATGTGACGTCTTTGGTCCTGGGCTTACTACTGGTCAGAGCCGCTAAAAGCTTCTTTTTAGTTGAAATACAAAAATATAAGTGGCGCGAACCATTTCAGTTATTTATAAAAGTAGTTTTTGTTCAGTATATTAGATCAGAAAAGAAACAAATGCAGTTTAGAAAGTACGGAAACAAGAAATGACCCGTCGACATACCCGCCACCAGGCGGTGGAAAAGGCGGCGCATACTAGAAAGGTGTAGTGGGATCAGGCGCCAACGAGCGGCGAGCGTAGAAAGGTCCCAGATGTATGCGGCGGCACTGCGGTCGTATCGACTGGAGGATCCGACCGGTTCCGAGCGTTCCCAAGACCTTCGGCGAGCAGCTTCGGCTTGCAGTTTAGCGTTTTGGCGGTGTGGCAGCGCGAAGTGGCTCCCGTTCTGAACTGATCTTTACCCAGTGCTTGCTGTAGTTTGTGGCCAATGATGTGTCATGCCGAATTAGTGTTTACTCGCGCAGCGAATGCAATGCGAGCCGCCCTGGCTGCCCACTTCATACAGCCTAGCCAGAACATGCTTTAGGGGCGCCCCCTCGAGCCGTCGACACGGCAGCCGTGATCGCTTGCTGAGCTCACTACCCCTGCGCTAGTTCACGGCCACTCAAGCAACCAAGGACGTCATGAAGGAGGTTATTTTTGGTTGTTTTTGTAATTTTAATTTGCCTATAACTTTTAAAATAAAGCGAAATTCGAGAAAAGAAAAGTTTAATTAAGTTGCTACGTTCAGTGTGCTCAGGTTCGGTGCAAATTAAAAACCAGTCAAAAAGTCCTTGCAGGGCCCCTTTAAGAGGACTGCGATGCAATATGTTTTCATGCCAGGAATAAACACCTCATGTTTATAAAGCGTGGAACAGGTTTTCACTCACATCTAGGAACTTGTTTCCACGAAAGGCGCACTGACGAGTCTTGCGTTCCTTTCCTTCCTCTAATTTCTATTTCTTTCCGATTTGGATATCTATGTCCCATAATGAAACAAATGACAAAGGGATCATCTTTTGGTAATGAAATGTCGGCTTGATCAGTTGTGTCGAATTTTGAACAAAAAGAAGCCGTAAATAAGGCTCTCAGATGCAACAAAATGTACAAAAAAAGAACAAGCCACGGTCAATTGCAGCTCTTTGGAGCAACACACATCATGTGGAGACCCTCCCTGCAGCTTTCGTTTCACAATACCTTTATTGAGAGGGAGATTTTTTTTTCAGCCATCGGTACTATTTCAAGCCATCAATGGCCTCTTCAGCGGTTATCAGTTGGATTTTGAATATATATACTTGTATCTTTTAATAATTGATTTATTCAAAATTTATAATCTGTCCGCAGGTAATAAAACTGAGAGCAAGAGAAACAAGAATTACTCTGAGTGCGCAGTTATGTGATGGGCCCCACTTACTCTGTTTGTACCCAATTCTTTTAGCATTCAAGAGTTGGTGAAGCCTGGAGAGACTGGGCTTGTGTTCCAGTCGAGCGAAGAGCTTTGCGACCAACTCTGTGTGAGTACTTCTGTGTCCATCCCTGGTTTATTAATCCCATTTTCTCTGATCAAGTGCGAGCTTTTTAACAACAAAGTCAGCACATCAACTTTCCCGTCGTTGTCGATGGGACTGCAGGTATCAAGAAACTCAGAAATCCATTCTGCGTTGGTACTCTAGCACGTAAATTCCTAGCATGAAATCATTGTGCTCAGTGTCCACACGCAGGTCACATGTTTTGGTCTGAATGTGTCTGTCTAGTCATTTTCTGCATGGTCTCTTTTTTTTATATGATTGGTTGACATTGATTAGTTTCCCACAGGACGTGCGAAAAGTTGACATATGGGTGTTTTTCATCAAATGTTTTAATTGGGTTCCAGTGGCTGCTGATGTGGTAGCCTTGTCGGCTCTTGCTTAGACAGCTTTGAATGCAGACGTGCAATATTAGCCTTCGGCAATGCAGACAATAATTTTATTATTCTCTCTGAAACTGTAAGGAATGTGAAGGAGGGAAAGAGATGACTAAGAGCCACACGTGCACATGCCCAGGCACATGTGTGTGAGCTTGTGTGTGCATGTGCAGACCAGACTTGAATGTGAATATTTAGTAGAGGATCGAGCAGGAGAGAAAAAGTGGAAAGCGCAAGTGCACAACCAGTTTTTAAGCAACATCTATTGAAATTACATTGCTTAGACTCGTATACTTCTAGTGGGTTGCAGTCTATTACTACATCTACCGGGTATGAAATTGGGTACTGGGAATGGCTCTAGTGAAACGATTGTTTCCAAATCCTCTGACTCTGCGAGGCACATTTGCAGGATCTGCTGAAGGGCTTTCCGGAGATGACGGAGCGTCTGAAGTCCATGCGAGAGAACGTCCATCGTTGGCAGACGGTCCGCTGGGACGACAACTGGACCAGGGTTGCCCTGCCGACTTTTGCATCCGAATAGGGAAGTCAGCTATATCGGGTTACTTTCATGTGTTTTTTTTTCTTTCATGTTTTTTTTTTCTTCTTTATTTTGTGGGACCAAGAGAAGTGTATGTTTGAAAGAGTCGCCAATAAACATGAGTTCATCAGCACTCTTTTTCTCAGCAGTGTGTATGAGCTCTTCAGAGCGGAACCCATGGCATACAAAGATTCTTTGGGAAGTCTCAATACAATGCAGATATTTATGAAATACCCTTAATACCTTAAAATTCACTGAAGTGAGATGCACCATTCAGTCTGCTACAGTTTCTGAGCGTTTGACTCATGTATATCACAAGTGTCAATTGTGATGGTTTCGTACCGAGGTAATTTTACCGAGTGTCGTGAAGTACAGTTTTTTTTTAAGCTTTACAGATTTGTTTAAAAAAAGTTATTGAAGCTACATTTACACGGTTTGTGCAGGTGAGTTATACGGCCTGGAGGACATAGTATAGGGGGCCAATTGTAACGATCAGTCGGCTAATAGGTAAAATTTGTTATTAACTTTTTAATTAGGGAAAATGGACATATGGTTCAAATTAGAAACTTGCTGAGCGTCATCGAAAACCACGAAAGCAACTCTTTTTAGAAGGATATAACGCGGGAGCAGCAGTTTACAGTGTTCCGTAAAAATGCTCCATTTGGGTGCGTGTCTAGGTTTCGGTTTATTATTGAGGCGCACCTCTGCACTCACGGTCCTGCTCCCCAGTGGCTCAGACGTGCAACACATGTGCGCTTTACCTCCCTCCATCTTACGAGGGAGGCAACGTGTGGCTTCGCATTGGACCACCAGGGAGCAGGACCACGGGCGCACAGATGCGCCCGTGGTCCTGCTCCCCAGAAACGCGTCCTAATTGAGCGTTTTCTCAGGTTGCCGTAAAATGCTGCCCCTGTATTATATATTCCTAAGTAGAGTTGATTTATTGGTTTTAGATGATGCTTAGCAAGTTTCTAATTGAAACCATATATTTTCACTAATTAAAAAGTGAATGAACAAATTATATTTAATTATCCAACTGATCGTTACGATTAGCCCCCTGGCTGGCCTGCGCAACTCACCTGCACAAACTCTGTTAGTGTAGCTTTCATGGAATTTTTTAAACAAATCTGTAAAGCTTAAGAAAACACCCTGTATTGTGTGAAAGTTGCCTTAACTTTGTAGTGTGCTCATGGAAGTATAATTTTCAAGAAGTCATTTTTTCCCCTTCTTAATTTGATTTTTGGTGTCACTGTTAATTTTAGTACGGTTATAATTTGCCATTTTTGCAACGGTTTGATAATCAAGACAACTAAAGCAAAACTATAGTAATGTAAATACTTTTTCTTCTAGGCTCTTGTAAGTTAGATTAATTTGAGCTATATCAACATTTCTGACCCAGTCTTTTTAGTGTGATTCTGATACAATTCTCGCCGTTGACAATTTTTTCAGATAAGATTTGGACAAAAACATATACGAGATTTCGCCGTCAGGCCTCTAGTGTTTCGTTTTAAACTTAAAAAAAAAAAGTGTGGCGTTAGATGTTTTTAATAAAAATGCTCGCTGCAAAAGAAAAAAAAAAAGAGAAAAGAGCACTAAAATTTGGTGTTTGCTCGTGACGAGCTCGAATTTTTGTCAAAAGTATTCTAAAGGTGGAATTTATCTTGTAAAATTTCACGGCATAGCTCTGTGTGACAAATTAGAACACCCTTTACGTTTGCGGGGAGGGGCGCACCTAGAGCACTATATAGCTCCTTCGGAGCAGAGTAGCGCAATCTAGAACGCCGCCTCTCGGCGACTAGCGGCGAACGCCCGGAGATTCCAACTGCGGTCAGAAATGCATGGAGAACGTGAGAAAATCGTTGTTTCTTCAGTATTGTGGGAATATACGGAATGGCAATCGTTTGTGACATAATAATGAAACATTTTAGAATAATTTGCGCTAAGTTTTGTGACCCGCAAGAACCTGACTTTTTTTTAAAAATTGCTTGAGCGGCATCATGCAGCAGACGACACGGCGACGTCACACCATTCACGTGACCCGCTCCGGCCAACCCGAAAAGCTCATCTCCGCTGCGAGCAAAAATCGTCTGCTTCAAACGCCATTGCCTTGAAAATTGCCTTCTCAAAATTTGCACACGCATCCGATATTATTAAAACTTTGACAAAGTGTTTAGTGCTTTACTAACTTCACGACAGATTAGTTTTGAAAAGTGTGAACTCGCCGTTCATTTTTTAATCAGCCGTGTTGTATCGATCTCCATGTATTCTCCCATAGGGCGGGCCGCCTCTTGGAACCCTGAGTACCACGTGACTCGCGCCGAGCCGCTCTGTCGGCCATCTTGTCGGCAAAACACGAGGTTCAAAGGATTGCGCTACTCTGCTCCGTAGGAGCTATATAGTGCTCTAGGCGCACCGACACAGGTGACGGGGCCAACCACTGATCTCAATTGTCATAGAGATCAGTGGGGCCAACCGAAAGCAGCACTTGTGCCGCCATCTTCCAACAGACGCAGCAGCAAGGCAGACGACGCACCGTCCGGTTTAGACCGAGTGTTTTCTGCGCTTATCGGAAGATGGCGCCACGAGTGCGGCTCTCGTGCCACTCGCTTGTCTGTGTTGGCGCTCGTTTTCGAAAATCTCAACTATGTTCTAATTTTTCACGGAAACGGAGCTACGTTTTGAAATTTCACAAGGTAATCCAAGCGCGCTACTGGCAGTCGGCGATCTAAAGAAATTTATTCTTCGGTATAACGGAAGTCGGCGGACTATAAATGTTTAAAAGTTGGTAAAAAAAAAAAAAAAAAAAATGGGTTGTTGGTCTGCCTCAACGGGCAACGAGTCTCCCATTTAGCCAGTGCGGTACAACCGCTAGCCTGGGGTCTTTAGCGTGCATCACGCAGTAGTGATACACGACCGCACGCCTGAACGATGCTCATCCAGATCGAAACGGGCAGGGGTGGGGATTCATTCCAGGATCACGGGTTCTGCAGCGCGAGCTTTCGCTCCACGTGCTCCGAGCTGGTGTGCGCTAGCCAACAAGAAAAGAGCTTGAGACTGCCAGCGGGATGCTTTTGCACACATGCCCCGCGATTAATCCGCAAAGTTGCTGCGTTCAAGCGGACAATGTATCGAGCTTGATATTGATAGTACAAACGCTTAACTGCTTGCGGTTGCAAAATTATTACTACATATGAATAAGCCGCGACTGTGTAGTCTTTCAGGAACGACAGTCGCAACGCCTCCAAAATGAAGAATTGCGTTCACGCTCAGTTTTGTTTACGTTAAAACAACACGAATTATAGCATTGAGACCTATGAAAAAGATACAAATTTGCATTCGCATTGTTTCATTAACACGGGGGGCTTGCTATTTGTTGGGGTAGTAACGACTTCTCTTTTTTTTTTACCAGGGGTAAGAACCTAGTGCTGCACGGGCAACATGAGGAAAAACACTTCAAACAAGACTCGTTAAAAAGTAGGCTAAAACTAAAACCACTTGTAATGGAGAGGTCCCGGGTTCGATACCCGGACCAGGCGGATTTTTTCGGCCGCTCACCAGTCACCTAGCTGTGTTTGCAGATTTATGTTTGTCCTTTGTCCCTCTTGTTCCCCTTCTCCAGGGATTACTTTCGTCATTCTTGTCCAGCTCGCTTGCACCTTTGTATTTAATTGCATTATAATTAAAACTGGTATTCACCTAAAAAACCGAAAAAAAAAACAATTTGGTTTTTTGCGTAGCATTATTAATTTTCCCTTTTATGTGGAGAATTAAGATCTATGGAGGTGTATTTTAGATCAGATATATGTTATCTTATCAAGACGTAGACGTTTCAAATGCCAAAAGCATCGCTTGTTCCTCCGACAGCCAAATATTGTGAGAACTACTGCGCACGGCGTGTAAACAATACGCAAAACTTTTTTTTTTCTTGAGGTGGCAACGAGTATAGATTCCGCCTAACCTTCCTCGTAGTTTCGGTATCTCAGTCTCCTCACGGCTTAAACCAGCAGAATTTAGTGGTTCGAATTCAAACAACAGCTGTGGTATATTTTGACGACGTGCAACAAATCTCAATTTAAAATATGCCTGCTAAAGCGAATCTTTCCAAAATTAATAGATTTTAGGTAAATAATTATCTAATTACCACTTATACGCTCGTAACTTGACGTCCGCCGTGGTCGGTAACGTTGTTCTGAAGGAATCACTTATTATTTTGTGTTCTTAAAAATAATTTTTTTTCTAGTTAAACACCCAAGTATCATATACCAAGCATCATTATATATATATGAAGAAAAATATGCATATTTAAAGTAAATTAACAAAGGGGGGGGGGGGGGGGGGGGGCTTCGTTCTGTCAGACCACATTGTCATTTCCTCCATAACGGCACAGAACGGCTGAGTTACGGCATCCATTACACTACGCACGAGAACTCAGCAAACACGCAATAGGATGCGCACGGTTATGTTTATTCGTCGCGAAGCATGAATCCTGGAAGCAGAAGACCGGAAGATGTATTTCCTTTTCACTTTTTCTTTGTCACGACGGTGCTTGGAAAGTAAAGGAAACTTCCGAGTCCTCGAGGTCACGCCGAGCAGACGTGGACAGACGGTATCGGAGTGGAGAGAAGCAGACGACAAACGTAGCCGAGGCTTGAAGTAGACGACAAACCTAGCAGAAGCTCGAAGCCGACCACAAAACGAGCAGACCCTTGATTGAAGCAGACGACAAATCTAGCAGACGCTTGAAGCAGATGAATGACCTAGCAGACGTCAAACCTGGCCAACGCTTGAAGCAGACGACAAATTTCGCAGACGCTTGAAACAAAAGTCGACTCTGCGAGATGAAGGCGCGAGGTCCTACGAGGGGCTCTAGCCCTACCTTGGCAGTACCAAAAGAGTTTTTACAAAATCCTGTGACAACCTGCTCCACACAGCGAAACACTTTCAAAGGCGCTGTCTGAGACTCGTTGAACGGCGACTCGGTTGCTTCAACTCGGCCGTTGCTTATCCGTCATTCGGAAGAACGGCCAGGAAAGGCGATCAACGCAGACAGCGACCGAAATAAATCGCGGTAGAGGAGAGGCCAGCTCTCCGAACAAGCTGTGACGTCACCGAAAAGCTTTTACAGAGCCTGAAGAAGGGAACGCGCCCGCATTCATGCCACGGTGCGCTGGCGCGCTCAAAAGAAAACCTCAAAAAGTGCCGCGTAACGGGCCAATGAGCGCTCCTTGGGGACGAGGGGAAAAAATACACCTGTAGGAACTGGTTTCTCGGCCAATGAGAAGGCAGGTTCTTGGTTCGCTGCGAGTTTTTCGCAAGGCCTCTCCTCGGCAAAAGTTTGACCCCACGTTACGGGGGGGATTCCGGCTTTGGGACCCCTGGTCGCGAACCTTCGAAGGCTGTGTTCAATACGCGGTGCGAAAGACATCGGTGCGTGTGCGTGCGTGTTTTGTGTGCCAGCAGAAACGATCCCATCCGGATTTTTCTCGCCGAAGAAGCGGTCGGGTATCAACGTCGGCAGGTCTTTTTTCTGCCCCAAGACGTCTGCGAAGACGACGGTGGCACACCTGTTGATTCGCCCCCGGACCGGTAAGTTTTAGTTGGAACGCCGCGTCACCGGATCGCGATTTGCAGACGTTATTTTGGACGTCCCGTTAGAAGTTTGCATTCGATCCAAGGCGAAGGAATTACAGGGGAATGTCCAGCGAGCGGGCGGGTCAAGGCGATCGCCCGAATAATGTCTTCTCTCTTGCTTATTTTTTTATTTATTTTTATTTTTTTGCGGCGTTCGTTTTCTCTCTTTCGTACGAGGCCAAAAAATGCGCTCTCTCGCCCTCCGAAACGCCACACACACCCCTTCAGCGACGTTTAGGCCTAGACTAACAGGCCCGGCTTTATCAAAATAGCATTCGAGAATTGTGTCGTCTGCTATTGACAGTTGGGACCGTCTTAGCAGACGTTGATGCTGCCGCTATGGTCTTCTTCAAACAAATCGACAAATGAAGCTTTTGTGTTCGACCTGTGCTCATAACTTATAGACGGGAACGGTACGAATTGCTAAGTTAGTGCCGCGTCAAGTAGAGACATGTCGTCGACCAACTCTGAATATTTGGAGGTAATCAGACCGGCACGCGCTACTTCCGCATTCAGAGCGAAAACAAAATGTCTGCTCGTGTCGTCTGCTAGTGCGCTTCGTTGCAGACGATGGCCTGTTGTCGATGATACTACCTCCGCGAACAGTGGATTGCGAGTTGTTTATCTCGTATACCATCAGTGTGTTATTGTTTTATATATTGGTATACAAGGTTCTCTCAAATACCCTTGTTAAATAGCATTAGGCGGCAAAAGTTATTTTGATTAGACATGGGATGTTTGTTTACGATCCAAAGTTTACAGCATGCGGTGCTCTTATTATATTTTCGTCCGTGGAGGACCAAAAATAAGCCAGAGAAACTGCCCAGTTGTGCTACAAGATGCTCGCGAATTGATATTAGTAATTACTGAAACAAAGTTTTTGTTATGTAATGCTTGTTTACGAATTGACTAGGGTGACCACCCGCCCCGCGACTCACGGGACTGTCTCGCATTGAGGGCTCGTGTCCCGTGTCCCGCAAGAAATACCAAAATTTTTAAAATGTCCCGCATTTCACATTGTCGTAGCATTCGACTGCGCGAATTATGGCGCTCCCGAAGAACGGCCGCGGGGTAGCGCGGAGGCCGCTGATAAACGTGTGAATCTCGGTGGTATGCCATTTTCTATTATTCTATTATTGCGGGAAGCGACCGTCTTTCTTGCAGGAGTGGACGCGCATGTCCCGTTGTGCCTCTACCCTTGATGGCGAAATATTGCGAGCGAAAATTGCTCGCGAAAAGTTGAAAAATAAACTATTGTAATTATTCGCAAATCATACTGTGTCATGCAAAAGGGTTGTTGTGGAAAGTTTTTTTATTTTTTTTTATTTTTAGTGAAGGTCTCACAAGGCAAAAAACCTGCAACTCGCAAGGGTCGTAAAAACAACAACATAAGGTTATAATTTTGTGGAAGAGCTTGTTAGTATAAAAGGAAGTATCGACGGGAAACAATAAGTCGAAAAAGGTTTACTGTTTCTTATTTCCCTTTCATGCATTGGGGTCTGCTGCAGTCGATTTATATGCTTTCAACTTAGGCACTCGTAATAAAATATTTACCATTACAATTACACAAAAATATATCACTGTGAGTTAAAATTGTTTTAGCCTAATTCCCTCCATACAATTTTCAGGTGTATAATATGCTTTCGGACTGTAAAGAATATCAGGGTGTGCGTGATGGTAAATTTTTTAAATACTCTTTTCTTGAGTCGTGAAAATACCATCCTCCTCTTACTCCCCCCCCCCTCCCCCCCCCCCCCCCCCCCCTTCCCCGTTCAGGGTGTCCGGCATTTCGCCTGCAGGAAGGTGGGCATCCTAGAATATACCCTCCTATATTTTTATCGAAACACTTCAATAGCTCAAGGTATGAAGAAATATACTGACCAGTGAAATCAACCTTGCCCGAGGCACGTGATGAAGGTTGTGAGAGCGGAGGAGGGAAAATAGATTGTGATACGACCAGGGATGGGCAAAATGCATGCAAATATGTATCGAAATACAAATACAAAATACTTAGTAAAAATGTATTTAATTACAAATCTAATTACATTTCCAAAAAAGCATTTAAGTACAAGATACAAATACAACCAAATGTATTTGGTCTCCTCCAAATACTTTTCCAAATACATTCCTCAAAATTTGCGTCAGCGACTTCAGGGCACCTGAAACTGATTTCTGGGTATCTCATTATAATTTTGCATTGCACACTCCGGAGTTAGTGTGCGAGGCTCTAGTAACGTAATAGAAATATAATCACACAAAAAAAATGTAATCAGCTTGGACGTAATCGGTGAAAAAAGTGCAGAGCTTCAAGCAGATTTTTTTTTTGTCGATTACATTTTGGTATAGACCAACAGAGAACCGAGACGACCAAGACGCGCAGCACTAGCTAGAGAATTTTTTATTATTGCAACTCGCACCAGCTACGAAAATCTAGACTACCCGCGCATTTAGAATGTTCCGGGCAAAAATATGGATGGAAATCAGGCTGGAAAGCATCACAAGTTGTCACGGGCACATATTTAGCCAGACTGCCTGTGAACGTCGATTTCGTCACTATTCTTGCCCTGGACTAGTACCGCTATCACAAAGTCACTAAACTCTTGCGGTTGATTGAGAGACACTGCATTCGGTGCAGAGCGTAGTTTTCTTTCTGCCCCCGGACAGTGCCTTTAAAATGAAGCCGGAGGAGAAAAAGAAAAAAGCCCGATGGCCGAATAAAGGATGGAGACTGTATCTTACAACCACATACATAAATACAAGAATTATCGTGACAATAAATTTGAGGGATGTATTTTCGCCCACAAAATTGTATTTAATTACAATTGTATTTGAAAAACCTACGTTTTAGTATTTATATCCACACGTCAAATACATTACCTAATTTGTAACTAAACACAAATGCAAAATACAAAAAGTATTTGAAACACGTATTTCAAATACTTGTATTTGAAATACTGCCCATCCCTGGATACGACGTAACAAGCGATGAAACAATATCCCAATCGTGGATAATATTACAGCACTTGTCGACAGTCAGTGTCGGATTCGTGATAATAAAACACAGTTACCGGCGCGACGTTTCCAGGGATCAGAACAATTGTGTACTAAGCTTCAAAATATTTTGATAGTTCAAGATACACAAAACAGATTGTCCCGTCAAACCAATCTTGCCGAGGAATGCGGGAAAGGTCGTGATGATATGATAGATTAATTGATGGAGCAATCTACCGATCAGAGATATATTTAATACACTTAAGCGTCGTGAACCCCGATTTTCTAACTATTAGAAACACGGTTCCTGACGTGAAAAGTTGTGTCAAGGAAAACCCCTGTATTTTTTGTGTGTATAAAAATTTTGTGTTATAAATTGTTTTTTTTTCTTCAGTCTGACACCTATAGTGACCCAAAATATTTGAAATGATATGACTATTTTGTACGACGTTTAATATACGATGGGATGCGACTGCCGGTGTTAATGCAAAAAAAAAAATGCGAGACTGCAAAACGTTTAATAAAAGGTGCTATATATTAATTTGTTTTGCAGGCGTTCGTGTTTGCTATTTCTTCGGAGCATGATTGATCGCTCGGTCGTCTCATAATTTTCGAATAGTGGTGTACGATTACATTTTTAGTTGTAGCTGCCTGCTACACGACGAGCTACGCTAAAAGAACAATACGAGATTTTGTGTGATTTCCAGTTACCAACATTGAGTATTACGGTCGAGCAATTTTTTATTTTTTTTATTTTTTTTTGACAGTGACAGTTTTATACGGTACGTACCTTCCCTGCTGGTGTTGGTGTCGGTCACGCTGTAGCAAGGCCACCGGAGCGATTGTTGTCGGCTGTGGAGCGAAGCGATTAGTTCGACGCCATAGCCCTTGCCATGAGATGCGAAGCGTCACATGATATGCGATGTGACGGTTTTCACCGCGATGGTCATATGGTTCACGTGACATCACAGTATCACATGAAGTGACGTCTCAATTTCCCCGCTAAAGTTAGCGGGGTTTTATCTCCGCTAAATTCCGATAGAAAGTGCTCTCTGCTAAAAAATTCCAAGTGCTATCACGTTTCTTTGTATTTGACGGAATGTCCAAGCCAGGAAACTTTTGCGTACCCTGCAAAAAAAAAAAAAAAAAGGTGTTCTTTCACGTAATTTCTTTTCCCTTACGCCAGTGACGTGATTACGAGTCTTTTTGGGTTATAATGTAGCCGCAATTTTTCGGTCTACTAAGCCGGCGAATTGTCCTGCGTGATGAAGTAAACAAAGAGAAATGAAGTGCGCACGAGTTTTAGACAAAATAAGTAACGTTTTTCTGAGGCGCAGTTTTGTTTTTCGGGTGTTTTATTTCTTCTTTCTCACCCATTTTTTTCTCATGCTCGAAACTGAACGCCCCATTTCCGGGTGTAGCCTATCAAGAAGGCGTTATTTTCTTTCCACGTCGATGGGTATCGTTACATGGTCGCCGTCACTGTGCTTATGAATTGCGCAAGCCCGACTAATATGAACTGAAACTACATCTTGATTTTATTTTGTTCCTCGGTCAATGTAGTGGACCGCGTAAATTGTGTTTTTTTTTTTTTTTTCAATCCCGCGGGTTATAATTTTCCGCACCGACGGGAATAGGTGTCGGAATTGTATCTTTTCTTCGACGTTTCGTCGCCGTGGAACGACATTGGTAAAGAATTTGCGCACTAAAAAGCCGTTACCCTTCGGGGACTGCCGCGTTTGCTGCTGCGAAGCCTTGGCGAAACTAGAAGAAAATAATGAACAATTTGAACCGCTGATATGTTATTGCGACGAAATTACGAGTCAGTAAAAGTTTTCTTCAATCACTTTTTTTTTTTTTTACGTTTTGCTTTATCAAAGGGAAGCGAAAAATGCGCAACAGCTTATAGCGTTAGGCTTAGCGAATGACCTTGCTTCGACGGAAATATATGAAACTTTAGAATCGCAGGTGCTTAGGCAAGACGAAACTTGAAAGAAGGAAAGTTCACCACATGAAGTTAGTTGTACCTTTTGTGGAAAACGCCAACGTGCTCAGCTAAATAACATATTCATGCCTGCACAACGAAACATCACATGGAGAAGGAGAACCATCTGAGTTTCACTTGCTAATTTTCTTTTGAGCGCATCGTATCTTTCAGTTTAATTCGTGTTCTCAACATCGTCGTCATCCCTTGTTCGGAGAGTGATTGGCTGCCTGCCTGTTCTGCCGGAGGGCGGGCTTGCATGGTTCTGCCAACAAGAAAGTTAATGTTTGATAGTTATTAAAAAAAACTCCGATATGAAAAAAAAAAAAAACCAAAACTAAAAATGTCACAATAAAACGTGTGCTTATGAAGACATTCGCAGGACATTAAGGCATGAAATTCTTTTGTACGAAACTACCAATATAACCATCAAACTCTGTCTGTACGTTTATTCATCCGTTCGTTCGTGGATTTCCCCGCTAAATTTAGCGGGGAAATAGACGTCACTTGACCCGGTGTCACGTGACCTATAGAGTGATTCGGCTCCTCGCTAAATCCAGCGGGAAAATTGATAAAAATATTGTTTCTTCTTCATTGTAGATGAGCAATTTAGCCAGTGCAGTACAGCGTCTCAACGTGCACCACGCAGTAGTGATACACGACCGCACGTCGGTACGATGCTCATCCAGATCGAAGCGGGCGAGGGTGGGGTTTGAGCCCGGGATCCCTGAGTTCTGCAGCGCGAGCTTTCGCTCCGCGTGCTCCGAGATAATGCGGGCTAGCCCACTCGGTCACCGATCCCCACGAATAACCTACGTGCTTTTAATGACATTAACCACGAAAAAAAAGTGGGCATTTTACGTGATATGAATGTGCAAGCCACGAAGAGGACGAGTTTCACTGCGCATGCGTGGTGCCCGACGAGCTCGTTCATAAACAATAGGCTGTGCGGGTTTGCCTACAAGCTAAAAAACGGGGGAAAAAAACGTAGCTAAAACAAAAAAAACAAAAACAAAAAAACAATGAAGGTCTCGGCAACCGGTAGGAACAACTAAAAAAAAAAAAAAAATTGGAAACCAGACGACAATAGACCCACTAAATTACCCTAGCACCAAGGAGCGTGCGCGAGTGTATAGTGCGTCCTATGCGCTGCGTGTGCTGGCATCTACAGTACTCACTGTTCTAGAGCAACAACCTCAAAACAAATGGCACTTTGCACGCGCGCTCATCAACGCCTTATTGCGGTTATTTTCTATTCGAATCTCTTATAAGGCGAGCGCGCGCAGCGTGTGTACCTACATTCCCAGCGTCCCCCTGGATCCGTCGGTAATTTAGCGAAATACAGAATACAAGTATATGTGCCTTGATTTACCTGCCTTTCGCACCGAATTCCACAATTTTAACATTCCAAGGTTACGTCACCTGGAAGAATCTTTCACCTGGGGATGTCTGGTAATCTTAATTGCCCGTCCGCTTTCATGAATTCCTGCATCTGTATGCTACCTCCCACGAAGCACCCTCGGAACTGCCTGCATTCTCTGATCACCAACTAACTTGCTCAGCACTGCATGTGGCGATTAAATATCGTCCGCCCAGCCTCGCTGGATGAGCTGATGTGTAAGGGGGTCAATGATCGGTGTTCGCCGATGCATCGTGGAGCAGCATTCAGGCAGGCTTATTGGAAGAATGATTTTTTTTTTGAAGACGCGCAATATCTCTACTGCAAGACACCGTTTTATGGTAAAACGGTTTTCCTTTTTTCCTTCGTATTGGCGTTGAACGAAGAAAACCATAAAAAAAAAAAGACTAGATATTCCAACATAAGGAATGTGTGAAATGCAGTCTTGTACTCGTTACTTGAAAACAGTAGTCGATTGCAATTACAATTACTCTTGGTTAAAATCATTAAATTAGGATACTCGATTACTTGAGAAGAAAAGTAATGGGGCGTTACTGAAAAAAAAAAAAAGATCATTACTTCTCCGATTCTTCCGGATTTTCAAAACGACAGATTTTTCTGTCGCTTTGAAAACGGGTCTTAGGTACTTTGCATTATTAGGCGATGAAAGTACTGCGTCGTTTGCGCCGAATTTCGCCGTGAATGGAAGTCTGCTACGTCTTGCGCCCAAATACCACTTTTGCTAAAAATTGCGTCACACTTGCGTCAAAATAGGCAAAGCAAACACAAAAACAAAAAAAAAGTGTGTTGATCGTTTTTAATATTTAGAGTGTATAGGTGAAAAGGAACATGGAACAAATATGTATTCACAGCGTCCGTACTCACCGTATCGTGAGTACAGTCGAAAGCTTGGAACACATACAATTACAAACACATACTAAATGCGCAGGTCCCGGGACATGCCTGCCGTTGATCTGTTTAGTCGATGACAGACCACGCACAGGAAGATGTACGAATGACATGATGTCGCGCTTTGACGCTGGTTGGTTTCGTTGGCTCGTAACGGCGGCTGCGCTTTAATGTACTATATTCTAATCTTTATTTTCTCAGGAGAGCCGCGGCACCGCAGAAAGGCAACATCCCCTACCAAGGAGGCCCGCGGTGCCGCGTCTAGTCCTGATGATTATGTGATGATGTAATATACAAGATGAAAGAGATGGTGATTATGATATGTGTGTTAGGCATAACAGAATTCTTAAATTAAGGTGACACGAAGTATTGAGGTTGCTCGTCAACCGCGCAGGTTGCTTGATGCGCTGGCGGACTGACCACCGACATCGTCTAAATGTTTAGATGATGTCGGCAATGTGAGGAGCTAAAAGTTGCGAGAAAGCATCGCCACATTGTAGGATGGCGGCTGCTGTGGTAAGACGGACCCCTGATGGTACCCCTGATGAGATCACTTAATTATCGTGTCTGCCTCATGCCTCAGTGCCGCCTCTCACCAGCGCGCGTGTCGAGCTTCACCGCTTTGCACCGGAGTGCTAGGTGCAGCGACTGACATGGGCGAGCGCCTCGGTTAACGCGAAAGGATCAGTATAATCATGCTCACTACTGTTTCAACTTTCAAGTGTGCCTTTTTTGGTCTTACTGTAGGTTGATCTAAGCCTTTAAAAAAATGCACCCCCCCCCCAAAAAAAAAAAAAAAAAAAGAAAAGCACACGCGGGTTTATATTTCAATTACTAGTTGTTCCCGTGCAGCTGTCGATCGAAAGAACAGCGAACTTTGACGTCACTCTGGTTCCAACGCCGCAAAAGAGCAGCGTCAGTGTAGGTTTTCGTAATATTTTGGAGGTGGTTGTTTTGGCAGTTCATAATATTACAGTCTTGAGTTTGCTAGGTTCAGAGAACTTGGAAGGCGTATTTTCGTTGATAGACGAACTGGTTTTTGCAGGCATCTTACAGAACTTGTATATATATATACCAGTATACTGGCTAAATGAATTGCGGGCTGTAAAAGTGCGAGCTTCATTCCAGCTGAAGTGTTGTGCTAGGGTTCATGTTTCATCAATTTTTAGTACCCATTGGAAATTTAACCGTCTCTGACTAACTATAGAGCCTTACAAAAAAAAAAAAAAACAAAAAAAAAAACGCTTTGTGTTTTTTTTTGTGCCCTACCCTTAAAGGAGCTGTGCAACGATATTCAATTGGAATGTTTTTCTCTCTACACGAGCTTACTGGCACACCTAGGACTCAAGGATGCTCACACGCAACGCCATTGGCCAAGAAACTCCTTTGTTGCGCTGTAATTTCAAGGACAAAAGCGATCATTTTCATTCAATCTCTCCTTTGCAAAATTTGATGACGTAACTCGGGGATCGCAGTACACCCAAGTGACGATATTTGAATGCGGTTCATAGATTGGACCCGAGCATTGCGTGGGCACTCGACTTGGGCTCGTGACAATTGCTAGCTCGAGAAGCATTCGGGTGGTGACCCGTGTCCAATCGCTGCAACGACGACAACAGCCGAGCCATAACAATGTCTGGAACTCAGCGCGTGTCCTGCGCTTTGCCAACCCTAGCGCGTGGCTATGATCAACACTGGCTATGTTTACATGAATGCGATTGTAGCGCATCGAATCGAGGAGGGACCAATGACACGCAGCCTGTCTTCCTACTTCTTCCTCTTCTACCCAACTGCTACCAATCAAAATCGTGAAATCTCGACTCGATGCGCTACGGTCGCATCCATGTAAATGCAGCCACTGGCGGCATATAGTCGGCTCCAGATCACGTGGCCGCTTGTTCTGGCTGCGAGTTGAGGGGGTGAACGCTGCTCGTTTTTCTTAAAATTTTTTCTGGGGCTTCTATTGCGTGGGGTGAAAAACGAACGCGTGTTTCATAGGTCATTACCGTTAGGGATCCGTTTTAAGCGGTATTTGCGCAAAGTACAAAAAATGTTGCATCGCTCCTTTAATACGAAAGATAATACGTAATGTATGCTCCCGTATCAAAGAGGAACCCTCAGTCATTAATCAAAGATGAACTCATTTAGCGACGCAATCACGTTTTCATTGTCAAGTGATGGGCTAACAGAAGCTGGGGTCTGCTTCGAAAGGATCAGTGACTGCTCCAAATCAATGTCTTTCCTGCTACAAAACCTGCTATACAGAAGGTCAAATGCCGCTTCCATCACTGGTTATTGGATTAGAATCACAAAAATTAATAACTACTTATTGTCTAAATACGCCAATCTGGGTAAACTCTCCTCTTATATGAGACTTGATTCTAGAATTCCTTAGTAGAAAACTCGTAGAGAGAAAGGGCACCATTAGAAAGGGGAGAAAAGATAGTAGCAGTTACAAGAAATGTTAGTACTTGCAAAATTATTTTGATTACTTTTGCGATTTTGTCCTAATAAATGCATTCAGATTATTACAAAATTACTCGATAAAGTAATAGATTTCAAGTAATCTGGTTACTTGTACTGAGAGCCGTGCAATTCTGGTAGAATGTAATCTTGAGAAAATGAAGGAAATGCGTTTTCGAGCAAGAAACATGAGTGCAGACCCAGGTATGTTTGTTTAAACATAAATGCTCACCAGCTAACGAGATTGCTTGGTTGTTTACTTGATTGATTAATCTGGGTACCTTCGTAAACAGCAAAGTCTTTATTTTTTGGATGGTGCACAGTTACAGAATTGGGTTTCGTAAATTTTGACCGTACTGGACACATCAGGATCCGAGGTATAAAATGCAACTGTATATTACGTATCGGTACATTAAATCCGTTAAAAATGATCGTTAACTGGACTCGCAGCAAAATCGATGGTCTCAGTACGTTAGAATCAAAGTTATCGTGCGAAATATTATTTACAAAAGGAGCAATTCGGCTGATTTATAAGTACGATTTGGCTTGCTAGAAGACACTGAAACACTGGATATCAAGTTCGCTTAACCAATACGCAAAGGATGTTGAAGTTAGTCGGAAGAACTCGAAAAGAAACCTCCAGGCGAAAAGCGGACGTTTCACTGAGATACGCATCGTTGGCACAACCCTAAGGCTTACACGAGGCTCCTTCTCACCTAATCAGGCGGATGCGGTAAAATACATGCCACAGAGTAATGAAATTCGATTACTAGCAATTTTCCCCAAAAGTCTTAAATATATATATACCTCAATCACGCCAATGCTATCGTCAACCCTCATTTATTTTTTCTTTCTCTCCGTAAATAAGTCAAATCATAATTTACAACCAAGCAAAGAAATTAAATTCTAATTCGAATACTTAGCTCCAGATGTCTCCAAACGTTCTGGCTGAGGAGCCGATTGGGAACCTGTCACTGTCCCGATGGCTGGAAAATAATAGAATATAAATCAGGAAATGCCAAATAAATACACCTACATAGGCATTTAAATAAAAAAATAAACTAAAGCAATAATTAAACAAATTAAGGTGGATAAATATGTATATTTGTTTGATCCAGTACGTTGATTATTATTATTACATTACGAAAAATAAGTTGGACCCTGAGAATTCACCAACCATTAATCAAGGGGCATAGGAACTTTGTCATATTCACACATGGCAAAAGACTAAGGAGAATAATAGATCTAACGACAAGAATTTATGCGACCGTTATGACACAAGACACGTAAGAACGATATACATGGGAGCACAAAATGAATATTGTCATAGTTACGCAGGCATGAAGGAGGGAACTACAAGTGGAGATCACAGTGTATACAATAAACAGTGTGGCTGGAGAACCCGCGCTTTGGTGTAGTTTTCTTTCATTCTTTCTGATGTCTTCGTTTGCGCCATTAATACGCGTCCCGGGGCCATAAATATATATATTTTTTACGCGCGCTTTTTTTTGCGTTATTAAAGGGACCATGAAATGATTTTAAAATCGAATTTCATCCACCGCACGTCGTAAAAGGTGTGAAAAGGAACACAAAAACACAAGACTAGGGAGCCAAAAAAAATTATTTGCTATAGAACTTTTAAAAGAAAACTGGACTCTTTTGCGACTTCTTTCCTTCGAAAGCTCTGCCTTTTCACTACGATGCATACGCAGAAACGGTGCACGTCAGCCGAATCCACATCGCCTATTGGGAAAGAAATAAGGACCACTAATCCGGCCGGAACGGATTAGTGGTCCTTATCTGACCCGCGGGCCGGGGTTTGGAGACCACTGACTTGTTAATGATCATTAGCATAGAATTTCTTTGTCATTATTTCACGCGTTAACTCGATCGGCGACCTACTCCTTATATGGTAACGATTGAGATAGTTAAGACCTCTATTCTTGGACATTCAGATGGTGGTGCAGAAGTTCCGCCTGTTTTGACGTCTGGGTGGTTTGGCGTGGGCGTGATGCCGCAGCCTCATTGGCGGGAGGGGCATACGAGACTCCCGAATCGCCCGACCAGGTGTTTCTTAAGTTGATTGTGACTGTAGTTGTTACTGACTTTATCCCTAGAAAACTCAAAAAAGTGGTAATCCAAGCGAAAATGCAACCAGGGAGTAATGAACTGCATGACTTTTTTCGTATTGCAACGAATAAAAAAAAAACGAATTAAGCGAACAAACGAGTTAAGCGATAAAGAATTAAATTCGTATAATACCATTACAGTGAGCTCACCACTGTCGCGTACCTATACAATCGGTTAGCTGGCTATTGCATATTTGGGTCCCCAATTATATACTTTTTTTTTGTTCTTGAACGATGATGCTGCGATGCCCTGTTTCTCACTTGTTTGCTCCGTGTCTCTCAAGGACATTCTCGTGGGCTTCTCCTTTCAGGCGTGGGCTGACCATTTCGTAACCGTTTTGCGTCGTGATTCATCTTGAGATGCTCGGACGGCTGCCCAGATGACGGCTGGGCGTCTATGTTTCGAATGTTGTCCCAGATGCACGTCTGAAGGCAGGATATTAGTATACTATAAGTTGATCTATGTCCGAATGTAGTCTCAGATGGACTCAATTCCCTTAGTGAAAAACAGCATATTTTGAATATATTTAGGGTAAAGTTAAGATTAATATTATCTGCGCATTTTTCTTAAATTTAATTGGGCGATCCTGAATATACTACCGATGTACTTTTGAAGTATTCTTTGCCCATTTTCGGCGTACTTCTTGCGAACTCTAGCACAAAAGGTTAGCACACTTTGAACATACCTCTTTTCTTTTTCTCCGCAAAAATAAGTTACGCTTCGCCGAACGCTTATTCTCCGTCCATATGTAGCGCTATAGCGCTACATATGGACGAAACGGCGCCGTGTTGTTTGAAGACCGGTGGCGTCGCTGCATTTCCATAGGAGCTAAGCCTTTTTCTTTCTTTACTTTTTCCTCAGGTAAGTTCGCTCTTTGCAAATTTTACAAAAAAAGAAAACAAAAAAAACAAAAAAAAAAACACCATCTGTGTGCAACGCTGCACGAAGTCGTAGCGCGATAGGTTAAGAAACCGAATTTTGCGGTCGATTTAAAGAGCCTGGCGTCTCCTTGAATCACCCTGTAGTTCTCAGATTTCCACAGACAGACACACGGGGGTGGAAACGAAAGTTGGCGATGAATATTTGTAACCTTTTGATTTTTTTTTCGTTCCCTCTTTTGTGAACAGAATTGGCGATGTAAAGAAAAAACAGTCTTTCGAACAAGGTGTATTTGATCTGTGGCTCGCGTTTGTATTTTCTCGCTTTAGCGGGTCGTGGCCGGCTCTTAGGCAGAGTTTCGACATTTTCAAAAGCTCACACGCGCTCATACTTGCTAGAAATACATATAGTGTTGTGGTTCATTCTAAACGCCTGATTCATCTTAGTGACCTTGAAACGATTTCTTACCAGTCTAAATTTTGTTCAGAAATAAACTCTTCGCGCTCAAAAGCATAGAACAGTCATACATGATACATGCTTGATGTCATAGGTACGCGAGTGAGGGGGGGAGGGGGGCGGGGTATAGCAGCGAAGAAGTAATAGCTTATTTCTTCGAGGTCGATCGAAATCAAAATGTGGTAAGGAAATTGTAGTTATTAGTAAATGTACCTTACATCTGCATACATGAATACTACGTATCCATTTTTGATGACAATTAAGTGTCTAGCCTTATATTGTTTTAACATTTAATAAAAAAAAAAACAAAAAAAAAAAACGAAGGTGTCTGAGATTAGAATGGCAATCGCAGACGACTTTCAGCGGTACTGGAATCGACTACTTCCATGAATCTGTCACTGTGCGCGCTGCATGTTGGGAACCTGTGGGCCAGGAGCGGTGCGCTTATGGGTTTTGCTTTCCACTGATTCCCACAATGCATGTCATGGCATTACGCCCCGATGAGGCGTTTCGAGTTTAGGAATAAGTCTATTTAGCGTAAATGCGCAAGGGCAAATTATTCTATGTTAACATTTCGCCCACTTCAAATGAGCTGAGGCAATATTTTTATTATTCATTGCGAAAATCAGACCGAAATACGGTCAAAATAGTTTTTATATATGTTTTTCGGACCTTATAACGAAAGAAGAAACTAGGTTTCATTCTATTTATTCTATCGACATAACTAATGTTTGTAATGTCATACTAAGGTGATGGTGATGATTTTGAAGCTCAGCTTTCGATTAAAAAAAATAGATTTTTGTTTATGTTCAGTACCAAAGGCTCCCTCAGGCAAAAGCACTTGCTTTGTGAAAGTTAGTTTCTTACCCGACTACTGTTGTGCAGCCCAACCAACTACTTGGACATATTTAACTAAAAAACAACAAAACAACAACAACACAACAACGTAAGAATTTAATTATATCATAAAAGACTCAACTTGAATCAGTGCCACGCTCGACATGGTTTAACGGATCCTTGACTTTTATTTATGTACAAGAAACTGTTTAACAATTAACTCGCGGCATTTAAATTCCTTGTGCATGAGGGGGTGACGCAACTCGTCTATTCAGGAAAAAAAAAAAAAAAACTTAATAAGCGCAATGGGATTACGGTTAGCGACTGCGTGCCTGGAAAGTATGATCACTGAGCGAATCGGATTTGCCGAGAAAAGGCCGTTTTCTTTGTTCGCTTGTTCATGATTTTGATGGTGTGAAAGAAACTTTTCAGGCCCTCTTTTCTTCAGAGGTACGTTTTACCGAGAAATCCTTAGCGTCTGCTACAAAGGATGTATAATATATATATATATATATATATATATATATATATATATATATATATATATATATATATATATATATATATATATAACGGGCATGGTGGCGGGGGGCCGAAGGCGTGGGTATAGAAGAAAAGAACCCTTAGTGATAACAGCAACAACGGACGATTTAATCTTCGACGTTCCGGCCGGAGTGTCCGGCCGGAACGTCGAATAGGGTTATTCGACGTTTCGGCCGGATCTTAATAGGGTTATTCGTCATTTGCCAGGGCAAATACCAGGCGTGTGTTTAATATAAAGACGAATTTGATTAAACTTGACAATTTTTATATAACTATATTTGTGGAAAAATTAGAACGCTTCGAGGACTCTAAAAGTTAAGAATTAAAAGAATCTTTTGAAAGTTCTAAAGGTTAAAAATATTGAAGTTTCAAAATGCTCTATCACCTCGAGGGTTCTAAATCTGCAGTAGAATTTTATTGTTTCAGTAATTTTAACGCTTTGGTAGCTCTAAGCTAAAGATTAAGTTTTAAGACATCGAACGCTGTAAAAGTTCTGAAGGTGAAAAATTTTAAAAGTTTAAGTGTTTGTGCGCTTTGAGGGTTCAGAAGTTGAAGAATTATAACGTTTAACAAATTCGAACGTTTTGAGGTTTCTAAAACTGTAGAATTTTAGTGTTTCAAAAATTTTAACGCCTTGGGAAGTCTAATGTTGATGACTAAGTTTTAAGACATCTAACGCTTTAAAAATTCTGAAGGCGAATATTTATAAACCTTTAACTCTGTTAGCGCTTTGAGTGGTTGGAAGTTGAATAATTCTAAAGTTTCAAGAATTCTAACACTTTGAGCGAACTAAATTTGTACATTTTCAGTGATTCAATCATTTTAACGTTTAAGTACCTTTAAACTTGAAGACTAAGTTTTAATACATCTAAGTCGCTTTAAGAATTCTGAAGGTGAACAATTCTTGATGGTTTTAAAGTTTAGAATTTTGAAGTTTTAAGAATTCTAATGCTTCGACGGTTCTAACGTTGAAACTTACGGTTTCAAGACTTCTAATGCTTTAAAGGTTTCAAAGGTTTTTTTTTTTTTGTTTTTTTTTTTTAGTTTTAAGTTTTTGAACGCTCTCAAAGTTTCGAAGTGAGGACTCTTACAGTTTCAAGAATTCTAACGCTCTCAGTCTTTTAAAGGTGAATAATCGTAATGTTTTATGAGTTAGAATGCCTTGGGCGTTTTAAAGACAAAGAACTTGAGATTCGAAGAATAAAAATGCTTTGAAGGTTCGAATGTTGAAGTACCTTGAAGTTCAAGAATTCTAAAGCTTCGACGTTTTTAATGCTGTAGAGATTTAGAGTTTCAAGCATTCTAACGCTTCGACGGGTCGAACGTTGACTTCTAAAAGTACACATTAAAAATTCCGAAGTTAAATTATAACACGTTAAATGTTCGAACGCTTCTAGGCCTCTGAAGGTGAGAAATTTCATAGTTTCTAGAATTATAACGCTTTAAGGTTTATAAAGTTGAAATATCGTTAGGTTCCACTGCTAACAGCAAGAGCAATTTGAGGATTCCAGACTCGAATAACTTTTGAAGCTTCAAGCCATTTGAATGTTTTCAAGGTTCTGAAGATGAAACTGCTGCGATGATTCTAAAACTTCAAAAGTTCTGAACTTTCGAGAGTTCTAAAGATCCGCGCGATGACAAAAAGGCGGCGGCGCTGCCAGAGCTGCGCCGCGCAACGGCTTCGGTCATCCACCTCCTAAAAACAAAAAAGCCAAAAAAAAAAAAAAAAAAAAAAAAAAAAAAAACAAACAGGGGCGGCGGAGTGAGAGAAAAGTAGTTCCTGGGACCAGGGCTGCTAGAAGTCAGGCGACGATAAGGATGTACTCAGTGCTCCGGATGTGGGGAAGGAAAGACGGCGTCTGCACTTCGTTCACCCCCAAGCTGACAGTGCGGTGGAACCTACGTGCTTGCTGGACCACTCATACGCCCGTCTTTCGTCACGTGATCACGCCAGTGTTGTGCCCGTTACCGACAAGAAGTAGCGTTACTCGTTAGATCGGCAAAACTTAAACGCGCTGCTCAGATTTGTTGCCGTCTTACAAGAGTAACGAACTGTTATTACCGCTACTTCCAGAAGCTGACGAAAGTTACTTTTTCGTTACTTTTGATTTACAGAATGCTAAAACAAGAAAAATATCAATCATGCGTAACAAGTAACGATCGTGACGCAATTTAATCGAAAGTACCGTAAAGTAGTAATGGAAATACTTTGCTCGTTACTCATTTGGAAGTCTAACGTTGTGCTTTAGTGCGTTACTGAAAAAAAAAAACAAAAAAACGTAACGTGTTGCCAGTAACTTCGTTACTTGAAATGCGTTACTTCCAACACTGAAACCACGCGCAGAGAGCGGGGGTCAGGTGATGAAAGGGAGGCGGTGAATTGGTCCCAGGAGCACGTAGCCCCCACCGCACTGTCAGCCTAGCGGTAAGCGGAATATCCTCGTCACACCTAAAAGAACGTCTTTTTTATCCGGAAGCACCGTTTTACCCGAGACCGCAAGTCACCGGGGAGCTTGATGTCCGCCTGTCTGTCTTTCTCATTTATTTTGTTTCCTTTGTGCGAAAAACTACTTCGTGCAGACAAGTTGTACGATTTTTTTCTTTTTTAAAGACGGGGAACAACCGTTGCCCTGTATAGTTTTTGAAATAGTAACTATTGTAGCGACCATACCCGAATTCAATTGGAACTTTCAATTGACCGCGAAGAATTGCGGTCTTCATGTTTCTTGCTCTCTTGCCTGCAACGTTCACAAAAAAAAAAAAAGTTTTTTTTTTTATGTTTAATGCCGTGCTCGTTTGTAAATCGGCCATTGATTTTCCGCTGTTTACCAGGAAAAATATTTTTTTTATATTTAATATTTGTATTACTGCGATAGCAGTTAGTGGGACACTAATCGGGTTTCGCGCCGTCGATTGCGCTCTATATCGACGCGAGGCATTTTCGGCACTCCGCCAAAAGATTCCACATCGACGTCACGCCCCTGACGTCATGCGGCTTGACGCGACTCTGACGTCACGCCGCGCATCACATCACCCGTTACCAGGCGTCAGCTGACACCTATAATATGACATTATCATGTCAAGTCACGTTGCACGGCGACGCCACACGACTTAATGACGTCAGGTGACACAGCGTAAGTCATGTGATGTCATGACGACACGTGCCGCTGTGACGTCACGTGACATTCAGACGTACGCCAGACTGCTGATAATTGAAAAAAAAAATAAAGCGTTTTCGCGAATTATGCCAGAAAGAATCTCGAGCGATAAAAAGCTGGGTGGGTCTAAAGCCGGCGAAACCACGGGCGTGGTGTTAGGCGGAGCAACAGGCTTGAAACTTGAGTGCGCGATTCTGGGAAGTGTTCTTCAGTGACCACAAGGCGGTGTCAGTCTGTGTCCAATAACATTGCACAAGACGTTCTGGCAGCCCCACCAACCACAGGGAACGGTTCATGCATACACATGCAGTTTCCTCGTTCCCTGGGTTTCACACTTGGGCGGGCGATTTTCGAACTGTTCTTCAGTTATCACAAGACATCCCTAGTTTGTGTCCAATAAAACTGTTTTAACAGGTTCACAAAATGCTGTCTACTGAATACACCTTCATTGGTTCCAAAGCGCTATGGAACTTTTGTCCAATGTGTTACTCGGTGTAATACGAAACGCCTATGTGTACTCTATGGTGCGCGCTGGCACCTTTACCGTTAACTCAGTCCTTCTGCTCCGAAATGACCTCTTAGCAGCTCCAACGTGTCACACCTCAGCTGTCGCAGTGTTTCAACTTACGGGTTACGTAAGTACATGCCCTGACTTTAAAAAAAATATAAATCGGTATAATTCGGCATAATTTTTTTTTATGAATTAAGGTTTTGTTTACACAACACCATTTTCCTAGGTTTTCTTGCGTTACGTCTAAGTCACCGAAACATTCGTGTCTTGAGTGTAGCGTGCCAGGTTACCTGCTTGAGGTCAGCCACGCTGAATAGGAAGCCCAAATGTCCCGATAACTTGTGGCGTGCCGTAACACAACGCAACGTAAACAAACGGTTGCTGTGTGAACCTGCAGCCTTTAGTGATTTTATTCATTCTGGACTGGCGCGGTGTTGATTCAGGGAAAGAGTACACTCCCGACCAACTTCTAAGAAGGGAAAGTTTATACGAGAACAGAAAAAAGGTGTCCGGAAATCGGTGTTTTTTTGGTTTCAACAGATTTTGTATTCTCGACACTGGCGGAAGTTCATCAGCGTTTTTCAATTAAAACTGGAAAGTTTTTAAACAGCGAGTGTGTACGACCAAAGTTTTGGTTTCCTTTTCTTCGCGTTCCGCGTTCGCATTCGAACGCGTTCGAGATGTAAGTAGAGGCAACAGCAGCGATGCAGACAGCAAGTTCGTCTGCTTTTGCAGGGGTTAAGGTGACGTCAGATCACCGAGCTCTGATTGGTTCTCGACTACAGAGCGCGTGCTGACGGCGAGCTTCCACAAAGTTCTTTTGCAGCGTCTATTCCGCACGGTCAAGGTTGCCGTTCTGGCAACCTTGACCGTGCGGAATAGACGCTGCAAATCACCGAGCGCATGCCAGAACGAGCGCATGCTCGTTCTGGGCATGCGCTCGAAACATCGCCCTCAAATACGACGTCCAGTGAATACCCAAGTCACGACAAGGATCCAGTTTGTCCTGGATACGAGCGGCACAATATGGCCGATTCAAGTTAAGGGGAACGCAACCCTCATTCTGCATCACGTTCAATGGTAGCGTACGATTCGAAACAAGTAGATAAGTCTTGTACTAAGCTTCTGCCGGCCCGCAATGGGCCCTTCCCGAAGTTATGAAATGACGCGTAGATTATGCGCAGCCGTCATTAGTTGGTCTCATCGCTTCTGGCATGAAGCCCGTGATTGGTTTCGAGTTTGCACCCAGTACCGACTCAGCACTCGTGTTGAATGCGCTTTGCTCCGAGTACACTCCCAATGCTGATGAAGCGCTCGTGTTCGATGCGTGCTCACAGTGCATGACCAACTAATGGTGGCCGCACATAATCTATGCATCATTTCGAAATTTCGAGAAGGGTCTATTGAGAGTGCAGCAGACTCTTACATCCAAGAGAAGAAACTATATGTAATTTGTTACTCGCACTCCGGTTATCTTTTAAAACTTCTCTTGGCCGAATTATCTTCCGAGCGCGTTTGGTACGAGGTCACCGTCTCTCCGGTCACTGCTCTGTAGATTTGAACGAACCTAGTTCAAGGAAGAACGCACAAGGGCAGCCACGGAAAAGGAGCCGGACGGCAGTCCATGTCCACGACCGATGACACGTGCGCGTGAACTGACTCTGCTGTGGGATAGATAAGTGACGGTGTGATGATGCGGCAAATCATTTGCAAATCGGCCAAGGCTGGCCAAGGCCCTGCCTACACAATAATCCACGAAAAACTGGGGTCTGTCGTTGGATATCGAAAAATAAATTTACGACCAGATTGCGGATGATTTTTTTTTAATCACCGTCGGCCTCATACATGCAAGCGATGAATTGACACTAGGCTCTTCCGCACTATTACAAAACAGAAGATTAGAACAGCTTGGTGTTTGTTTCTCTCCGGCCATCTTGTCGTTGACGTGACAAATCTACTAATAAAAAGTTTTATAACATATAGCATCTTGAAAGCGTTTGCATCGTTTGACGCAAGTCGCAAAACTTGTAGAGATAAAAAGATATATTCGACCGATCAGAAATTCGAAGCCAATAAGGGCAACGATTTAGAGTGCGTGTTCACGCTATACCGACTGACAGCTTCAATTGTTTCGTGTTGTGACCTGTGAGGCATAACAATGTGACAATGGCTCTCAGTCCCGCCTGTCCTATACCGACACGCTTCACGACGTCCTTTTTTTTTTGGTGGCGTCATACGTGTCTACATGTAAACACGACATCGTCGTGGTATCAAGTATTTCATCTATAGTGCTTCCGACTGCAGCAATATATTATAATTTTGGCATCTATACGGACGCGGTTTCATGCTTATGGGCATACTAGTGTTTCCTGGTCGTCGAAGGTGCCTACGTGGGAAGAGTGCACGTTCACCAGGTGAGTATATATCTCTTCTGGAACAGTACGGAATTATACGATCAGACTGAAAAGATACAGAATCGTGCAGCTAAATTTGTTACAGGGGAACTATGATTTCAGAGCCAGAATAATTGAAATTAAATCATCGCTACGCCGGAAACTCTTCAGTCAGAGACGCCAGTGCACCCGTCTCAAACTTTTACATAACATTTTTCCTAACAATAGTGGTCATATGAATGCAACTATATTTTAGAGCCCACTTATGCATCACGGGGGAGAGGTGACTCAAAGAGGATTCGTCAGTTCAAATGCGAAACTGGTGTGTTCAAGTGTTTCTTTATTTTTCTGCAGTCTGCTGAAGAGTGAAACAGGCTGCCCAGTGACATAGTCAAAATTAAATCGTCTGATGTTTTTGTTTTTTTTCACTACAAGTTTATACGTGTAAGTTTTTTTCGCATTTTTACTACTGCGATATATCTACTTCTAAAGTAGTTGTATTTAAGCTACGATTATTTTTGCGTCCAGATTGTTATGTACCGTCTATTTTTTACGTAGGGCACTCCCTATAGTGAAACGCCTCTCGAGACGATGTAGGTATTCCAATAAATAAATGTTAAGATGCAGCATTAAAAATAATTTATTATGTCTATAATCCATTACAATGATTGCCTCTTGCGCAATGCCATCTTCCTCAACTGGGCTGTGTTTTGGGCATGCCCAGGCTCTCTCTTCTGCAGAATATTAGGAACCGCGCGTCCCTGCAACGCAGTGACTCGGCAGTTTTTGCTTTCGATCGTGATAAACTCTCGGTGTATTGAAGACGCGTATTCGAAAGGGTCTTTTACGTGCCAATCCTTATGTTTACGTTAATACAAAGCAATATGAAAACAAATACCTAACTAGCAGTCGATATTGGTTATTTGTGACAAAATTCTCGTTCGTGGAAATTCGTACAAGAACCGTATGACCTTGGGCTCCGGTACGATCGTGTTTATACCGGGACTCGTGCTGCGTCACGTGACGTGATACGCGTAATACGGTCACGTGAAGCCCGTGACGTCAAGGTGATGACGCCATTTTCCTGTCGCGTTTTTATGTCTTTTCCTTGGGTGGTTGATGTCGGTACTATTTTGTCTTTATGTAGGTTTGCACACTCACATTACATTACGGGGATATGCAAAATACTTCCAAACGCGTATTTAAATACGAATACAAAATACTTTGACAGAAATGCATGTAGTTACAAATTCAATACATTTTAAAATAAGTGTTTAGATGCAATGTGCAAATAAAATGAGCCTAATCGATCATCTTCGAATACTTTTATAAATACATTTTTGTCTCGAAGACTGATATCTTAGACATAATTTTAAAGCAGGTAAAAAATAAAAACATGTCAAAATAAAGAGTGGAGTTTATATACGCCAAAAATCAAGTGCCCAGAAACAATGTTGCAGCTGTAAAGATAGCATTTTTTTTTGTCATAACTTCATAGGCGGACGCAGCATAAGGAAAATCGATGAATTCAGTGTATGATTAATTTAAAAGGCCGAGTTTATGCATCAACGCCTTTTCAAACAACATGTCGTTGACTCGCCATGGTTAAAAAAAATTGGATCCCTCAACCAGAAAGACAATAATTGTATTCATCCCCCATTCTTTCCATATACCTCTCTTCGCTAAGAGTGCCCACTATTACATTTGGTTGCGAAGAGCAGTGCAAAAAATATATTCGGGGTGGTATGTCAAATATTCAATTTAAGTATTTAAATACAGTTCACGCACACATACCCGAATATGTAATTACATACGAAAAAAAAAAAAGAAAAATGCTCGAAAAAGTTTAAATACGTATTTAAAGTACTCGTACTTCAAATACTGCCCATCCCTGCTCCGTGACGTGACGTGGTCACATTACAGTGAATTATGACGTCACGCTCATTACGTCACTTCCGAGTCGCGCTTTCATGTCGCTCTTTTTGCGTCTCTTTTTCCCTACGTGCCTAACCTGGTAAATTCCAACGTATCGCGCCCACAATGGAGACTTTGCGGAAAATAGCGACGCACCTTTATCAAGATCGCCAAACCCTCCGATCGATTCTGGTGCTCTCTCTCAAGTCAGCTTGCGGCAGCGATTTGAAGCCGGTGCAGGTCTTGGAGCGCTGGCTACGTTCAGCGAATCCCCGACGCGATCGAGCGCGATTTTTACGAAAGCGATTTTCGATATACGCTGCTCGCAGCTAGTGAACAGGTTTAACGATTGTACTGTTTTTTTTTGTTTGTTTTTTGTATTGTGGTCGGGTGTTTTACGCGTTCCGTCGAGAGAAAAAAATTCCACACCGTTGCTGTCACCGCTTCGGCGATTGAAACCGGTCGATCGAGCCAAAAAGTTTAGCGTCGATTTTCTTGCTTTTTCTTTCTTCTTTGTTTTTATCGTGGCGTATGAGAAAGTCGCGTTTTTTATCCGAACTTCGTGACCCATATATTTTCCGCCTCTGTCCTAGGCTTTTGCTATTCTACTGCATTCCAACGTGCATTTCTGTTTTACTTGTAGTATATTGGCAGCGGTTACAAGCTGGATTCATGAGTTTGGTATACTGCCAACGAGCTAATGGCTCTACGAGTGACGTCGTGAGGAAATATTGTACTCTAAATGTTGTTCATATGCTGCCCTGAGCATCGATTAAGAATTCTATTTGATTAATAGCTGACCTCTAATCGATGAATTAATCTGCGGATAGGTTTGATGAGGCTAATAAAACGGGTAAAACATTGCGAAATTATAAATATGTGTTGAACTTGAACTCTATTTCGAAAAATATGTGCCGAGGACACCGGACAAAAAGCTTTCAATAGGAAGCTTTCACTGGATTTGGTTTCACTGCACATTCAGAACAAAGTACAATAATATAAATGAAACAACACTTTGCACCTGCACGAAACGAGCGAACTCTGTTCGTTTTGTAAAACAATAAATAACGATGCGGTCAGTAATGAGGTTATCGTGTGGTGTATGGAGGTTATTTATAAAGAAGGGATTAAAGAGCATAATTGGTACTGAAACAAGGAACGATTCAAGATAATTTGCGTTCGATATTGAGAATAGATGCGCGTTACAAGTCAGATCTGAAAGATCAGACAAAAAAAAATCATTAAACTTTACAGCCGAAAGTACACGAACATACAGTCATAGCGACTGACAATTTTCGCGAGGTTGTGACTAAAAATAATAATTCAGCTTCTGTGCCGTAGAAGAGATTTGCGATCAAACGGAACACCTTTTCTTTTCTTTTTCTTTTTTTTTACTCTTATGCACTCGAGGAACACAATTGCTGAGGTTCCTCTGCGCCGAGAAATTGAGGGGGCCAGCTCGCTAGAATCAGCGCCTTAGCTTAGTCTGTGGCTGCATTCACATGGACGCGACCATAGAGCGCATCCAATCGAGATTTGACTATTTTGATTGGTAGAAGATGGGTTAGGAGAGGATGGAGTAGGAAGACAGGGTGCTTGTGATTGGTCCCTGCCCGTCACCGAGTGCTCTAATCTCCTTTTCTCCCTCAGTCTTTTTTTTTTGGCGCATAGTTATCCAGGAGAGTATGTTTTGATTAAATAATTTTATTTCATTCATTTTTTTTGCATTGATTGATATGCTACGGGATGAGAGCGGAGATGGAGGGAAGGGCTAAAAAAATATGCACATTTTTACTGACGTCAAGTTGGCTGCTAGCAGACATGCACGTATCGCGTTACTAATAACGAGTTACTTGTGGCTAGTTACTTTTTTGGTAACGAGTAAGCAACTTAGTTGTTTTTTTAGAAAAGAAACAAGTATCGTACTTAGTTACAAATAAGGCCAAGTAACGAGTAACGGTATTTTGTTACTTTTGAGGAGTAACGCGTACAACACCTTTAAAACAGTCTCGTTTTGAAGTGAAGTCAATTTCGTCTGCTTATTTTGCAGGGGTTGTGGTGACGTCAGAACAGCGAGCTCTGATTCGCTCAGATTGGAAGGATAGTGGCTAGAGGTTCAAAGCAAGTTGCCTCGAGGTCTACCCACTATCCTTCAGATCACAGCCAATCAGAGCTCAGCGTTCTGACGTCACCACAACTTCTGAAAAAGAAGCAGACGAACTTGCGCTTCGCATGCGACAAAGACAGATGGGCAATCCGAAAAAAAAAACAACTGAACAGTACGACAGCATACCAACGTTTATCGCTGGACACGTCAGTCGAACTCTAGAGCTGGTATTGTCCTCGACCCAGCGAATACAATAAGGTTCGTTGGTGAAACCTTCTAGAATCGTGTGTACAGACCCGGAGGTTGCCAACCGGAGGCACAGAATTCGTTGTCAGCTTCGAGCTACTCCTTCCAATCAGAGCTCGGCGTTCTGACGTTGCCGCGTGATCTCGTCCCCTTGTCCATGAGCATACCAACCGGCGGGGGGGGGGGGGGGGGGGGGGGGGCAAAGGGGCGCTTGCTCCCCCAGTTCTCAGAGTGGGGGGGGGGGGGGACAAGCCATGCGTTTTGCCCCCCCCCCCCCCCTAAAACAGCCGCCACCGGGCAGGGCATACACTGACCGGCGGCGCCCAAGGGATACCAAGGGCACCGCCCCCCGGCCCCGGGGGGAGGGGGGGGAAGTCTGGTTTGCCCCCCCCCCCCCCCCCCTCTCAGAAACAAGTTGGTACTCCACTGCCCTTGTCTTCCTCCAGTTCCTCGGCGCATTCTCAATTAAGCGGGGAAACGTAACTGATAAAAACCTCGAGAGGCAGTTACTGCTTTTAAAGACCGACGACCAGTTCGCGCTCTCCACTTTTCCCCCGTTTCCTCCTCTCCCCCCCCCCCCTTTCTACCCTGTCCACCGTTGCCCCCGTTTCCTCCTCCCCCATGCTGAGGAGGATCTTCTGCCTTGCAGAATCTCGTGTCTGGTCGTCGGCCTTTAAGTGCAACGACTACTGAACGGAAAACAATAAACCACGAAACAAAAGCAGTTGTGTATTTCGTCGTCAAAGTAACGGAGAATAGCAACTTGTTACTTTCGAGGTAAAGTAAAGCATATCTTTTTTAGAAGCGGTATAACGGGTAATGTATTTACTTTTTGAGCGAGTTTCAAGTGCCGGTGCTTAGTAACTTTTTCGGGTTTTCGGCTTTTTCGCGTACATGTCTGGCTGGAAGTAAGCACGGTTTAATCGATAGGAAAGCTTGATATGTGTGTTAATCAGCTAGAAATATTTACTTGATTAAAAATGGGGTGGTGCACAAAACAACAACAACAGCAACATCCGAGATGTTCGTTACTGATTCCGCATCCCCCTTACTGTAGGCAGTAGAAACTATGGATGTTGGGAGATTTTGTCAAACTTCGAGAACTTCCAAACTTTTGGCAAAGCTTGAAGTTCAACTCAAACAGGTTGCCGAGCTTCTACAAAAATAATTATAATTTCTGGAAGAAAATAACAAAACAGTATAGTTTATTTGATGTTTTACAAAATGATTACCGATGTCCAAGCATAATAAATGTATTTTTTAGTGATTTAGTTAGTTTGCTACGTTTCTTTCACCAGGTGGCGTCAGTTCCTTCTCGAATCCCGCGCGTGCGAATTACAGCTGAAGCTCCGTCGAACCTTCGTTAAACTTCGCGTCAAGTTCGCAAAAAGTCAAACCTGGTTGAACTCAAGCTTGGGCAGGTTCACGACAACCCTATTAGCAACACACAAAAAAAAAAAATATCAACAACGCCAATAGTAATAAAAAAGTGTTTTTGAAGAGGAAACTAAGGTGTGTGACCCTGCATGGTCCTAGGCGCTTACTATTTTCATACATCTTTACTTATGAAAAAAGTTAACTGTTCTGAACTTTGGCAATATGACGCCTCGTGAGAAAAAGGTATCGCAGTGGTTAAATTATTAGAGTTGAGTCTGATAACGAGACGAAGATGATGTCCGTGATCAGTCGACACTTCTGAGCATAAATTTGTCGCTGAATGAAGCTGAATTCAATTTTCTTCGGTCTAAGAACTGCTGCAGCCTATTGTGGCGACAGGAAATAAGTTTCTGATTGGAGAGAGCGAGCTGGGGTGAATATTATGGAAACAAATATAGTGGTTCTTAGGTAATTAAGCCGATAAGTTTTACTTTACAGTCGTACCCTGCACGACGCCCGCTGTGGTCAGTAATGTTAGCCCAAAAGAACCATTTTCTTTCTTGCAATGCTTTTTTCCTATTTTTTTTAGTCAAATATGAAACGCCACGTGTACTCGAAGAGAGAGAGAGAAAGAGACTATTGAATATCAGAAGGCTTTACTTCATCTCAGAATTTCGCATGACGCTAGCAAAGGTGCTGGGATGAGAACGAATTGTTGTACTCTCCATGCTAGCATCCAAAACTGCACGGAACTTTTAAAATACAATATGTCCCGCTCGCATCACGGACACATGTCCCCAAACTTCACCGAAAAATGTGATTCGTTGCTTTAAGATGCAACATTGAACTGATTCCTATAGTAATAAAAGGCGTGACGCCCATGTCGCCTAACGCAGCCTGAACTATGAGGCGTGTGCCTTTCTATTGGTGCTCCCGGATGGAAGGATGTGTACGCGTCTTGCAAAATCTAACGCACCCCTCATACGTTGGGACGTTGCCGTGACCGCAGATTGATTTTCATCGGAGACCGACCTCTTTTGCGGAGCAAGGAATGCACGAAAGCCTTATAATATTACAATAAACTGATTCCCAATGATAAAAAGCCCGATCCCCATGTACTCCAACGCCGCCTGGACTCGGCCAGTCTACCTTGACGTTGGTGTTCACCGTATGAAAGACGTGCATGCTTTTAGGTGCGAAGCTCCTTAGGGGCTATCCATATCCGTATGTCCGTGCGCCGTCCGGCGTGCCCCTGCTCGTGAGTTCAGCAGTGAGAGCAAGAAAAAAAAATGAAAAAAAAAAACGTCCGGCGTGCCCCTGCTCGTGAGCTCACGTGCAGGAGCTCACGAGCTGCTGCTCGTGAGTTCAGCAGCGAGAGCAAGAAAAAAAAACATGAAAAAGAAAAAATGAAAAAAAAAAGAAGGAAAAAAAAAAATAGGGGACTCTGAGATGCCATCCCATCTGTCTTCTTAAAAAAAAAGAAAGAAAAAAAAAACAAGAACACCCCACATTCTCCCACTGACATGAATGAAAACGGCACCATCAGCACCACCTATGACCAAAATCAGTATCATCAGCACCACCCGAGCTTCACCCCAATCAACGTCGTTCACCACGTGGAGATGCGGTAATTTTTTTTTGTGAAAGTCGACACACCCCTGCTGAGTGACACGCCTGCCGTGGCCGCGTATTCATATTTATTAAAGGACCAATCTTTTTTTTAGTTTTTTTTTTAGTGAGGTAGCTCATTTTTATTGGTAGAAGGCCTGGTGCTCACGCTTTCCAACAACTCCTTTACTCTTCACCTCTACGTCGCTAAGGATACGCTACGTCCTGGGAAAGGCGTGCGTGAATCTTGCGAAACATAACACTCTTCTTGCACGCTGATACGTTGCCGCGGCCGCGGACTGATTTTAATAGAGAGACCTACCTCTCGTAGAGAGCGAGGAACGTATGTTTACATAAGCACGGAATAATGAACTGATTCCCAATGAAAGGCCGGAAGTCCATGTCTTCAAACGCCGTCTTGATGTGCGCCTTGCTCTCCGCTGTAGGCAAGACGCACGTATTTTGAAAAATCTAACACCCCTTAGACTTTCGTTCTGTGCTGTGTTCGCGTATTGATTTTCATTGGGCACCGACCTTTATTACGGCGGCGCGAGGAATGCTCGAAGGCCTTAAAATGTATAAATGAACTGATTGCTCGTGGTGAAGGACCTGATACCCAGGTCTTTCCAACCTTGGTGTACCTTGGTGTGCGAAAGACGTCCTTGCGTCTCGCGAACTCTATTACCCCCCCCCCCCCCCCCCCCCCCCCCCCTTGCACGTTGGTACGTTGCCGTGGCCGCGGATTGATTTTTATTTGGCAGACGGCGGCCTCTATTACTGCGCGAGGAATGCATGGAGGTCCCGGTTGCTGCATGCCCGCAGGTGTCCATCCTCGGGGCCCCGTCGGCGTCCTGACAGGAGGAGGTGCGGCCAGGCGCGGTTTCAGCAGCAACATGGCCGACTGAGTCGCTGAACCAGGAAATCCAACACAAGGTCATCATGGAGGACTTCGAACCGGTCAGTGGTGGCTCTGATGCACGCGCGCGCAAGCGAGAGAGGCAGGGCTGATGGTGGAAAGCCTCTTCAGAGAAAATGAAGATGTCAACCTGTTTAGGCTGGTTTCCGATGGAGGCACACGTAATGAGCTGTGCTGTGCATTCTGTTTATTTTTTTTTTTTTTTGTTCCGCCAGTGGTCGAGTTGTATTAGGCAAAGAAAAGAAGCAAAGGCTAACTCAGGTCGGTGTAATGAAAAGAAAAGAAACGTCTCGTCGGTGTCCTTCGTGGCCTTGTTTCATTAGGGGTAACATGCAACGAACGTTAGGCGCCAACATAACGAGCTTCTTGGAAACCAGAGCAGTTTGCCTTGTCCACAAGCGTTCTCTAGTGTCACGGGGCGATCGCGAGCATGTTGTCGTTTATTTTGTAACAAGACATAGTAAAAGAAAAGAACACAGGAGGCGCAGCGCACAATGTTAGGCTCTTGTATACGGGGAGACGGGGTGGGAGCTTTCGAGTGAAAGAAGTTGCTTGCATGCGGCATTGTCTTTGAGCAGTGTTTGTGTGCTGAATATTTGTCTTTGAGCCTTTGTTAGTCAACAAGAGGTACCACTGAAGAACGTCCCAGACAGGTTTATCGGAGATATCTTCGAGTAGAGTTTGTCGAATGTTCAGCTGAGAATGATTTCTAACGTACTGGTTTTTAGACTTTGATGCGGATGAGTGAGGGTGTGCTGACTTGCTGGGCACACCCTCAGCCTTACCCAGACCGCTAAACGCCGTATGACCAGCCTTATGATTTCTAAGCTTTGCCAACAACAATAAAGTAATATTTAAGAAAAAATTGGCAGACGCTTCAGAAATGCAAAGCGTTTGGTCAAGAGTTGGGCTTCCCAGTTTGTAAGAAGTAAACTATCAGGTGTAACAGCATCTAAAAGAGAGGTAAGAGCCTTGTACATGCCGTATGCATTCCCCGTCATCACCTGACATGCTCAGAGTGTCCAAATGAGGCAGGAAAGCACGAAGAGAAACTTATTGAAAAGTTTCTGAGCGTCACCTATCATGTTAGATGTTTTTCAGATGGTAGCAAGCATCTGACGAATAATTTAAGTAAAAGGAGTTAGCTCCTTTATCAACAAAAACGGTAAAGCAACTTCTGAAGAATCTATATACCTCCGAAGGTTTTGTTGACTTTTTCATATATAAAAGAGTATCCAGAAGGTGTAGTTTTTTTTTATTAGGATGATCTGAAATCTGTTTGCTTTTAGCTATGTTGGTGCTATAAGTTAGGCTATTAGCTAAATGTATGTGTTAATCTAATCCTGCTGTTTTATGTGTATTTTTATTGCTTGGTTTGTTGTTTTTCGGTCAATACTTTTTACGTGTGGTCATTGTATTTGCAATCTGTCTTCTATACATATAACGATGATGAAGACCTGTGTTTGTTCATAGTTAGTGACAGACCATAGACTTTTTTGTTTTGTTTGTTGTTGTTGCCAGCAGCAGGCTATGAAAATTGTTTTTCGTCGTTGAACTGATTTTCCCTCCTTGGACCTGTAACAATATGCAGAATATTGTAAATAAATAAATAAAATAGATAAATACACAAATAAATAAATATTCACCATAGAATGAGGTAAGGTGTCGATGAATGCTGAGGTTTTCAAAAGAATTATTTTTTTAAGACTCGCAAAGCCATGCAGTCTTGAACCAGAACATTCAATAGCCATCTGTCTGGTTGGGCGGAATAATTAAACAAAGGAAGGCGTCCACCCAAGCCCTACTACTTTTTTTTTAGAATCACGGTACATACAGACCACGCCACGCCAGAAATTATAAATAGGTCCCTCGTAGCTTTACAATCCGCCTACGAGCACGGACTTCGAGACATCCCCAAACTCAAAAAGAAATAAATGCACGTGCTGCTTCCCAATGGCCATCGCCACAGACACCCCCTGAATAAGAGGCCGAGTAGGCTTCGAAACGTTGAGTTCCCAATTAGGGCTTGGTTGGGTTTCCTTCTTCGTTAAATTAAAGCTTACAGTGTACGTCATATTCAGTTGACACTATTAACTTACAAAAACTAACCTATATTGTCGCCTTTTACTCTGCCTTCTGTCCGGTCCCCAGGGTCAGCTGGTCTGGTTCGAATCGGGCCTCGGCTACAGCCTCCCCGGCGAAGTGGTCGAGTTCTCCAAACCCGCCCAGGTCGTCACGGTACAAGCGGTGGTTTCGGGAAAGGTAATGATACCTATGCTGAACGCGGGTTCGTCTGCTTGTTGCACAGGGGTTCGCGATGATATCAGAGAGTCAAACTCTTATATTGGCTGATTGAAAAAGAAAAATATAGTGGGTAGACCTTGGGTTATCTAGCATTGAGGTCTGCCCACAATCCTTTCAGTTAAAGCCAATCAGAGCTCGGCTTCGTTTTGACGTCACACAACCCCCGCACAAGAAGGGACTTGCTCTTTGCTCTTCGTATAAGCGCGTGGCGAGCCGTCCATCTCATTAGCGCTTCGCAGCCAATGAGAACGTGGCCTTAGCCGATATGAACGCCGAAGAACCAATAACGAAGCTTGAGCCAGATAAGCCACGCCCTCTTAAGCTGTCAGTGACTGTGCGGAGCGCAAGTTAGTCTGCTTCTTGCGCGGGGGATGCAGTGACGTCAGAGCGCCGAGCTCTGATTGGCTCAGATAGGAAGGATAGCCGGTATCACCTGCATTCTAGCTGCCTTGAGGTCATATCCGTCACCGCATCGTCCGCTGTACCACCTCTGACTGCTTGCTCGGCTGCTCCGTGTCACGTGACATCCCCTGGAGATTATAAGCGTAATGGCGGGTACCCTTTGTGTTTCAGTGCCCTATCCATTAACAGCGGAGTGTGGTCAGCTCGTGCGGTCTCATTAGTATGTGGCAGCCAGTCAGAACAAAACACCACCCGGAGTCAGCAACAAATTCCGATGGCCGAGCGCCGTCAAAGTTCTTGCACGCCATAGCCCGTCGTTTTTTAGAGACAATGGTTTTCCAAAACATGTCGTTGGAAGTGCGCATGCGCGGGAGACTGATCTTTTTAAAGATGGACGAGTATCTTCTAATGTACCATTTTACAGTCATGGCGTTATGGCCTTGTGTTTTATACATCACAAGCGTGAGTTGATCGGTATAGACTATTCATGGACATTGCATACACACGTCGAGGTAAAATTTTTGTTTTTACGTTCACGAACGGCATGTTTTGAAAGTGTTAAGCCTCGGTTGCACTGTCGTACATCGTACAACGTACAACGTACATCGTGTCATACACGAACATTTTTAAAGCGTGTTCACCGATTTTTTTTTTGTATGATGGATAAGAACAGTGTTACTGGGGCTTTAGGATCATTCAATGTTTCAGTTGGGACGAAATGCCTATAATTCGCCATGGCTTCTGTGCTCGAAGCAACACAAGCATGGTCTTGGAACCTCGGTGTTTTCAGTCATCCAGTGTCGAGCGCCAACTGCAGAGATAGATATTATCGTGTTTATTCCACTGTGCAAGATATTATCGCGGTGAAAGTGGCCTTAACAAAGAGGACCCAGAGGGACGGACACTTGAAGAGTGGACGACCATTTCATGTCGTACCTAATCCTTTCATGTGGACAGGCACATCAAAATTAGTTTCCCCGTAAGTCAAGAAATTAGAAAAAAAAACGGCGTTTAGGCAGTGCTCGTTTGGTCATCACGTTTGCATTAATCGAGAGAATTTTTGTCATAAGGACTGTGCTTTGAGCGATGAAAATTGATGTCCGGTGCAGCCGCAGTCGTTCACGATTCACAAGCTGTCCAGCGTACGGCGTCGCCAAGATCTAGGTCCAGATGGCGTCGAAGACATGGTGCAGCTTGGGTAAGTGCCTCAAGCCTCGCAAAGAATATTCATGAAAAAAACAAAAAAACACACACAAAAACATGTCTCTTCTATTACATAAAAAATGAGACATATACCATACTCCGTTTAACCCTAAGCTGACAGTGCGGTGGGAGCTACGAGCCCACTGAAACAATCAAACAGCGCTTTCTGCACGTTAGAATGGGCGGGAGTGTGGTCACGTGACAGAAGAGCGATGTTTGACCAGTCCAATGACCGCGTAACTTCCACCGCACTATCAGCTGACGGCTGAACGGAGTATATTTCATGACCCAGATAACCCTTTGACAGGAAAAAAAAAGTAAATTCCTGTTTTCGACGCACTCAGAATATGCTTCGGTGATTTTTTTTTTTCTTCTTTCTTTAGCCCTGTTATTCACTGCCAGTGGCTATGCGCTTTGCGGCGCTATGGCGATTGGGGTCCTCCGTCATCTGTTTATATCATTATTAGTCGAATCCGCAGTGCTAGATTAGGTAACGTAAACACTGGACCAACATCGTTTTTATACGAACGAAACTTATATATATATATATATATATATATGTGTGTGTGTGTGTGTGTGTGTGTGTGTATCAGTTTCCGCGTTTCGCCGTTGATTTCTAAGAGACTTTCCGCTGTTTTCCCAGGGACCTGAGCGAAGCGGCCCTCCTGTGGAACCTCAAGATCCGTTATGACAAAGAAAAAATATATGTGAGTGTTTGAGCCAAACGTTGTAACGCGGGAATTTGAAGAAAAGCCAAGCGCGCTACACTCTGACGAACACTGTTACGTCTACTCTCCCGCAAAGCACTTGGGGGAAGCCAACAGACCTTTTTCAAAAGCCCGCGCCTTCACCTGTCCGCCATTGCTTGATCAGGGACTCTGAGCACATGTATTGGACACGAGGGTAGCGTCAGCTTTCGGCGTGAGCTCGGATCCAATCACACGCTCGGTGTCCAAACAATGGCGACCGCCAATGCTGCCAGATGAACTTTTGAAAAGGGTCCATTGCTGATATCTATGGAGGAAACTCGGCAAAAAGCTAAACTAACAATTATGTTGATAAGAAAAAAAGACACTGCATTATAGCACAGAGTAGAGTGATATGCGGTGTTGGCGCAAACACGTTACAAGCAATGGTGTTACCCGTAACGCGTAACTTTTTTCGGTAATGCAGTAACGTATTCGTTACCCTTCAAAACTGTAACGGGTAACGCACTTACGCTGCTCATTTTGAGTGACGGATAACGTAGTTACGTAACTCGTTACAGATTCTTCCTAAGACTTAAAACAAAAAGTTACCCTTAAGTATTTTTCGTGTTTTTAGGCGCCGAGTTATATGATTGATTGCCCTCATCCCACAATCCGTAAGAATCAGAGCCGTCAAAAAGATAAGGCAATTATGTTTAGTTTCTGCATGGACGTAACGTTTCTGGACATATGGTGGGTATGGGCCAACGTTCCTATATTAGCGCAGTTACGGAACTGCCCATAGACGCTACTTCCACGAGCTGTACTCCCCTCTCCCCCCAGGACCCGCCTCCTTAACCTCCCGTCGATCGACGCGCCACCGTTTTGATGACGGCTGCTATGGTAACTGCAGTATGTTCTATGGAATACATGTGTTTTGAAGCACACCGTCTAGATGGCATTTCACCGTACTTCATGTAACGCAAAGTTTTGAAACAAAAAGATCTAGATGGCGCTTCAAACAACGGGAGGTGGACTGAAGAGGATGAGGGGGGTACCCCTCCGGGCGGGAGTTCCACAACGGATCTAACCTTGTAACATTGGCTTATGCGTATACCTGTGATGTCTGTAGAGTAAAACGTTTTAATTCATAAATACAAAATTAAAATTAAAATAAAACTAACGTTAAAGTAACGTGCATTACCTTTTATCGGTGACCGCAATGCGTTCCTTTTATTTTGAGGTAAGACAGGTCTGTAACGCGTATCTTTTCGTTGCAAGTAGCGAATGACGTATTTCGTCACTTCCTTTCGGTAACGCCTACAACACCGGTGAAATGTCATCATGCTCACTGCCACAACGAAGATTCAGTTCTCAACCTCTTTTCGACCTCATCATTCGCCCAGTTCCCTCCGGAAGGTAGAAGACACCCGATTCCTTAGAGTTTACTTCCAGTTCTCTAGTCACGTAACTTCGAAAGGAGTTGCGTGACTAGAAAACGAAGTCACTGTGCGCGCAGAGTGACTTCGATACATCGAATAAGCCGTGAGCCGAATGGAACTGTTTTCAGACGTACACGGGCAGTATCCTGGTGGCGGTCAACCCGTACAAGATGTTCGACGTCTACGGCGTGGACGCGGTCAACAAGTACCAGGGACAGATCCTGGGCACACTGCCTCCGTAAGCCCGCACTTTTCGCATTGTGTTGTGACGTGAAAAAAAAAAAATGGTGAAGATGGCTTTTAGGACGCCGTCCACGTGGATATGCCACCTGTTGGGAACATCAATTCTTTTGACGGTCCCCGTTGGGTCTTACCGGTTGTGGCGTCATCTGTCTTGACATCACCTGCCGGAGATGTTACCTAACTTGACGCCATCTTTTTTTTCTAAGAATAAGGATGAGGTTAAAGTTTATTTGCACAATAACACAAGTGAAAGACATCTGGCCCTCTTACACTGTGCACTGTCTTTGGGAACGTCGTTGGTTTTGACTTTCCCATCAGCATATTTACCCGTTAAGGCCCGTTCACACTCTTGCAACCGAGTGCGACCGAGAGAGACCAAACCGGTTTTTAAGCCTCTTGCGATCTCTTAGGACCAGCTCCGCTCAGTGCATCCGGTCCCAAGAAGTCTTTCTCGGTCGTACTCGGTTGCAAGAGTGTGAACGCGCCTTAAAGGGGTACTCCGCCGATTTTTGAGCTACCTCAACTAACTATATTTTCTGACTCCCAGGCCTTTACCCTTTCTGGAATGCTATTTAATATCGTGAAATTCATAATAGTTATTGCGAAATCGGCAAATGAAAATGATGCAAAAACAGACATTCAAATATACCCGCCCTTTTCAGGGCCGTGACGTCAGTGGAAGTTCAGCTTGCCAGTCGGGCGAGCAGTCTAAAAAATAGAATATGCCAATTATTTGTTCCGTGCTGGAGCGCGGGGACTGGAGCGAGCTTCCAAGGCATTCATTTGACACCATGAAACTGCTTCAAATCAGTTGGGAACAAATTCTACAGTCCAAAGAGTGAACCCCTGCACTTCCAATGACGTCACTTTTTCATTGTTGCCAGTAGAGACTTTCAGTTTGAAAAACACGGTGAGGACCAAAATTGTAAATTCAATAACTTCGTGAAAAAAAATTATTTTGACCTAATATTTGGGATACTATTTTGGCGATGTTGATTGGCGAGTTTAGCAAAATTTAAAGCAAATCGGGGACCATGAAGAAATCGGCGGAGTACCCGTTCACACTCTTGCAACACTTCACACTCTTGCAGAATACCAGCTGTATATCTACGTTATTTGTTGGATGCCGAGTATTTTTACGTTGTGTGATGTGGCGCAATTTCTGATGAGTCATCTTTTCAAAATGCCTTTCGTCACCTTTGAGGGGGGTGGGGTGGGTTCAGCAGTTGTGAGGTCAGACTTGAAACGCTCGTTGTGACGAAGGCCACCCTTTGCTGCGGCCACATTAAAGCCACCCTGGTCTGCAGACATCAGTCACCGCGATATCCGTGGCTCGTAACTTCGGTTTATAACATGCAATCAATGCCTCAGCGGACACTCGGGTGGCGGCTCGTGTCCAACCACTGCCATGATGAGAATAGCAGAACTCTAACAACGCCTGGAGCTCAGCACGTGTTTTCTATTTCGCCAACCCCAGCGCGTGGTTGTGATTAACGTTGACGGCATAGGATAGTCACCAGGTCACGCGTAGCCGCTTGTTCTGGCTCCGAGTTGAGAGGATTAACGATGCTTACATTTCTCGAATTTCTTTTTTTTGTGGCGACCCTAGAAAGAGAAATTGAGACAAGTTTATTGAGTTATTACCGTTAGGGAGTAATGCGAACTAGTATTTGGCGAAAGTAGAAAATCGTTTCATGGCTTTTTTAGGAGTCCTACCTTCGTGTATTTTTCTGAAATGCACATGCAAGGGCTTTCTCCAACACGATGAAAAGCAGGTGTTTGATTGGTCCACCGAGCTTCCACCACCCTGTCCGCTTAGGGGGTGAACTGGGTACATATAGACCATTGGCCATTCCAACAAGTAGCCTCCTGTGCTCTGCCATCTTTGTCTACTCGGCTGCGGAACGCGTTCTGGACATACGCAGTAGCTCTCATCTCTGAAATAGCAGACGCCACGCACGCGTCTCTTTTAATCGGGTGGCGGCTTGCGCCACCTATCCTCTGTTACAACATAAGCTCAGCAGTAGAAGCTTTGCTTCCAGAGCGAGCTTTTTGCTTCCATGCCCGCTTCGACGCACGCTAATTCAAACACGCCGGAAGGCAAGCAGCGCGTACTGGAGGTGGAGTACCTTGCAGATATTTTGTTTCAGCAGAGTGTAGTCAAAGCTTGCGTTTAAATTTAATTCCGCGGAAAGACGACACCCAGCGGCGAAAACTCAAAGTACGCTTGGCGTCCGAAGCGGGAGTTGCGTTAGCTCTCCTGCTTCCTGCGCGACTCGTCTGAACCGCGGCCGATGCAGGTAGGGTAGGGCGGAGAATAAACATAAAGATGATTTACATCGTGATTGATATCACGATTCTAGTCGGGATTCAAATCAAACTGGTTTAATTGTGACGACTTAAGTCAAACCTTTCCCACAAAATAATCCCCAAAATGTATTTTGTTTTAGTTGCCGTTTGTCTGTCATATTATGCTTTCTGTGTGCTTTTATTTTGTATTTAATGAAATCAAAGAATCGTCTACCAAGAAAAATTTATATCAGGTAAAACACGAGCACAATACAGTGGCAAATCTGAGCGTTGGGCGCTTTATTTTTACCATTACGTAACGTTCTATTGCAAGTAAATAAGAACGGAGAAGAAAGAAACGAAGAATAAAAAAGTAACATCTTACTCCAAAAAAATATGAGCGCCAAAAAAAAAAAAAGCCTTACTGATATAAAATATTAAGCTGTTTTTTTTACTATGTGGGGGTTTACTCAGTAACGATTTACTAATTAAACTGGGGTAATTTTCGCATTGTTTTCAGTGATTGGACGGATAGATCAATCAATCTGTTATGTTACAAAAATACATCAAACGAATAGAAAGCACTATTTTATGGCTATAATGATTTAAATCGCAATAATAGAATTTTAGTGAAGTCTGATTTAAATCAACTAAATTTAATTTGCTTAATATATTTTTTTTTTGTTTTTAACTCTGGATGCAGGAGAAATAGTGCAACTCTCCTTCCGGATGTCAACTTAGAGTCGAGCTTTCGCTGCCGCGTGACGGGGACCCGCGCATGCGCAGAGCACTTTTTGAAATATTTCCACTGGTGCGGCATCGCGACTTATGTCGCCGTTCAGCGTATATTATAAGTAGTTTGTGAATCTGACTGACGCGTCTTTCTCTGCTCTTTTTTTATTATTTTTTCTTAATAGGAACTTTATCATGATTGAGTAAGTCGTCACACATCTTTGTCAGACTTGGTGTTTGTAGGCATCCTGACCTGCATGCACATGATATTAATCTAGTCGCATGCTTATTTAAGTATAGTAAGAAAAGCTTACTATATTGTGTATTATATACTATTATTACTATATTACTATGCTAGCTAATTTACCAATCAAGCAGCGTCAAAAGTGCAAGTCATTGGGCCTTTTCTGTTTATGGTTGGTTCAGCGACGATAGAACACGTACAGAAACATGACGAACAACATGACGGTGCGTTTTTGTCGTTGTCTGATTGGTCCGATCAGCTCGTAGCGTCGGCTGCGTCTGGACGTAGAGTGAGGCCAAGTGTAGTTTTTGAGGGTTGGTCGACAAAGCGACAGAGGACCAGGTGTGTGAGCATGCAGGGGAAAGCATTGATCGCAGCTTTCGAGTTTAGGTAGTGAACGTCGTAGCAATTAGATGCTTAGATCGGTTTCAGGTGGTGCTTGGAAGGGTTATTTCTAAAATAATGCGCGAGCGCGAAAATCCCTAACGAACGCACAGAAAGAAAATCTACATTCTTTCCTTCCTTTCCTAAAACAAAAGAGGCGCACACGTACACATACACACGTGCGTTCGCTCGCGAAGACAAATAGGACAAGTGAGATGAGGGACCAGAAAACTTATCTCTTACTCAACTGGCGCGCAAGTTCCACGACACAAACAAGAAAAACACTGCTGAAGCCAAATCGGCAAAACAAAATGAGCATTGGAAACGGCTTGAAAGGACGTAAAATCGGTGCAAGCGAACAGGCGGCAAACGGACGTCACTAAGAATTTCCATACGACTTCCAACGCACAGACGATGACCCCTTAAACCTGCGGAGCCCGTTGAAATCGGTTTTTGAGTCCAGCAAAGCGTACCCACCGCACATGGGCGCACGTGCTCAAAGGCGCCTGAGGGGGATAATTTAGATGATTTACTCTCTCTCTCTCCTGCCCTAACCCCTCTTACTTTCTCCTACTGCCTTACCCCCCCCCCCCCCCCCCCCCCTTTCCCGCTAACACACGGACAAACATTTCTTCCCTTGCCTTTGGCACTGACGGTCAAAGTCCAAGGCCAACGCTTCTTGGGCCCGCTTAGAGATTTGCGCTGTATTGTTGGTGCCTCCGAAGGCCCCACTGATACGGCTAACCGGAGGGGACGCTACTAATCATCGTAGCCAGTCCAACGCCCTGAGCGAATCACGTGACTTGGCTCTCCGCGCGTCGTCACTGCTCCAAACTGCAAGGTCACGTGACATGCCCGAAGCCTTTGATTGGCCCAGATGCCTCATAGGGTCCGCTGTGGTTCATCTTGGGGTGAGAGTCTAGCTTTGTCTGTTAACGCCGGCGCTCCTCGGCAGCACCTGGCTTCCTCGAGGCATTCGCAAAGTTATTTTCACCAAAGACCGTCGCGCCGTTCACCATCTGAGTAGACATCGACATGTTTGCTCGGTGTCGTCAGACATGCTACTCCATGGATTGGTGCTGATTCTGGATGGGTGGATTGCTTGATAGCGGTGGATAGAAGTCGGTGGATTCAGTAGCCTCAGAGCGGGAAGTGGTAGCGAAGACAGTGACTCGCTACGGGGTTAGCTGGCTAGCTGTGTTTCGAAGTTGCAAATGTGGTGTGACCGGCGGGAGTCCGTGTGTTTGTGACGGTTGCAGGCACCTTTTCGCGATCAGCAGCGCGGCTTACTCCAAGATGAGCAAGGACAACGAGGATCAGGTGATTGTGATCAGGTGAGTTTCTTTTGTTTAGATCGTTTTGAAAGATCTCTTTTACGCTGCAGAAAATTATCGTATACACTTAGGCGATGACTACAAATTAAAAGCATTACCTTTTGCTGCGTAAAATGGCTGACTTACTCCATAATTTTCGGACATATCATCTGACGGTATATATATATATATATATATATATATAAAGTGTTCGTAATGTTTTCTTTTTGCTGATCTTCCTTTTGTTTATTGCTATATTGTAAAGCTGGTACGTTTTGATAAATGCTAGTTGGGTCAGCCAGCGATTGATGTGTCACTGGTTATGCCTGGAAACCCAACTTCAGAAATGTGGAGTTCTGCTGTAACCTTCGAGCATTAAATTTTAGACGATATAATTATATGTGGTGGAGATTGATGGTGCCTTTAAAAAGATTAACGTTAAGGCACTAACAAAATAGGTGTAACAGGACAGAACAAATCAATTTGTAGTAATAACTATGTGAATGTATGTACTGTACACGACTACAAGCACAACTTCCCAGGTGCCGTCCTGACAGGCATACAGGCAAGCACGTCCTTGCTCGCATGAGCAGAAGCGTGGTGACGTTGAGTATTCTCCGACTGGAGGTCATAACTATAATTAAGCTATTTGAATTTATTCCGTCTCTTTAACTCGTCACGTAACCTGGTTCGGTTCTGTTAACCCAGGATTCTTAATCTCAACTCACGTGCGCCACACTTCGGTGGTAGTTGCGCGTCTCGGCCACATGGGAGCAGGACTGCTGGCTCAAAGATGCGCTCCGAAAGGGATCTGGAAACTAAAAAGGCGTTCAAAGTGAGCGTTTTGTTTAACACTGCAAAATGTTATTTTTATTACTGCGGACAATATGAGTTGAAACAGCCCTCCATGCTTCTTCTGTTTACCTGTCAGTTTTTAAAGCGTTCATGCAAAGCATATCTTGGAACGTAAAACTTTGGTCTCAATCCTTGAACTCTTTCACAATTTGAGAGATAATAGAGATTGTGAGTACTTAAATCTTCGTAAAATGAGTTGATTTAGTTGTTTTCGATGATTCCCAGAACGTTTCTGATCGAAATAATACACTTCAATTTACGAAACAGAAAGTAAAATACTCAAAAGTAGCTATAATGAACGAAATACACTGGAAGTAATTCATTTTGCCAAATCGACCCTTTGGCGGAGACCAGATATGACATTAACCTTTTTTTCTATGCGATGCGTATACTTTTCGCAGGAACAGTTTCACGCGCGTTTTGAGAAACACCTTTTGTATGCCTGTCAATAAATTGAGTAAAACGGAGAATAACGTTTGAGTGTTTGGACAGCGTGAAGTCGGTCTGCCTTTGTGATATAGGACACTGGTTCAGACAGCAATGATGCTCGCCAAGACTGAGGCAAGCTTATGAGATAAAAAGTGCAGTGTTTCTGGGATTTCGCTTCCCCTTCAGAAGATACCATGGAGGTCTAAATTCATGTTCAATTTATGTGTGTGTACTGTCGAAACCGGGTATAACGAAGTCGGTTATAACGAAATAGCGGCTACAGTGAAGCGATCACGATTTCCCATTCCCTTTTGCGCTTCGTTATAACCGAAGTTGTTTAGAACGAAATAGCCGATATAGCGAAGTGGTTTCTGATTCCCGTCGACTTCGTTATATCCTTTCTCGACAGTATATGCGCGTGTTTGCGGGGGTTTGAGGTATGGAGGGGGGTCATACTACATGTCCTTAGTTGGTTTGGCATGTCGATCTCCAAGACTTTTCCGTTGTGAGTGACGTTACTGTCGCTTTGGTTTGAATGTTATCGACGCAGCGGCGAGAGCGGAGCCGGTAAAACGGAGTCGACGAAGCTGGCCCTCCAGTACCTGGCGGCGGTGAACCGGAGTCCGAGTAATCTGGTCACCGAGCAGATCCTCGAGGCGTCGCCGCTCCTCGAAGCCTTCGGGAATGCCAAGACAGTGCGCAACGACAACTCGTCACGCTTCGGAAAATACCTTAGACTCTTCTTCAGGGAGTGAGTGTGCAGCTTACTTAATTGTCTGTATGCCTAGGATTCCGCGTTTTCGGAATTTTTTTTTTTTTTTCGTAAAATTCGGAGGGTCTTTATCGGAGATTGTTGACCGCTGAAGATTCGGTGTTTATCGAAGTTTATGTTAGATTCGTAATTCTCTGAAAATTGGATTTCAATTTTACCGTGTTCGCAATTCTTCAAACTTCAAAAACAAAATAATTAAAGCCCGGGCACAAACGTATCCTAAATTTATCAGAACTGACCTAATCGAGGATATTCCTGCAACAGTATTTGGAATTGGTGCCCTTGCCATTGGTAATGCTATTTATGCCACGACAAATATTGCAAAGAAGTACTACGGTACTTTGAAATAACTAAACTCCAGGGCGTAGTAGCTGGGAAGCTTGTAAGTTTCAGCCTCTCTCCCTCTTTATTGAAACCTAAGGGTTCATAGATTTCACTTTTATGAAAACACTACCGCTCCTTCCTTTATGAAGCACACATAGTATGGCCCAAACTGGAAATCTAAACAACGACTTTCGTCGTGGCCCATAGGTCATGACCCGTTGTCCTGAAGGAACCTTCAGGTGCCAAAGGAAACTGAAGTGGCCTCTCCTCAGGACTGTGCACTGACACTGTGCTCTCATAAAACGTATTCAAAACACCATTTTTTTTTCCTTGCCGTTGTGACTTCAAATTTTGGAGTTTTCCGGATAAATCCGAATGGACGCGTGCATTTTGTCGGGAAGTGTTTTCGAATTTTTTTTCGGATTTAGACGAAAACACGGAAGCTTACATATATTCCAGATGGCATAGATACCCTTCCTATGAATGTTAACAAGAAAGCTTGGAACATCAACACATCCTGATAAAATTTTCTGAACTTTGTGCGGTGCTATATGGAACGATTTGGAGCACGGACCCTTCTTCGCTCATTGAATGTAAAGACATCAATTAGATATCTATGAGGAACCTCGGCAAGATGCAAAGAACGTTTTGTATGTATCTTGGCAAAGACGATATATATAGGCCTAGATGTCTTAGAGACTCCTGCAGCAGTTCAGTTTTCTTTCTCAGTATTTATTACTCTTAGATGTGGTATAAACTACAGTTAAAATTCTCGCTAGGCACAGAAAGTACAAGCAACTCAGTTTGGTGGCCCTTTTGAAAATTACAAGTTATAATCCGTCCGCACGATGACTTTTCCAAAGCTCTATGGCAGTCAAAAAGTAGCCATCATCAGAACTCGACAAAGATAGCGAAGTGCACGCAGCAAGGTTACTGAACAGTTAAGGTTTTGAGTTGCGAACTAAATTGACAGTGGATCATCACTAAATTGCACTCGCAAAAACTGGTGGCGCTCCATCCCGCAGTGCTTGTTTTTTGTTGTTTTGTCTTTTTTTACAACGGGATTTTCATGGGGACAGTAAAGAGTTTCTAATATTCAGGTTTAAGTCAATGTCACGGAATAGAAACCGCAGAGGTGCTCTGGCACCCCGAGCCAATGAGAGATTTTAAAATTTTATTTCTACTGTTACCATTTTCAGTGGCGTGATCACGGGCGCCAACACGACCGACTACCTTCTGGAAAAGTCCAGGATCGTCACACAGGTTGGTCAGAGCAACTCATGCCAGACATTATTTTGCCGGGATGCTTACTGAAAATTGTGTGCTTCATTTACGGGATAGCATGCATCGCCGCCACTGCCCAGCCCTCGCTCCACTGCCGCTTTAAGTTCGCGTGGCTGCTTGCATAAGCGGAATCAAATATGGCGGGACCTACGAAATTGCCGACGCGCGTGCATTGTAATGACATCCTCGTTGGAAACGCTTCGTAACTACTTTCAGGCTACGCAAAAAAACAACCAAAAAAACACACAAAACAAGGTTACAAAAAACGACGCGTGCCTCCTCAATTACCACACCATCTGCTCCCTTTACCGCCCAATCAAAGCTCTGAAAGGTATAGATGTACCTTTTACTAGAACAAAAAAACAAAAAAAAAAAAACAAAAAAACACACACACAAAAAAACAGAAGGGAAAAAAAATAAAAAGAGAGCTTCCGTAATTGCAGGACAACACGCTTCGGACAGGCGTTATTTAACCCCCTTCCTCATATTTTCCTCTGGTCAGTCGACATGCTCTAATATGCCTGTAAGAAACTCTGTTTTAACTTGCCAGACGACGTGCAGTCCGTTTGCCCGATGAAGCCAGGCAGGTATCATAGACTTCTCTGCTTGTAGATGACATCCTTTCTTCTTTGCAGGCGACTGAGGAGCGCAACTACCACGTCTTCTACGAGCTCCTGGCAGGACTGTCCGAACAGGACAAGGAGAAGTACGGATTGCAGACGGCCGAGAAGTACTTTTACCTCAACCAGGTTCGTTGGCGTTCACCGTGTCCTTGCAGCAGAGTCGCGGACGAGGGAAGCTGTTGGGGACAGCTGACGTGGCCGCCTTGACAGCCTATCAGAAGACCGACGACCAGTTCGCGCTTTCCACTTTCTCCCCGCTTCCTTCTCTCCCCCCTTCTGCCCTGTCGACCGTTGCCTGTTTCCTCCTCCCCCGTGGTGAGGAGGATCTTCTGCCTTGCAGAATCTCGTGCCTGGTCGTCGGCCTTTAAGCGAACGCGCGCTCTGACGTCATGTCGCTGCGGTGATACTGCTGTCGACGCTGAGCGTGCTCAGACGCTTCCTCACGCGGAAGTGGTGCCCAGACCGGGTCTGGGCAGTCGCGGCGTGTGACGTGTCGGTAGTAGGCTCGCCGCAACCGCCATTTTGGCGCCGTTCGTGAGCGCGTTATTTCACTGGATTCCTCCACTAATAAATGAATCCTAAACGAACCACTCTGGTATGGAAAAGTGTCTTACTCCTACGAAACATGGAGTCGGTTCGGACAAGACGATATCTTTCGGAATGACCTAAGGCACTGCGTGTATACGCATCTGCTGCGCACTAATGGACCGTGGGCAGAAAGATGGCGGACAGCGCGATACCATGGTATCGTCGCCATGGACTTCCTACTTAACTTTTATGGCGTTACATCACTTTTGCGGGAGAAAAGAAAAGTTTAGGTACGTGAACGTTTAGAAGAACCAAGCTTTGCCCCTTACGGTGGTTCTGCCATTAAAACAGTAAAATTGGCTACATTTAGGTTTTGGCGTGGATGAGTTTCGGTAAGTTGTAGGCATTGAGAGACTCTAGTTTTTTTTGTTTGTTTTTCATGCTATTTCAGGGTGGTGCCATGGAAATGGCATGCAAGGACGACGCCGAAGACTTCCGGTCTCTCTTGTCGGCCATGCAAGTTCTCGGAATGAGCTCGGACGAACAGGACGCCATTTTCCGAATCCTGGCTGCCGTTCTCCATCTGGGAAACGTATACTTTCACAGAAAACCCGTTAGTATATTTGTGGTTTCTTAACCGTAGTAATGCGATTGCAATATTTCTGACTGACTGAAATTTTGGCCCCGCGTGCGTGCGCAGCTGAAGCACGGCCAAGAAGGTGTCCAGGTGGGCAGCGAGGCGGAGGTCCGTTGGGCGTCGCATTTGTTGCAGCTCACCGAAGACGGCATCCTACACGCCCTTACTACCAAAACCACGGTGAGTAGTCGCCTAGGAAACGCATAGCCAGTTGCGGTGCGATTCTGTGGCACGTAGAACGTGTGGTTTCAATCCGATTCCGCTGGGACTTCAGCGGTTAGTTTAGCGACTGACTTAACGCGTGGAATGTACACTCGATCGATAGCAATTGCTGGAATGGAGATACCGGCGCTAACTCGGGTTTTAGACCCCTGGCGCTCTTCCGGAACCTGAACCAGCCAACCAACGTCGAGCTAGGGGCTGTGACGTCATCACCTGGCTCAGCCAATCAGCCTCGAGTTAATCGGCGGCTTCGCTTTTCGGCTTCACAACTTTCTAGACCACCCCTGACGAGACGAAGCACGCTTACCGGGAATCTAGCAAAAGTGTAAAGGGGTATTGACTTCTATTGATGTCTAAACGAGCATTTGCAATAACGCGTTTCCAAACTGTCTTTTCAAGGATGGGTGCACCCCCTAGGGTTGTTCCCGATGCGTGTGGTCTTCTGTAATAAGACATGTCTGTGAACAGTAGATGGCGACACTACCTTTCGTTTGGACTGTGAGTTAACTTCATTTACTAAGACCCGGGTCTGACACGTTCGTTTGGGCTTGTAGTACACGGAACCAGTTAAAGTGCAGCAAAAGATGGTCACTCCCTCTGCGGAGGTACAAGGGATGCTGTGTTTCTAATCGGGACAACGTTTGATGTCCTTGGCGCACTGTGGCACTGTCTCCTGCCGTATTAAGTAACCTCGAAATCGTTATTTTATACAGTAAGATGTTTCTAGTGAGTGCATTCTTGTCAAGTTGGATAATGGTGCCAATCCCTGTGACGTTCTTAATCAGGAGGCTCGAGGAGAGAAACTTACAACGCCTCTGAACATCGACCAAGCCCTGGACGCCAGGTAAGAACTTTCTACGATCTGAAAATAGTAACAAAGACGTTTTAAAAGGGTAATGCAACGATATTTGGTTTAGATGTTATGCACTCTACCCGAGCATACTGACGCGAGTGCAACACAAGCTTACTGGCACTGTACGAGACAGCTGTCTAATTATAGCGGCTTGTGTCTTCGCTCTAGATGAGATGAACGTTGGCAGCATACAATCGGTAAGAAATCATGTTGTTCTGATGCTAGTTCGCAAAAACAACAAAAGCCAGTTAATAAACTTCAGGGATTCGTTCTCAGGAGTATTTAACAAACGTTTTAAAACTCATTTTATTGTTTATTTAAAAGGTGTTATGTTTAGACAGCGTCCCAGACTTACGGGAAACGCACGGAATATAATCGCGAATAAATCAAAAATCAAGTTAAGAAAAAAAAAAATGAAGGAACTTGTATTGTTTGAATTATATCTCGGTTCTACTGAGCTGCATACGAACTCAAGTTACACTCTGTGGGAACTGCTGGTGTATTCTCACTGTGACAGGTAATGCCCTTTTATCAGGCGTGCTTGAGGGCATACCTCCCGGGGGTCTTTAGAGTAAAACAGCTGACGATAAAAATAAGATATTTTGCTTTTAAGCTTAAAACATATGTGACCAAAATTACGTCGCGTCGCGCTGCCGAGCAACGTAGTCATAGCAACTGCCGCTGACGCTATGACGTGACCGGATTGCACGCCACCACGTCACAGCGTCAGTGATGGTTGCTATTCTTACGCCACACAGCGACGCCTGAAGTTCCCCACATGTGTTTCATACTTTAGTCCCTGAACGAGCTTTTTTTCCCAATATCAACATCATCTCTGTGGCTTCGTGTTTTCTTTGTGGTTGGTGACAGGTAAAGAGTTAAGTGGAAGTTCCTCCCTCCTCTTTCCACTTTAGCAGAGTTAACGCTGGAGAGGAGGTTGCCTCCTCTCCAGCGTTTGCTCTGCTAAAGTGGAAAAAGGTGGGAGGAGCTTTTACTTCACTCAAATTTACTCTTAAAGAGGTACTTTGGTTGTTTTCTTCATAGTCCCCAATTTCCCAGATAATTTGCTAAACGCATTAACAAACATCGCTGAAATAGTACCCAAGTAAGGTCCAAATATTTTTTTGCGAACTTATTGAATTTATAAAATTGGTCCTCATTGCTTTTCTTTTTTTTCAAACAAATTTTTACTGGCAACAACGAAAAAAGTGACGCGAGCGGCAGGCTTGGATTCATTCTTTGGACTGTAGGATTTGTTCCCAACTGATTCAAAGCAGTTACACGACGTCAAATGAATGTTCTCGAAGCTCGCTCTAGAGCTCGCGCAACAGCCTGAAACAAATGGTTGGCATAGTCTATTTTTTAGACTCTGCCTGCCACTGATGTCACGGTACTGAAAAGTGCGTCTATATTGGATGTTGGTTTTTGCATCATTTTCATTTGCCGATTTCACAATAGCTATTCTGAAATTCGTGATACTAAATAGAATACCAGAAAGGGTAAAGTCGGGGAATTCAGAAAATATAGTTAGCTGGGGTAGCTCAAAAAACAGTTTCTTTTTTTTTGCTTGCAGTGTGCCTTGAGCAAGCACGCGATTTATGAGTAATGATTTGGCAGTATATCTGAAAGAAATAAGATCACAAAGGCATTTGCTGACGATAAGTTTGTGTGGTGGATCGTTTCAGAGACGCCGTCGCCAAAGCGCTCTACGCCGGCCTCTTCTCGTGGCTCGTGTGGCGCGTAAACCAGGCAGTTTGCCTCAAGGACACCTCTAGGACGACAGCCATAGCCATCCTGGACATCTTTGGCTTTGAGGTAGGCGTTGCGGTTCTTCTTGTCTCTACATTAGGGTGAAAGATATGCTTCGTTTAAGATTAAAGGAGCCCTGAGGAGCTTTCGTAAATTGCCTAAATAGGGTGACAATTCACTCTGCTGACTCTAATTAGTACCCTAGAAATACCTAAATCATGACGATACGCGGCCGATTTCTCTATTAAAAAAGAAATCAAAGATCGCAACACACCGAGGTCATCTCAGGCGATGGGAGGAGGAGCGATTTCCGAAACCAGGACCACTGCCAGCGAATAGTAAGCGAAGGATCCTCGATCGCGCCTCCGACCGGTGGACCCGCGGAGTGATATCTCGAATGCGCGCGGCTCGTCGCCCGTGAAGTCCCTCGATCAACGCTTTGCTAAGTAGCGACAGCCATTGATGTGCCGACGCGCTCTCCCATTGGTCCGTGCCCGCGTTCCATTTCCGGTTAGAATGAACATGGTAGATTTGACTAGACCTCACTCCGAGCATGCTGTCGAGTAACAGTTTGGTACCTTGGTGTTCGAAAACCTATCCGCGCCCAGCGTTGTTCTTTCTGGATTGTCTCGTGACATGACCCGCCGGAGTAACTCGGAAGATTTCGAAGACAGCCATGATGGGCGAGTCAGGAAGAACATGGCGGACCGCGCACTAGGAGACGACATGAGCGAGGGGAGGGGGCGGGGGAGGAGGACATGTCGCTACCTCGCAGAGTTTATCTAGGGATGTTAGTCGACCGGTCAGCCCGGACACCCAGACTTCGGCCAGTTTTTTTTAATCATTCGTGCTTTCTTAGCAGTCAAAGTCAATACTGTACCATCGCAGCCACGCTTTGTTGCGCCATGACTAACTTGACGACAATGATTCTGCCCAGCGAGTGCGCGCTCGAAAACAGACCAGCAGACGACCGAACACATCGCTCCCGCGGAAGACGAAAAAACAAACAAACATAGTGCGCTGTTTTTGAAACGATAAGTGCAGTATTACGTTCCTTCTCCACGATAAATTAACATTTGTCTCATACTGTTATTTGCTCGTATCATTTACAAAAGCATACTTATTCTGAAACAGCAGCGTTTGCAATGTCCACGAAATGTCGAAATGCGTTTTCATTGGTCGCACGTCGTCCTGGCAGCTGGAACATGCTCCTCCTCCCGTCGTCTGAGATGAACTCGGTGTGTTGCGATCTTTGATTGCTTTTTTCATAGGAAAATCGGCCGCGCATGCTCGTGATTTAGGAATTCTTAGGATGCCCGAGCCCGCACAGTGAGTTATCGCCATATTTTGGGCGATATCAGAAACACCCTCAGGGCCCCTCTAAGTCTGACCACAACCGTCACTAAAATCAGATACAGCAGACCAGGCAGTGCTAAAAGTGCATCGTCACGGCGTTCGTCTTTATTTTTGTTCGTCTGCTATCATCGTCTAAACCAGGGGTCTCCTGACCCCCGCCCCGCGAGCCAGGTCCAGTTCGCGTCGCGCTCCCCGCAGACCCGCTGCTACCGACACAAAAAGATGTGCACCTAAAAAAAAAAAAAAATGGCGCCTCAGCGCGCTCCAAACGCGCGCGCGCGCAAAAAAAAAAAAAAAAAGAGAAAGAAGAACAGAAAGAACGAGAAAAACTGAATCATAACGTTTTTTTTTTCGTCATGACTGAGCATTGCCATCTCCAGCATCACCATTCTTAGTCCCCTGCTTCGTGTCCGTCTTACAATATTAATATTCCTTTGCGTTCTCACGCGTACATTGTGCTTTGTGTCCTCTATCACAACATTTGCGTATTGTCAGCATTAGGTTCATTATACCCCTAAGTCTTTTGCACTGCCCGAATATTCCACGCGCTTTGATTTATGCCTGGTGAGTTTTCTTGGTAAAAATTGGTCGTGTAATCTCATAATTAGCTAAATATTAAATTTCAAATTGAAGTAGTATATATAATCGTCCACCTTAGGGCTTTTAAATACTTTGCTTTAACACTAACTTCTGTGTTTAATTAAATGGTTATCTAGGTTTATTATTTAATTCTAATGCAAGGCGAAAGGCACCTCCGTGCGTAGGATTCAGTAAGGAAGTTATTATTTCACTGCGTTAGATAAGTGCTGAACGCGAACTACCATCTTTCTCTGCGAAATAACATGAAATTGATTGATTTTAATTACTCTATTAGTCCTTGTTGTGGAAAGAGAGAACACATGTGTAACAACTCTGATTTTAGGTTAAACGTCGCCCTCACGTCTTTTTATCACCATGTTTTAGAAAGGATTTATTGTGTTTTGAATTAGTAATGTTTTTATAACGTTGAAATAAAACAAAACAATCTTGCCCTCACAAACGCACTAGCAATGTTGTCATCATAGCGTTGCGAGAATAACCTCGTGGCTCAATGTGGTCGCGTTGCATTGGTTTAGGAAGTGTCGAGACTCTATTCCACAAGACTGCACTTGCGGCAACGCACGACTTTGTTGCCGTGTTTCCACGAAAGACGTTTCACCCGCGATACCGCAGCAATCTTCCACTCGCAATTTTACGCAACATTCGGAGCCTTATGAAATACACGTTGTTGTACTGTTTGTTTGTCCACACACTCAGCATATGTATCCTTGCTGAATCCCCTCCTGTCGCATGTAGTATTCCAAACAACTCAAGGAACAACCACCACACTCACATGACGCTATCTCACTTCCCAATTCTGCAGGACCTAAAGGAGAACAGCCTGGAGCAGCTGTGCATCAATTACGCCAACGAGGCCCTGCAGCAGTTCCTCATCCGCCAAGTCTTCAAGCTGGAGCAGGCTGAGTACAGCCGCGAGAGGCTGGCCTGGCAACCGCTCACCCATGCCGACAACCAGGGGGCGCTGCAGCTCATCGCCAAGAGACCACTGGGCCTGCTAGCCCTGCTCGACGACGAGTCCAACTTTCCCAAGGCAAGGGTGCCTTTAGTTTAGCCTCTCCAGAATGCAGGCACAATCCTCAAGACGTCTTCACTTGGTCGAAACGTCCTCGTTCCAACAAGAACCTCCTGTAGACGTTCTCTGGACGTGTCATTTCTAACCATTTAGGGGACGCCACTCCTAGACGTTAACAGGACCGGCCCGCGATTATCAGCAAAGCTTTCACGACTAAGCCTTCTCTTTGCTTCGAGGACATCCAGAGTATATGCCCCCAATAAAGCATCCTTCTGAATATCGGTTCAGGTAAACTCAGGATGTCCCTCATTCACAGCTGGGCCTCATTGGATGTCATCACGTTTGTACTAGAGAGGTCTCCACGAGGTTCTAGATAGCAGGCTTAAGGATGTCCTGATTGAACTTTGGGTAGTAAACATGTCTTTATCTGAAGATTACGTCAAAACCTTTTGGATACATTTTTTTATAACGCATATATTCATCTGCACCAGAACAGTCCTAGTACAAACTAGGGATGTCATCGCGTTCTCTAGGTAGCAGTTTAAAAGAAGTTTCCACTATACAGCCCCAGAAACAGAATGCTGACCGACTGTTCGGTAAAAAATAACTCCGAAAAAAACGTTGTCTCTTACCAAAACGATGGGGTGCCGTTCTGGGGCTCTGCGTTATCATCTGCTTAAATAATTCTTTTTACCGCCACTGTTAATTTTAAATGTGCAAATGTGTTTCTAATCGTCCACAGGCGACGGACGCCTCTTTTCTGGACAAGTGCCACTATAACCACGCCTTGGACGAACTGTACGCGAGACCCCGCATGTCTTCTCTGGAGTTCGGCGTGAAACACTACGCGGGACAGGTGTTCTACTCCGTCGAGGGCTTCCTAGACAAGAACAGAGACACGCTGCGCCCCGACGTGGTCCAGCTACTCATCTCCTCCAAGTTGCCCGTGAGTATGCACTCGGCTATGAAGGACAAAATAATTAAGAGGTTTTTACGGTGCATTAATGACTGTTCGGACAGCTTGCATAGTCACGATTCACGACGTCACATCGAGTTTATCGCTCACGATTTTCAGTAAAAGTTCCAGTCGATTTGTGTGGCTTCCTGTTTAAGGACATTTTAGATGACCTTAATGATGTCTTCAACCTGGTATGCGATGTTACTACCGCTATGCGTTAGCTATCTGCTGTATCAGGAACCATAATAAGCAAGATGATGGGCGCGCAGCAAGAGGTTTGTATTTTACTCGGCACCGGAGTCGTTCTTTGTTAATGCTTTAGGTCGGCACGGGGAGTGCTAATCACCCACCATATGGTGTAATCACTCCAGCGATTAGAGAGTAATATAGTACTCCTCCAGAGTTAGGGGAGTAGTATAGAAAATGAGTAAGTGTAAACATACATCCTTGCGCCTTCGTCAACTCTTCGCCGTCGCTTGGACATGTATGGCGTAGAAGTGACGCGATGTATGTTAATGTTTTTTTTTTGTCTATTGCAGATGGTTTCCCAAATGTTCGAGTGGCGTCGTGCAACAACTGAGGCCGGAAAAACAGCAAGCAAAGCGGATGGCCGGTTCATCACGATGAAGCCCCGGGCGCCGACCGTGGCGGCCCGATTCCACGACTCTTTACAGAGCCTGGTGGAAGTCATGGCACAGTAAGGGCGGCGCAGCTGATATGTAAATTTAGGCAATTTTAGCTATTGCTTTGATGTAAAGTGGTGCTTGACAGAATACCTGGTAGTGATGACGTACTGGCAAGCACGTGCCAATGTTCATGTATACTAGATCTGTATTTTTCTTTTTTTGCGCGTGTCTGTCTGCCGGTTACATGTTAAAATATTTCAATGACAAACAGGACGAAATTATTTGTTTAATAGTACGTTGCCAACCAAGCGCATGCATATAGTTTGGAGCAATTATTTGGGAACCAGTGGTTACATTGACTACATGGAATGGCTTTAGTTGTTTTCTTGCCAGTACATCGGCAGCCGTCTGGTGATGTTTAGAGCATATCGTGATAGATTGGAATCGACCGTTTAACAAGCTGCGGTTACAACTCGTTCTTACAGCTCGCCATGGTCAAAACTATTCGGCAACGAATCAACTGAACAATTTTCTGGAAGAGTGTCCGTAATCCTGTAGTGTCCCCGAAGAGTTAGAGAGCCGCGACTGCATTCATCTGTTAAGATACTTTCTCCTAACATTTCTGTGCCACCACTTTTTTTTTGGCAGATTAACCGTCAAACGATTGACTACGTAGTTCTTTTACCGTTTTCCTCGCATCGTCCACAACAGATGCAACCCGTGGTTTGTCCGCTGCATCAAGCCCAACAACGAGAAGGCTCCGATGAAGTTCGACCTGGCCGTAGTGCTGGAGCAGCTTCGCTACTCCGGCATGCTGGACACTATTCGCATCAGGAAGCTGGGCTATCCGATTCGATTCAAGTTCGCCACCTTCTGCGACAGGTAAGCATCGCTTCCAATCGCCGCCCGAAATGGGCGAGGGGATATATTTTGGCCGGACAAACACTTAATCTAGCACACGCTTGTGTGAGATCAACCGCTTCATTGATAACAGAAAGCGTGCACAGGTCGTGGAACGTCGGACACAGCTACGTCCAAGTTACGTGGCACTCACAGACAAAGCACGCATGGTGTGCAGCGCGCACTAAAATAATTTTAAGCCACCAAACCTTTTCCGCGGCCTACACTATTTTTGGAGAGCAAGCTCGCCGCGGGCCTTGACTTTCCAAGCTAGGAATAAAGTTCTCAAAGGAAACAACGAAAGGAAACTTACTGGTAGTTTGTGCATTCATAATATTTGTTGTTGTTTATAGAGTTCCGCTAACTTTCTTTTGCCACCAACGTCTTCCGACGAGTAAAACAAACCGACAAAGACATCGTACGACCCTAGCGGTAAGATCGTCCCGGCAGAGTTCTCTAGTGTTTGGTCCTGTTGGAGAACTTACGTGGAGCGTCTATCGACCTACATACTGCTAACAAAAAAGCCCGCGTTCGCTCGCACCGGGTGTGGGCACTGCGCGTGCGCGTTAACCAGATTCGCCTGAAGGGAAGCATCTGCGCATGCGCAGTGCCGACAGCAGCGCCACCGCAGTGACGTGACGTCAGAGTTGAGTTGGTCTATACACCGTTCCGCTGCCGAGGCTACGACCTACGGAGCCAATCAAGCCGCGCCAAAAATACATCGTCATGTTGCTCGTTGGTTTGCTATCACCCGGTAAACCACCCAAGCAGCACAGATTCTGGCCAAGCATTGACCAATGGCTGGCAATGGTCTTTTGGCTAATGGCCAAAGAGTGGCCTTCATTGGTCAATGCTTGGCCAGTGGCCATTAGCCAATAGACAGAGAAATGCCAGTCATCGGCCAATAGCTGGCCACTGTCTGGCCACTGGCCAAAGGACCATTGGCAGCCATTGGCCAATGATTGACCACATCTGTGCTGCTTGGGCAATTATGCGCAGTAAAAAGTGCAGGATCTCGGCTTTTACACAGCGCGTGATCAGTTTATTCGGTTGATGACGAATGCAGAGAGACTATGAGCGCCGTGACGATGCACTTTTAATTGAGAGCCTTATTATTGCGTGTAAACTTTTGCAAGAGTTGCCTTCTGCGCGCCGCCATCTTTGTCTGCTGGGCTGGTGGAACGCCTTCTGAGCATGCGCTATTGCTCTGCTGTGCGCTATATCAGACCGTGCGCATGCGTCCACAGCTCAGTGACTCAGCATTTTTCACCCGGGTGATAAGCGATGGAAAGGTCTATAGACCGTTCCATCGTTGAAGAAGTGGCCGAGTCACTGAGTTGAGGACGCGTGAGCAGCGTATATGCTCAGAATGTTGTGACCGTGGGCGTCCGAGTGCGACCACATGGTCGCCAGGCAGAAGGAACACAACCACCCCGTGTGACAGCTCGCCAAAAAGTGTCTTCAATCTTAAATCAACAACCGGAAGAAGCTTCGCTTCCGGTAATCCCGCAGCACAACACATGTGGTGCCATCTATTGCCAGGTGTCCTCACTACATCTCCCCTTCCAGCTCGAGGGAACTTTACCTTGTGCTTTCACAAGTTCAGTCTTTGAGGAGGCTTGACTTGCCGCCCCGAACGTGTGACGCGTATACCCGGTGGGGGAGACTGCCGTGTAGAACTGGGCACCACCGCTGAATCGCCTGTTGGTCTTTCGGCAACAGGAACTGGCCCGTCTGAAGTTGCAGGCTGGGTGCAAACAAAGTCGCTTGGCTGGCTGGGATTACTGGGCGTAAACGGCACCAAGTGGCAACGGTTGCGCTGGACAACACCTCTTGGCGTCTCGACCACGTAGGAGCGCGGCCGCTTGCCCGGGCTCAACACCCTAGCAGCACATGGTATATCTTGTACCCACACCTCTTCCCCTGCTTCCAGAGGGCGCAGTGACTGGGCGGCGTGACGCCTGTTGAAGTCCTTGCGTTGATGGCTCTTCACGCTCTGGTCCCTGCTCTTGACGAGCTTTGGCGACGGCAACTTCGGCATCAGCGATGCAGGTAACCCTGGCAGCCTGGTCCGGAGGCGACGACCCATGAGCAGCTCCGAAGGGCTGTAGCCGGTCACTCCGGGTGTGTCCCGGTGCACCAGTAATGCCATGTGCGGATCCTCTGCCTTCACGAAGAGCTCCTTCAGTGTTCGAACCATGCGCTCTGCCTCGCCATTCGCTTGCGGGTACCTCGGACTGCTCGTACGGTGGGCGAACCCATACAAGGCTGCGAAAGAGGCAAATTCCGTTGACGAAAACTGCGGACCGTTATCAGAGACTAGTCTCCGGAATCCCAAAGCGGGCAAAGGAACTCTTCATAGCCGCGATGACGGAGCTTGATGTTGTGGTCGCAAGACTGACCACCTCGGGGAAACGGGAATAGTAGTCAACCATGACCACGTAGTTGCGTCCTTGCAGCTCAAAGAGGTTAACCCCGATACGTTGCCAGGGGCGATCGGGTGTAGGAGTCCCGAGAAGCGGCTCGCAGCGCTGAATTCTTGTTTGGGCACAACGCTCGCACGTCCCCACCAGTTGCTCCAGCTCGCTGTTTAAGGTTGGCCACCACACTGAGTCGCGAGCACTTGCCTTGCATCTTCCCACGCCTTGGTGGCCCTCGTGGAGTAATGTTAGCATCTCCTTCTGAAGGGTCTGAGGAACCACGATGCGACAGTCCTTCAGAAACAGGTTTCGAAGGCTGTGATGTTGCCTCGCTCCTTCCAGAAAGCCCTAAGATGAACTGGAACGTTGGACACCTTCTTGGGCCACCCATCCTTGCAGAATCTGAGTAGGCCGGCACAGACTCCATCCTCTGCTTGGTGCTGGCGAGGGCGATCGAGGCGAGTGGATGCAAGACTTTCGATGTCCTTGAGCAGTGACCCAACGAAGAGCTCGACGGTGTCTACTTTGGTGTCGCCAGCCTGTACAGGAGCTCGGGAAAGGGTGTCTGCTGTCGCCAGGAGCTTCCCCGGTACATAGAGAACGTTGTATTGGTAGGCCATAAGCCGCATCCTCAGGCGCTGAACGCGAGGAGGCATAGTGTCCAGTTCTGCAGATCCCAACAGAGTGACGAGGGGTCGATGATCTGTTTCGACATCAAACCTGATGCCACGGACGAACTGGTCGAATCTTTCAACGGCCCATGTGACGGCCAGAGCCTCTTTCTCCGTCTGGCTATACCGGGTTTCTGTCGGTGTAAGAGATCGCGAAGCGTAGGCAACGGCACGACGCTCTCCCGATGGTTGGTCCTGTAGCAGAACGGCTCCCAGTCCATACGAACTTGCATCAGCCGACACTGTGGTATGGTACGAAGGGTCGTACTTGGCCATGCAGACTTTGGAGCTCAACATGCCCTTAAGACGATCAAAGGCAGACTGCTGACTGGGCCCCCAACACCATGCACTGTTCTTTTGGAGAAGAGCACGAATCGGCGTAGTCATGTGGGACAGGTGCGGAAGAAAACGGCCTACGTGATTAGCCATGCCGAGAAGTCTCCTGACACCACTGACGTCCGCTGGGGCCTCCAAGTTGACCAGAGCCTGAACCTTGTCTGGATCGGGGCTGATACCGTCTGCTCTGACTGTGACTCCCAAGAACCTAACAGTGGACGCTGAAAAGACGCACTTGGCCCTGTTCAGTTTCACTCCGGCACTGCTCAGGCGACCCAACACTGTTGCAAGACGCCGGTCATGTTCCTCTTGGGTGCGTCCGAAAACCAAAATGTCATCGATCATGTGGACGACTCCGTCGAGACCCTCCACGGTCCTCCCCATTTGACGTTGGAAATACTCCGGAGCGGAGCTAATTCCAAAAGGAAGGCGACAGAAGCAGTATCTGCCGAACGGGGTAATGAAGGTCGTAAGGAGCTGGCTTTCGGCAGATAGCTTGATCTGGTGAAAACTGGCTGTAGCGTCGAGCTTGGAAAAGATCCGTGCAGGACCCAGACGTCCCAGGATGTGCTCCACCGATGGGAGGACGTGACGCTCCCGCTGGACCACCTGGTTAAGGCGTGTGAGATCGACACAGATCCGGTAACCTCCAGAGGACTTGGGGACGACAACGATACCAGAACACCAGTCCGTCGGATCGTCGACTTTACGGATCACATCGTCAGCTTCTAGCTTATCCAGTTCTTCGCGGACAATGTTATGAAGGGGGATCGGAATGCGGCGAGGAACGCTGAGGGAGAACGGCCGTGCTCCTGGCTGGAGTCGAATTACATACTCGTCCTTCAGCTCACCCAACCCTTCGAAGATGTCGCTGTGAAGAGGGCTCTGCTGGTTGAGACTGGAGAGGGCGTCAACGAACTTCACGACACCCAGCTTCTGGATGGCAGGAAACCCCAAAAGAGGCGGGTCTTGCGACGGCAGGACGTAAACCCGCTCCACTACCGACTTGCCTTTCCAAGTCAATGTGGCTTGGAAGGTACCGAGAACTTTCAATGGGTGATTGCCCGGTCCAGTGAGTTGCCCTTCAGGCTCTTGGAGACTGCGAGGTGCTCCGGGAAACGTGCTTGGCACCACCGTGACTTCGGCTCCGGAGTCCACTTTGAAGTCGACGTCGTAACCGTTGACGGCGACTTTGACAAACTTCGCTCGGCCCGCGGTCGAAACGGCATGTCGATGAACTGTGTTCAAACTTCGTTTCCGCTTCTCGCAGACATCTTCGAAGTGACCCAGGCGTCGACAGTAGTGACACTTTGCTTGTCTAGCCGGGCACTCGTTACGGCGGTGCGCTTGACGGCCGCAGGATCTGCAGTTCTTGCTGCCTTCTCTCTGCGACGACGCCGAGTCTCGCTTGGGAGACGTCTTGGGGGCCGGTTTCCTTCCTTTCTTCACACGTGCTTCATCCAGCTTGAGCTGCTCAGGTGCGACGGCAGCTGTCTCGTCACGAAAAACGGTCGCCCGAGCCTTGATGGCGTCTTCGTGGATACGTGCTTGTAGCCGGGCCTCGGCCATGGTGAGGGTCGGACAGCGGCAGAGCTTGTCAGAGAGTCTCGAGTCGAGAAGTCCTACGACGAAGCGGTCTCTAACGAGCCTGTCCTCGACCTCTGTGGACGGATAGTTGCACTTGCGGACGAGTGCACGAAGGGCCGTGTAAAAACTGTCGACGGTTTCCCCTCGTTCCTGGACCCGCCGGTGAAAGAGCACGGTCTCGTACACTTCGTTCGGTGGATGCACGAAGTGCGCCTTGAACTTGTCTGTTACCGCAGCGAAGGACCGCCATTCCTCTGCGGTGAGGCCCAACGTCTCAAGAACACGCCGCGCCTCTTCGGATCCCATAGTGTACAGTAACGTCCGCACCTGAACTTCGTCCGACGCTTGGTAGAGGCCTGACGCAAAGCTGAAGTCTTCGAATTGTAGAAACCATTGCGGCCACTTGTCGGGGTTTGCGAAGTCGAATTTGGGTGGTGGAACCAAGCTCGGGAGTGAGACGACGGGGGCGGTGGTGACGGCAGCTTCCGTTGTTCTCTCCTGCGACATGACGAGGAACGCAGCGACGGTGACGAGAAGACGGAAAGCGTAGCAGCGTGCGACGCGGAGACGACGAGAGGCAGGGCTAGCTGTGAGCATAGCAGTGATAGCAGCAGCGGGAGGAGGACGTCAGACCGGGAGGCCGGCCACTTCTGACACCATGTTGTGACCGTGGACGTCCGAGTGCGACCACATGGTCGCCAGGCAGAAGGAACACAACCACCCCGTGTGACAGCTCGCCAAAAAGTGTCTTTAATCTTAAATCAACAACCGGAAGAAGCTTCGCTTCCGGTAATCCCGCAGCACAACACATGTGGTGCCATCTATTGCCAGGTGTCCTCACTACACAGAAAGCGTTCCACAGTGCAGCAGACAAAGATGGCGGCGCTCAGAAGGCGATTTCTTTTTAAGGTGAAGATAGATGGGAGCAAACGCAAGCGCTCTGTCGTTTGCGTTAGCGTTGCGCGCTCCCCGTTGCACTCGCGCCCGTCGCCACGCGCCAATCTATAGGGTGGTCCAAGTCACGAGGCTCAATCTAAAATGGACCGTAAAAATCGACGCCTGCCCGTAGCTATCTAAACTTTTTGTCAAAGGTGTATTTCACAGGTAGGTTTCTTTCTTGTAAAATTACAAAGCGTAGCTCTCTTTCTGTAAAAAATAAGGCCAAGAAACTTGCCAGGGTCTACGGCGGGCAGCGACGCAGACGACAGGGTTCCGGTAGCGGGGTGAATTTGACATTCGTATTGATAGATGGCGCTACCTCCTTCTCGCGACCACCGTGCTTTATTAAAATGAACAATCATTTCGAAATGTACGTTCGGTTAAAAAATAAATGCGGACAATAAAAGCAAAACTTGAAGTAAAAAAACGCGTCTGCATAACGGCGGCGCTTTTGCTGCCAATGGATTTCGTCTGCGTGTCGTCTGCTTCCTTTCGCTGGTCGGCATAACCTTCAGATGCTGCTTCCGACGCCATCTATCAATACGAACGCCAAACACACGCCGCTACCGGACTTGGTCGTCTGGGTCGCCGCCCGCCGTAGACCCTGGCAAGTTTCTTGGCCTTATTTTTTACAGAAAGAGAGCTACGCTTTGTAATTTTACAAAAAAGAAACCGACCTGTGAAATGCACCTTTGGCGAAAAGTTTAGATGGCTACGTGCAGGCGTCAATTTTTACGGTCCATTTTGGATCGAGCCTGTTGAGTTGGACCACCCTACATAAGACCGTATCGTTTTGACTCCGCGCACGTGCAGTGTGGAACGCGCAACGTGCTAACGCAAACGCAAAGTGCTTGCGTTCGCTCGTATACGCAATACTAAAACTCACTAATGCTGCTTGATTGGCGCTATCGCGTCTAAGCGTTGGCTGCTACTAAAACTAAACTTTCCAGTGAAAATACTAGAGTCGATCTCATTGCCAATAACTTTGTGTTGGTAAATTAAAACGACGATCCTACGACATCAGCGGAAAATCATATGAGTATCGCATGTTCTTTAACATATGATTTTGTTGTAGACTGTAAATTTTTTTTTGCTAAACGGCTTCACTCTAAAAAAATCCCTTGCGTTTACTTTCCCGCACATCACTCGGAGAGCCGATCACCGGACCCTACGGAGGCAGCTCAGCGAATGACGATGCCGAAACATATCTTTAGACCAAAAAACGCAATCTGAGTTGTCACATTAAGCAATGCTAGCGAGACGTTTTGCATTGCTTAATGTCACAACTCAGACTGCGTTTTTTGGTCTAAACACACGTTTCGGCCTCGTAATTTGCTGAGCTGCCTCCGTAAGTTGTGCTGATTGGCTCTCCGAGTGTTGTGAGGGAAAGTAAACGCACGGGCTTTTTATTAGAGTGTTTGCCAAACAGGAGCGCTAGTCTATCCTTTCACAAACTGCATCATAAAAAAAAAAAAAAAAAACATTTTACGGCATTAGCGGGAAAGCCATCTAAGCGCTGCTTTTAGTATCTGGTCCTGCTCTAGAGAGTTCTTGGAGCGCCTCCTGACGTTTATATGACCCCATCAAGCACGCATTCTTTCGCCAAATACCTCTTCCTGACAAATGAAAAAAAAACAAAAAAAAAAACAAAAAAAACATCAGTCGACATTAGCGAGAAAATAATATGAACACTGCATATTGTCCAGCTGTAGACCACACGTGAAGCGATATATAACATTTATTTACGAAATGGCCGAACAACAAAGGAGTCTATCCCATCACCGACAATATCTTCATAAGAGGGGAAAAACAAACATATCACGGCATCAGTGGGAAAGTCATCCCAGCGCTGTTCAGCATCTTGTCTATCTGTAGACCTCACACGAAGAGTTTGCTCCGTATCAGTCATTAACTAAATGAAAATACAAAGTCGTCAATTATTTTGCCAACAATCTTTTCCTGGGAAGTGAAAGATAGCACTTTACGGCATCGGCGGGAAAGTCATCCGAGCAGTGTTCATCAGCATTTTGTCCACTTGTAGACCTTGTGAAGCTCTCCATAACAATTATTAAGTACAGGAAAACACAAACGAGTCTATCTTCTCGGCAAGAATCTCTTGCTGAGCACGGAAAGAAAACATGGTACCACATCGGGGCGGTAAAGCCATCTGGGTAGAGTTCTTCAGTATCTTTTCTCGCCGGGGAGCGTGGCGCGTCTCGGACTTCCAGCCACGCGTGGCGTGTGGAAGTCCCGTACCGTCGACCGGATTATCCCGGTCGCCCTGCCGCCGTTAATCGCGAGCACCGGCCCGTACGTGGGAAGAGTCCCGTCGCCGAAGCGCGCTGCACCCGGAAACGACTTCCAGTCGTTCCCAGGGGACGAACCGACCGTATGCGGCTCCTTCTCGGCGAAGCGCTCGTGCCAGAACGGTCTCGCATCGCGCAGACACGCGTGGTCGACATCGTCGGCAACGCGTGGCCTTGTGTGCCTGTGTAGGTGGTGCCTAGTTGTACAGTGCCCTTCGGCAGTCGTCGAAACCGTCCGCAAACTGCGTGCTACAAACTTCGTCAGCAGCGCGTGGCTCTATAGCCCTGTGTGTTAAAGAAGCGTGCCGTTCAGCAGTCGTCGAGACCATCGAAAAGTTTGGCCCGCCGGACGTCTTCAACAGCGCGTAGCTCTGAGTACTTGTGTCTTTGGAAACGTATTCTTCAGCAGCCGTGGATACCGTCCCCCGATTCTGCTCGACGGATGTCATCAGCAGCGTGTGTTTTTGTGTGTCTCGTGCGCTGTACCAATACGCCGCTGTGGTCGACAGAATCCGTTTAAGTCCACGTACCAAAGTGTGTGGAAGAAGTCAAAGGAAAAGGGGGGGGGGGGGGGTGCAGATGTGATTGTGTCATCTTAATCCGTTCAGCCAAAGCGCTATAGAAAAAAAATCCACATGATAATATCATGCGATATTGGATATGAGAATGACCGCGCCGCTGTGGCTGGTTGAATATGCTGATGTTCATAAACGTTTCGATAAAAAGATCGACTTGTTGACGTGCACTCATCTTGTGGAGAACTAGTTGCCTGGATTGTGTGTCCTGTGGTTCAGCTTCAAGCTTCAAGGTTCTCGTTCGGTTTTAGCCTTCAAAGTGATGTAGCCCCAAGAAAATCGCCCGTCTCACCCAAGAAAACAAAAAACAAAAAAACATTTAGCGTTGAAAATGTGAAACAACATTGAAGAGGCAATGACATCCCGAGGAAGTGACCCAGCGCTGAAGGCGTGCTTTCGACGGTTGGTGAAGCCAGGATTGAATCGGCTACCCGACTTTTATTTATTCCGCTTGCGGCTGATGAGATCGTAGATGGCCTCAGGTTGGTGACGTCACACGAAGTAGTGGCGTGAACTGTTAAAGAAGAAAGACATCTGGCTATCGAAATTTGTTTTAACGCGGAAGTTAATTAATGGTCCTCATCATTGGAGACGATTCCTCCGGATTGTCTGTGGTTATGTTCTCTCACACCGCATTAGCCCATTTTCGAGCTGAAAGCAATCAATAGGACCAAGCCGGAAAAGGGGCCGTTCAAAGCAACCCCGAAGTTCTTTCCAAGATGACACAATCGCTGCAGGCCGATGGCCACGAAGGCTTCGAAGCGCCCTCGAAGAAAAAGAAGTGGGGGAGTACAAAAAGTGCCGAGCCCCGGTTCCTCATGGAACGCGTTCTTTCGGGCCGACGTTCCCAGCGGACCGAGGTGTTCCTTGTGCAGGTGACGCGACTATGTCGCACGAGGTCGAGTCGTCGACGTCGCAAGAGGCTACAGGACAGCACGTAAGGAAACCATAGCCCCTGACACCTGTATACGCGTTCTTTGCATGCCCTTTGATAGGCTTATGGTTGTGCACGTCTTACATATAGGTATAAAGGGGCGGACACAGCGCTAATACATCATACATCATAGAAGATCATACGTCATACATATTTCTGTGACGTCACATTGGTCATACAAAAACCGTCTGCAGACATTTTCGAAGCACACGTAAGCATGAAGCAGAGAGGCTTCGAATATGCATGTGGCGCGTTCGGATATAATTATCTCGCCATATCTGCGGCGAATACTGTATGAATGAATGGATGGATGTTAATGGTTGTACCCGTTGTAACGGGCGGTAGCTTGCGCCACCTACCCTAAACGACGTGCCTTTTGTATGACGGATGAGAATTGTAGATGCGACTTGGGGTTTCTGCTTTCCGCTACGTATACCAAACATCCCCGGTCAGTATAGCACTAATAATAATAATAATAGAATAATATTGATCGGCGAGTAATAATTAGCACATTAAATTTCATAAATAATTTGTCGTTTATGAGCGTTTTATTTATGATGTTTTGTTAACTAGAGGGCGCAAGTTGATAGGAATAAAAAACAAAATCGCTTATGCGAATGCTTTTATTTCGGACTCATCCAACCAAAATTGTTCGAGCAAGCTAGAAAAAAAAAAAAACTGTATTTAAATTGTTGCAGGGTGGCTCGACTTTGTGTACCGCGAGCTTGCTTATTTCCGTAATTATACTTTTTCACCGGTTTTACATAGAGGAATCGCCTCTATGCAATCGAAGTTCCGATAATCGTCGATTTTATGTTAGAGAAAGAAAGCGGCTCATTACATATCGTGTCAACAACAAATAAAAAAAAAAAGACAGGGAAATTTGCCCTATAATTATATGCATTGTTGCTAAGGATCGTGCATATCGGTACCATCTAAGAACTTTGTAACATGTGCTGGATGGATACGATAACCAGGACACGTATATGCAGGCTGCCATTTTTGCGTATCTTAAAATGATCCAAATCGCTTTATAAATAGTAAACCCTCGTTAGACGTAGAGCCTAGTACATTGTTATTACGTAATCAACAAAATAATAGTCTCACCCGCAGTGAACCCTTGAGCAGAAACAACATCCAGCTCTTCGTTCATTGCATCATAAATAGCCCATTGTACTCGGGACGCATCTTTTAGCCTCGTTGTTTTACTTTACGAGAGCACTAAGGAGACGACAAACATACTGTAGAACTCTTCCGAAATTTTTCTGGTGGGAGGTCACGCCCCGCCGCGCATGCGTGTGGATTCACTCGCAATCATTTTATCGTCTGCTTCACTTTCCAGCGCATGCAACCGTCTGCTTTCTTTTCCGCCATTGTTTCCGCCGTAATTGGTACAATTAGCGCCCGCAAGCCGGCGCTTCGGCGGCGCATTCGACGGTCTGCTTTGTATCTGCAGGCAGCGCGAGCTCGACGCTCTTCGTGAGAAAGTTTCATTCGACGTACCAGAGTCGTAAAGTAAATTTTGTTCACGTTAATATCATTCCACACGGCAGCGCTTTCTAAAGCTCCGGTTTCTGTACCTTGGAGGAAAGTTGCCAATGCCGGTGCGGGCTCATTAAAAAAGAAAGAAAACTATTTTAACTGGTTTAGCCTCTAATCGTAACTTCCGTCAATCCTGTAATTGCAACGTGACTCATAAAACGAACGACTAAAAAGTAGTTAACATATTTTAGCTACCTAGCCAACTTACCGTAACGGTTATTTTTTCATCCTTTATTTACTCGAGAGTTTAATGGGCGCCGTGAATACGGCACCCATAAAACTTTCGCTTCTTTTTAAACAGAAATCTGTTCGAGTTTAGCTCAAACAACCTGTTTAAGGAAAGCTACTGAGGCGTAATGTTGCGCTGTGCATACACCATTTCCGACGTGTGTAGCAAACTGGAATGCGTTCTGCCTTCTTCGCCTATCAAATGTTTAATGACCTTTTGTTCTTTACGTGACCAGTAGATAAGGTAATGAACTCCTCGATGTGACACCACCTGTGGCTATAGCTGGGGCGTTAAAGTTTACAGATGACAAAAGGAGACTCAAAGGGGGATTCGCTACTCCATCATAACGAACAGAACCTAGCGGGAAAACACTGAACTGGCCGGAACAGGTCCTTTCGCTATTTCTGCTCCTCTCTTGTGGCTTCGGTGATTACATGTTGTCGCTAATTTGCGCGATGGAACAGTTGTCCGGGTGACTCTTTCGTAACTGTAGTATCAGCTTGTTACCCAGGTTGCTCTGAACGCAACCTAGGTAACCGCGTGAAGCAAACCTTCCGAGTTTATCAACGTTCATCAGCACCGTGGAAGGACAGTATAGGCAGTCCTTTCATCGCTTTCTCGAGGAAAGTCAAGCCTCTGTAGGCTCGTTTACGCCAACATCTCGCCCCAGGTTCGAAACGTGAAGGAGAGAACGCGGTGCAAACCGTTTTGAGTCCAATGCTTACTTGCTGTTGTCCCAACGTTGTGCGTTGAGCTGTCACATGGCACGGCACGACCTGTTTTAGACCGCTGTATTTCCCCAACAGTGGCATACCCTCCAGGTCGCTGGAGTCGGGAGTAACTCAACGCATAGCAGAAAACTGCTTCTTATTTCCTACTGATGAGTGTGAAGTACGTTCGGTGTTTTTAAACCTCAAAAACAGTAAATGTGTTGATTTTAATGGTATACAGGTGCAGCCGGTAAAATATGTGATTGACATCATTACGCCGTACCTCACACATATTTTTAATTTGTCGCTCTCGAGTGGCGTTTTTCCAAAGGCTATGCAGATTGCGAAGGTGTCTGTTTTATATAAGTCTGGAGACAAAAATGACATGTCCAATTACAGACCCATTTCAGTCTTACCCGTTTTTTCTAAGGGCTTAGAGAAGATTATACACGCTAGACTTAACAACTTTTGTGAAAAAAATTCGATATTTACTGATTTTCAATATGGCTTTCGGAAAGGTCGCTCTACTGAACTAGCTCTTCTACAGCAAAAAGAAATTATTCTAAATAATATAGAAAACAAACTCTTAACGTTGGGGGTATTTATCGATTTTTCAAAAGCTTTCGACCGGATAAATCATAAAATTTTATTTAAAAAATTAAATTTCTATGGCATTCGAGGGCATTCTCTTGTTTTAATTGAAAGTTACTTAAGCGGTCGGATGCAAACAGTTGAAATTAATGGTTTTTCTTCTATGCTGAAAGCAGTCCGAACAGGGGTACCTCAAGGTAGTGTCTTGGGGCCACTGCTTTTTAATTTATTTATAAATGATGTAGTCGCTATTGCAAGTAACGCCTCATTTGTCATGTATGCCGACGATACTAGTATATTTTTTTCAGGGAACAATATTGATATAATGATAGCCGATGCAAACACATGTCTGCAAAAGCTTAGTTCATGGACTGTCTCAAATTCCCTAAAAATAAATGAAACCAAAACAAAAGCCGTTATCTTTAAATCAAAAGCTAGAGTGTGCAATCCTAATGTAAAGTTAATGTTGAATTCTTCGGAAATTGAATTTGCAAGCACTGTTAAAACTTTAGGCATAATTTTTTATGAACATATGTTATGGGACTCCTATATTCAAAATCTTACACTTAAGCTTTCAAATATCGTAGGAATTCTATATAAGCATCGCCATGCATTACCATCTAGTATTAAACTCTTAATTTATAATGCATTGTTCAATTCTCGTATATCCTACTGTAACCTGGTGTGGGCAACCACGACCAGTACAAACCTTAATAAACTTTTTTGATTGCAGAAGAGAGCAATTCGAGTCGTAGCCAATGCGTCGTATTACGCACACACCGATCCACTTTTCTGTAAGCATAAAGTAATAAAAATACAAGAATATCACAAATATAAGCTTGCGACAGTATACGCGGCATCCCTTAAGTATTTTAACCACCCATTACTGCGGTTTTCTAGACTAAGTGTTAAAAATACGGTATACGGAGTACGTAGCGCCGGGTCCCTGAGAGTACCTCGTCCTAGAACAAATTATGGGCTTCAAATGTTACAGCATACATTGCCAACATTACTGAACTTTTTAAGAGACTACCATGTCTGTCTTGATGCACTAAATAAGAAAACAATACGCACAATATTCACTTCTAACTTTTAAACTTTTTTCTCCTGCATAGAACTGCCTGTTTTGTTTTCTCGCCTTTAAAATGTTTCTGTTAACGTTTCCTGTCTGCCGATCTGCCGATAGGGGGCAGGGGCTTTGTCAAGCTGCACATTTTGCAGCTTTTTTCCCTGTCTCCGTCACCCATATGTACAAATGGGAGTAAATAAATGAATTGAATTGAATTGAATATTGCCGGTGCATGGCCGAGGGTGAACGTTAGCCCATCCATCTAGAAGATTCGTGTTTACGCTTACCCCGAATGTTCGACGCTCGAACATTCTGGGCCGAGTGTTCGAAATACCGAATGTAGTAGATAACGAGGCGTGCCCTCGCGCTAGCCAGCTGTTTCGCCGACACCTCGATGCTCGCCGCTGCTTTCTAGGCGCTCGTTCTTTCGCTTGTTTCTGGCGCATGTTAGCCGACTTAGCTTTTATTTGTGGTTTTGTGTCTGTCTAGCCTTTGTTTTCATTCGTGACAATATGACATTCGTGCTTGGTGTGATGCATGCACCCCTCGATGGCTTAAATATTCTGACCATATACGCTCCGTGCGGGAACTATAGGGGGCGCTTTGAAAAACACGCGTAGCGCCGCTAGCGGAGGAGCTGGCGTTCGGCAGTGAGGCGCGCTCAGCAGCCTGTGGCGCCTCTTCGCGTGCGAAGCTGTGGCGGCGGAAGCGCGCTCGGATGGAACTTTGCTTTTTGAGCCGATAAGCTGAGGGTGACGTTGCATGAGTGCTGGGGCAGATTTAAGAAGGACATCTAGCTGTTCTCCGCTTCTTATATACTGAGTTTGAGTCGTCATTAGGGGAAATTTCTTTAGTTGCGATCAAAATAGGGGTTTGAGCAATTTTCCGAAAAGCAAGGCGGCCGCCACCATAATTGCTCTCAGTGGGAAGTTTGTTTCGCTCGTCGCCGTAAACGTAGGACTGCTGGGACGATGATATTTGGAGGCAAGTGAGATATTCACTAAGTTTGTGCACGAAGTGGGCCAAGTTTTATGAAGACGGCAGGTGTGAAAGTTGTGGTTCGAACGAATAAAGGAATAAAGCTGTCAGGAATATCCAATATTGGACCCAAAATGTTGTGTTATGACCGGGCTGTGCGAAGGGAAGATTTGGACACACAGGTGTTTGGACATGACCGTAACTTCACACAACAGTTATAATTCCAAAAATAGGTGGCATAGGGAAACCAAGTGGAAATTTGATTTGGGCGGCGTAACTGAATAAGAAACGGTTTTGACCGTGAAAGGGCTGTCAAAAGAATACCACTCACCGTGGGAGATGGAGACTTTACAGGTAGGAAGGAACTAGCGCTTTGTACTTCCAATTGAAACAACGTTACGAAAGGTGGTTTCAAAACCGAGAAAACCAAGTTTCTGGCCAACACACGGTTTGGCTGTCAAAGGCTTTTGCGGTCAGCTGTTGTGTAGTAATCTGGTTGTGCGAGGTGCTGATTTTCGGCACACAGGTACTTTGACAACCTAACTTGACAAAACACTTATTATACCTAAACGAGGTGGCATAGTTTAACCAGGTGGAAATATTTTTCGGCAGCGTAACTAAATGGGAGCCGGTAGGAATGGGCAAAATACATGCAAATATGTACCGAAATACAAATACAAAATACTTCTTCAAAAATGTATTTAATTACAAATATAATTACATTTCCAAAAAAGCGTTTAAGTACAAGATACAAATACAACCAGATGTATTTGGTCTCATCCAAATACCTTTCCAAATACATTCCTCAGAATTTGCGTCAGCGACTTCAGGGCACCTGCAACGGGTTTCTGGGTATCTCATTTTAATTTTGCATCGCACACTCGGGAGTTAGTGTGCGAGGCTCTAGTAACGTAATAGAAATATAATCACAAAAAAAATGTAATCAGCTTGGACGTAATAAGTGAAGAAAGTACAGAGCTTCAAGCAAATTTTTTGTCGATTACATTTTGGTATAGGCCAACAAAGAACCGGGACGACCAAGGCGTGCAGCACTAGCCAGAGAATTGTGTATTGTTGCATCTCGCAAAAGGTTCGAAAATCCGGACGACCCGCGCATTTAGTACGTTCCAGACAAAAATATGGATAAAATTCAGGCTGGAAAGCATCACAAGTTGTCACAGGCACTTATTTAGCCAGTCTGCCTGTGAACGTTGATTTCGTCTCTATTCTTGCCCTGGACAAGCGCCGTAATCACAAAGTCACTAAACGCTTGTGCTTGGTTAAGAGACACCGCATTCGGTGCAGAAGGTAGTTTTCACCTGCTCTGGACGTCTTAGGATGAGCAAAATGAGTCGTGACAATAAATTTGAGGGATGTATTTTCGCCCACAAAATTGTATTGAATTACAATTGTATTTGAAACACCCACGTTTTAGTATTTAAATACACGCGTCAAATACATTACCCAATTTGTAATTAAATACAAATGCAAAATACACAAAGTATTTGAAATACGTATTTCAAATACTTGTATCTGAAATACTGCCCATCCCTGGGAACCGGTTTTGACCGTCAAAGGCTGTCAAGGTAATGGGGAATTGTAGTAGACCGTTCCCGCAGCCCGCTAAGCACCCGGATAGCGCTCCGTAATCCGCCACAAGACCTTGAACTATGCAGATAAGGCTGGCGGCGCGCATGCGCAGCTGGGGCGTTTTCTTCAGGGATACCGTAGCGGAGGAGAAAAACGTTCTACTACAATTCCCTAATACCACTCATCGTGGGAGGTGCACACTTTACAGGTAGGAAGGGACCAGTGGACGGTACTTCCAGTTCGAACAACTTTGCGATAGGTGGCTCTAAAGCCAAGAAAAAAAATTGTTGTCTACAAGGCTCGGTGTGTCAGCGTTTCCACATCCGAAAGGAGGCTGATCAAGAAAGAAAGCACACCACATAAACTTCCATACTCGAACATCGATTGTCCAGTGTTTCTAACTTTCATTGTAGTTCTCCTTAGATTCATATTTGTCACTTTCTGTACCGTCCAAATCTTTCTTCATGAAGTACAGACTGCATGCCATACTGCATGGTCCGGAAATATCATCGACACGTACGATGGGGACGAAACTTCTTTGGAGGGCATTCCTTCAACAAAATTCGCACTGCATACCCGCGAGTGTGGGGTGGCATTTCAGTTCGAGCTGAGATATGTAAGCGTTACTGGTACGAAAACAAACGCAGAGCGCAAAGCGGCAGTGTAGAATATGTCAGCCGTGCCGACACAGTGGCATACATGATCGGGAGACCGAATTTCTCGCGTGGTAGGGCACGGGTCCATCGTTGTCGCTGTCCCACAAAACATCGGCGAGGTGAAAAACTGTGAAACTTCGTCCCCACGAGATACGACGCATAACTATTGGAGCACTCAACGACGCAGCAGTTCATGCTGTCAACCCAGCGCAACCGCACCGCTCCGACTTCAATGCGTACCAATGTGCGCGGCGTGGTTTCGTTTCGCTGGGGCTCTCACTGCCTACCTCCGGTAACGGCCGCGCGGCGGCGCGCCGGTCGCGTCTCACGGAGTGCATAACGGAGTTCAAATTTCCTAACAAACTATGCGGTATGTGTGACAGGATCTGATGGCCCTAATAATAGTAATGCGTTACTTGTGTAGTCATTCAGGAACGTCTTCAATTATCACCTTATGTATAGATAAATGTCTTGCGTTTCCAGAATTTCGAAAAGAATGACACGCTCGTATAAGAGTAGTTAAGTTGCGATCCTCTTAAAAGCAAAATAAATAGAATAGTGTATACCCTATTTTGTAAGCCCTTAAATCATAGAACACGGTAGAACATTTCATCAAACTATTATATGTCAAGGCCATGAAATAAACATTACACACTGAACCACCAATGAATATAGAAATGCCATTTCTACTCAGGGCAACCGGCGACACTGTTGTTAAGTTACCAAGACGATGTATAGCATATAACTATCGTTAATGGAAACACCAGTAATTAGCGCTGGCTGTTTTATTAGAAGCATGTGTGCGCTGCAAAGAAAAAAGGAATCCCACTTTAGGGAAATTTATACCGCCAGCAACATACCACACACACTTCCGTAACTAAAAAAACGATCAATGAGTAAAAATGTCAACAATCTATTCCACCAAGGCGTTCGAAAAAGTCGTTATGAATTTTAATCTGATTAATAAATAACTTTGAAGATAAGATCATTTAGCAGCTTAAAATTTCCGAATGAACACTTACAAATATTTCCATCCACATTTCGCGGAAATAAAGCTGGGCTTATTTACATAAAAAAAATGAAAGCCGTTTACAACTCCCTGTAACGCCGAATTTGAGCGCAGCTCTTGAGGAGGAGGAGGGAAGGGTACTGGGGGATCAGTTGACCTCGGAAAGGGGGGGGGGGGTCACGTGACCTCGGGGTTCGCGTGACCTGGGAGATCACGTGACCTCAGGGAGAGGGGTCACGTGACGATGACGTCATCAGTGATGATGACGATGACGATACGGATGCCGATTACGTCATTGGCATCCGCATCGCCATCGTCATCACGATTGATGACGTCATCAGTGGCCTCACTGATGACGTCATCGGCATCGGCATCGTCATCATCACTGATGACGCCATCGTCACGTGACCCCCCAGGTGACGTGACCCCCCCCCCCCCCCCCCCTAGGTCCTCCCGAAGGAACCCGAGGTCCTTCCGAAGTCCTCCCGAAGGAACCCGAGGTGCTTCCGAGGTCCTCCCAAAGGGACCCGAGGTCCTGGGGGGGGGGGGGGGGGGGGGTCACGTGACGATGACGATGCGGATGCCGGTGAAGTCATTGGCATCCGCATCGCCATCGTCATCGTCACTGATGACGTCATCGTCACGTGACTCCCCCCCCCCCTAGGTCCTCCCGAAGGAACCCGAGGTCCTCCCGAAGGAGCCCGAGGTCCTCCCGAGGCCCTCCCGAAGGAACCCGAGGTCCTTCCGAGGTCCTCCCGAAGGAACCCGAGGCCCTCCCGAAGGACCTCGGGTTCTTTCGGGAGGACCTCGGGAGGACCTCGGGTTCCTTCGGGAAAATTTACCCATAATGCACCGCGCGGTTACGCCGACGGCGACGGCGACGGCGACGGCGACGGCGACGCCGCTTAAGCCGGAAACGGGCGCCTAAGAGCTGCGCTCTAAAAAAAAAATAGATCTAATGCATGTTACCGTTAGAATGATATACCAATATTTGCCTCAGGTACGCAAGAAGTGTTCGTAAAATCTCCAAAACCTAGTTTAAAATGCACGAGAACGCTTTTATTTTTTTAATTTTTTTGTTGCAGGTACCGCTGCCTCGTGGCTCCCGGGCGTTTGGGCCGCGGGGCGCCTGCCAAGGAGGTCTGCAAAGCTGTCCTGGAGCAAGTTAAGCCTTCTTTGGCCGAGGCCTACCAGCTGGGAACCAGCAAGGTAAGCCTGACATATCTGTCTCCACGAAGAAATATGTCACCTCGAAACGATTTGTTCGTTCCACAGTTTTATTGGGAATGTATTGATTAGAACAACACTGTTTCTGTCAATCGATAGTTTTAGGGAATAGCGTACCAGACGACCACTGCGGCTGTGGTCAGTGAAACTACATGTCACTGGACCTACTTGCTCCTCTAAAATATCCGGATGATAAGGATTCTAGCCTCATGACAACATCCTAAATGTGAAAAAAGTGCTGCATTTCAATAGAATGTAAAACGTCATCGAGTTGGAACGCCTCTCTCTTCCTTACACTCATCAGAGTTTCAGAAAGAATAGAAATATCAGATGCCTACTTTACAAGAGGAGAAAGATTACCCAGGTTACCATATTTTTAAACGTGGCACTTCTTTAATAACACTATCTAAAGTGAAAATGATGTCGTAAGTGACATAGAATGGAAACATGGACATCCATGGGATTATCGCTTTTTTACGTGAAATCAGTCTGCGTGTGTACGGCTGCAGACGGCAACTAAAACGTATCTCATTGACTTGATTTTCTTTGGTTGAGTTTTGGGTGTTTGAAACATATCTTTGCAAGAGAGTATTTAATTTATATCTGGTAATAACCTTTGAGTGAGACGGCTTGGCGGCTGAACACTTTATAAGGTGCACTAGACTATCTGGTGTATAAGGTCTAAGGCCTCTGAGTAAAGCTCTTGATATTGTGTTCAGGTTTTCGTGCGGGAGGCTTTGGAACAAGCACTGGAGCAGGAGCGAGTGTCCCTGCTGAGGTCTTCCATCGTGGTACTGCAGCGTCACGTGCGAGGCTACCTGGCACGCAGGCACTACACCGCTATGCGGTCCTCCGCTCTTCGTATTCAGACCACGTACCGGGGCTACGCGGCCAGGTGAGAAGAAACTTTATCCCGATGAACAAACTTGTTGCAATTTAAGTTTGTCATTTAGAAAGTAAGGCATTTATATGAAACAATCCCGCCAAATTGGCACCGATAAGGTCGAGATATGTTCAATCTAGCTCTTTGCTCATTGACATAGCTGAGGAGCGTACAAAACTGACGTCTGCAAAGCTAGTAGAAAGGCCAGTCGTTAAATACTTGTTCACATAAACTGCGTGCGAAAGGCACGAGTATTGTTTTGATTTTCGATTAGAGAGCTCTACCATTGACGTTATTCTTAAACTTCTTCTCTCCCAGGCGAAAGTACCGGATGATACGCCGCGGAGTCATCCGGGCACAAGCAAACTACCGCATGTTGCGCCAAAAGCGGGAATATGACAAGGTAATTCAAGTTCACTCGTGGTTTAAGATGGCGACACCTGTGGAGGTCAACAAGAAGCACTTTAGAGCTTAATCAAGAGCATCGTGGTCAACGGGCCGAGGATCCTTAAGGGGCTTTTTTTGACCAATGACCTCCGTCACAAATTGTCATGGACCATCCAAACTTATAGTTCCCGCAGTGACAAGCTCTTTAAAAAAAGCTCATGCTTGTAGAAAGAAGACTTGATACATATTCCAGGCTTTACAAGCATGTAGAGTTCATTTTGTGCACTCGTTAGCCAAAGCGACACACCAATATATTCTATTTCCAGATCAAGGCGATCCTGGCACGCAAGCGGGAAGCAGACCGACTCGCTCTCGAGCGTGCCAAAGAACGGATGGTCCGCGACGAACGAGCATCTAGGGCGGTGGCCGGTGTCAATCATCTGGAGATTCCGGCCGAGCTGGCTTTCATCCTGAGCAAACTGGACGACTGGCCCGGTTGTCCAGGCGCAGTGGCCAGAGCTCCGGCCGCAGCTGGAGCCGTGGTGGTGTCGCCGACGATCAGCGTGCCGCGGCAGCTTCCAGGCGACGTGGATCAGCACGCCTTCAGCAAGTTCACCAGCATCTATTTCAAGTCACACGTGTGGGGCATGAAGAGGGAGCCCATCAGGACCCCGTTCCTGGCGAAGGCGTCCGACGCGCAGCACCAGGAGTCTCTGGCACTCTTCAAACTTGTGAGTGTGTTGGCGATGTGTCTTGCTCTTTCTATTCGGGATTTTCTACAGCTTTCAATCACGGCCGTCACTGATAAAAAAGTTATCGTATAACTTAGGGGCCAGATGTATACACGTATAGACGACTCTTCAGATTTCTGAAAAGTGTGCTCGGGCTGGATGTACAGCGCCTGAACGCCTGCTGTTAACGCTGTAGAACAAACTATTTCGCCAAGTCAGCGCCATTGCCCAGCTGTGTAACCCTCTGACAACTTGCGTGGTTGCTAGTATGTTAAAAAACCGAACTGCGTCATATGACGCAATAAAATCCTTACCTGAGTGACATGGAACAGCCCAGAAAGATTCTTCCTGAAATTTCGTTCTAGCCCCCTTGTCCCGAGCCCAACCTAACTATCAATGGTGACATCACACAGCTTCTCTACAAAGTGACATGCATACACGAGCATAAAGAAGGCAACGGTAAATTGATTCCTACAAATTTCACTAATGAACTATATCCTTCGGCTGAGGAATTGCGTGCTCTATGTGATTTATTCTCCATCACTGCCATTAGAGCAGAACGTTTGAAGCTTCTAACTTTTGAACGAGGGGTTATCTATCAGGACTGACTTCTTTATTTCTTGCCTATGTTGCCCGTGATCACACGACTCTGCGCGGTGAAATATTAGTTGTGAAAAGTGTGTAGCGAACGAGGATGGTCCTTCTGTGGCCACGTCCTGACGTGTTCAGATCCTGCGGTTCATGAACGACGGCCACCTGAGCGGGCGGCGGGAGCGAGTACTTGGCGACTACGTGGTCCAACGGGGTCTTCAGGAGCGTCCGATGCGCGACGAGCTCCTCTGCCAGCTTTGCAACCAGACCTGGCAGAACGACAACGAGGTGAACAGGCAGCGGGCCTGGCTGCTCATGGCCAACTGCCTCAGCTGCTTCGCGCCGTCCTCCCAGCTGTACAAGTACCTGCTCAAGTGAGTGCGGAAACCTGCTTGGTCGTCGCTTGCAGCTTTTGAAAGAAAGATAATGTCTTTAACTTGTCTTACTTTCAGTAAGCGCCTGCTGACTGTCGTTAACTCGGGGACAGATTTCTGAGATAACAAAGTCAATGCAACGCAAGCGTACACTTTTTTTCTTCTGAATTGCTACATAAATTTGTCCTTGAGTCGTTGGTGTCTTGAAAGTGCGCGCAGTCAGGATAGATCAAAATACCTACTTGGTGTCTTAGAGCTGGAGGCACTCCGGTGGCCCGTTTTCTTTCTGGTTCTCCTCTTGTGATGTCGCAGCTATTAGAATGTGCATTTAGGCGAGCTGCGACCTTTGTGTTGTCGTAGCTAGTGCAGATCTCATGTACTTGCACGGGGCGTTTTTGGCTGAAAAAGAGTGAGCTCCATAGAGCGGAAAAGCCCAGTGCAAAACTCAGTTGAACTAGGCATTCGGCAGTAAAGAACAAAAGTACCAACTTTTTTTTTTTCATCTTTTAGAAAACAATAAACAAAAAGTTTGCAGAGGGCTATTATTTAGGTTAGGAGCTCTCGATTAGTCAGGAAGACCACCTTGCTTCTCCTATTGGTGCCATGTAATTATGCGGACCTATAACTACACGATCTTGTCAAGCAACAATGGACAGCTTGGCAAACGTAATACTTAGTGCGGAACAATCTTCGGTTCATCTCGCCGATGTAGATGCTCAGTTTCCAGGGGATCTTCAGCTTATGCCATTGTCTAGATTTACTGCGGGGACTATACACATCTGCCGTCTTCTAGGTACGTGTCCGACCACGGCAGCCAAGACGGCTACGCGGGGCACTGCCAGCAGCAGCTCCTGCGGTCTCACGGCCGCGATGCTCGAGCCTACCCTCCCTGCATGCTCGAGTGGCAGGCAAACTCCAAGAAGGCGCGCATGGCCCTGCAGGCTTCCTTCTACGACGGTGAGCGTTTTTATGACCAGACAAGATATGGGATAATGAGCAGCTTGATCATAAATTCATCGGCTTCCCACAGGCGTGGATAGAGAAGGGGCGGTGGAGTGTGGCGGTTCTGATTTGCGGTAGCTTCTATAGCCACTTCGAAAAAACTTGGTTGCGCGTATAGACGTGGACAAGAAGAAAGAACAGGCAATAAAATGCGCTAGGTAGACCTGGTAGGAAGATGCGTTAATGATAGAATACGTAAGCATAACCAAAAAGTGAGCAGCCGTCGAGATGGCCATCTGTCGACGCATTATCATGACTCTTAATGCAAACCTGCGTTCACTATATATGTGCACGATTATCAGCAGGCATAGAGATAAAACGGTAAGAGAAATGATCGAGGCAGACTTAACCTAAAGTTATGGCGATGAATGCGTCAACGCGGCTTTGATCGATATGGCGAATAAGGTGCCACAGTTCTTGCGAGCAGCAACCAGGTACGTGATTGGTTGAGTGGCGTGATGGCGAAGAGGGTTTATTCCAGTAGATTTCCGAGAATGAAATAGTCGAATAGCGCATTGTGTATCCTCTCCTTTTCGTACACGCTCAACCATATTTTCAAAGATTCAGGACCAACACCTCCCATCAGTCCCAAGTGTGAAAGTCACTTGGCACGATTCTCCCGAGAAACCCGCCTGTGCCGCCGTACCCAGGGGCCTTTACCATACACTCTAACAAATGCCTGCGCGCCTACTTACCCGCAAAACACTCCAAGAGCCAATCTCTGCGATCTACGAAATCAGCTCAGCAATTGACGAGGCAGAACATCTGTTTGGACATCAAAATTAAGTCTGCGCTGTGGCATTACGCAATGCAAGCATGACGCTTTAATAGAGTATATTTAGCTTAGTGCTATATTTTGTAAAAAACAAACGTACGCGCGCGTCTTTGTGAAAAATTGCTCTACGCGGCCTTAAACCTTCCCAATTACGCTGCAGGAAGTGAGCCCTTGATGGGTTCCCTTGACTCGTGGACCACGGGCGAGGAGTTCGCTGCGCCCTTGGTTCAAGCCCGGGGAGTACAGGATCCGTTCGGCTGGACGGTGGATCTGGAACACGGCTCCGCCTCGTACGGCCTGTGCGGCGCCGACTACGTCCTCGACTTGATCTCGGAGACGGACGTGCCACCGGCATTCCCGGTCTGCAAGTCCTTCTTCCTGGTGTCCCACGACAGGGACCGGGCACCGCCCGCCCCGGAGACATCGTGAGTTTGCGTTGTTCCCCGTTCGGTAAACGACTTTGCCGCCACGGTATACGATTAGGCCGTAGACTTTCCAGTTTTAACCGAAAAACACCGATTAACATCTGTCGGTGCCGAAAACGCTTAACGGTGTGGAAATTATTTTTGCCATTCTCAATATGCCCAGTTTGGCCGCGATTGCTCTGGAAGCACGGCTGACGGGCGGAGTGTGTGCACCGCAAAAGGTGTCTTCAATCGGAAAGACAAAAAAAATGGCTCTACCTTTTAGAACTTAAGTACTGTCTTTGGTCTCGAGAACAAAAAGAAATAGCGCACATACAGTTTGATTTTTTTTTTTGCAGACATCCTTGGTATGGCACCTAGACAGTCAGCCTCTTCAAAAGACAGCCGACCGAAGTGGTATCGAAAAATCATGGCACTGACGTAACTTTAAGGAGGTGGCGCTAACTGTAAAACGGAGCACTCGCAGGCGTTTTGCCTTCCGAGAAACCTGTGTCCGCGCAAGCGCAATGTGCACAGCGCGCGTAGAAAAACACGTTCGTTAAAAAAAAAAAAAACAATGAATTGAAGTATAATGAGACCTAAATGTTGAAGACATCGCAATCTTCACAAAAATCCTCCGCAATGTAAAAGTTTCTTTCGATGAAACAGTTTCGGGCGGCTAAGGTGAATTCGCGTTGTTCAGTCTCACATTGACAGAGGCGAGAAATAAATTAACCTTTGTTCTATTTTCTCTCTAAATATGAAGTGCCACAAGCCAAAGTATAAGCTTAGCATCGCACCATGAACTGCCTCGGCTAATGAGTCTTTGACATTATGGGAGACTGTATAATTATCTTTCACATTATGGGAGTCTTTCACATTAATGGAGACTGTAAAGAATCTTCGAATATCAGAGCATGCGACGTAGACATTTTGAGTGAAACGACTAAGCTAGGCGTTCGACGTTGTTGTACCTTGCAGACCGCACCACCCGGGACGCGTAAACACTTTCGAGGTGGATCCGGCGGATACGACTCCGCCGCCACCTTTGCCACCATTGCGGGTGTCGAGTCGGAAGGCGGTGGCCAGGCCGGGTGAGCCGATTCCGGTGCCACCACCGGTGGTTCCTGCAGCCGCCGCGGCGGTCACCAGCAGCACCCGCGTCGAGAGCAGCAGATCAAGAAGGTCTGGAGCGTCACCACAACGCGGCGTCGGTCAGTGCATGTACTTTTGTTTTCTAAAATGACGAGTTGTAGGCAACGCTGCCATAAGATACACCGCGTGCGTGTTAGCTCCGCAAGACGAATTTTGTCTTTAAGTAGGATCGTGTGGTTCCCTTGTAAAAATGAAGTGTTTGGCGTGGGACGTATTCGGTATAAGTGGTGTTAGTTATACGATATATTGGTCATAAGAGGTATTTTGTATAGGAGGTATTCGGTAAGGAAGTATTTGGGGGTAGTAGCTATCCGGCATCGGAGGTATTCAATACAGGAGGTAGTCAGATGTGGTCACTTACGTGAGTTGTAGGTAAAGTACCTTATCGCCAGTTTATAGTTGCAGCCTCTATGTTTTGAAGCGAACATGGTGGGATAACTATTAGCACGCACTCAACCATGAAGCTAAAATCAATGGCGGCCAGCGAGTTTACGGGATTATATAGATCAGGGGTGGCTAGACTGACCCGGCCTTAAAGCCATAATTTGAACCACGAAACTTCCAAGAGCCGCGAGGGGGAGGGGGGGGGGGGGCAAACCTTTGGAATCAGCAATAAACGAAAATCTAACTACTTTCAATCTATCCGAGTCAAAAGCAGTCCAACTGTACGTAAGGTAGCTGTAGCACAAGACTACCAAACCGCGACCTGTCTTCGGATTTAAAACGGTTTCCATTTTTTATTTTGGTGAAGTGCCGGGGGGGGGGGGGGGGGGGGGGGAGCCGTGAGCCACGTTTTAACACGCGAAGAGCCGCATGCGGCTCGCGAGCCGTAGCTTGGCCACCCCTGATATAGATATACGTCTAACGTCATTAATGGTGGATGCGTTGCTGGATGCACCCGTACGCATCGTCGAAGTGGGAGGCAAGAAGAAAACTTATCATTACCACCACTAAAGAAGGCCCATGTAGTCAGAGGATTCAACTGGGTAAACCTAATGTTATTACTATCAGCTGCAGTATAGCTGGCAGTACCGCTTGAAGTAAAACAGTGGGTCGATCACCTGCACTGTTATTAAACCACACATTCTTATTAAATGAAACCTTTTTTTTTGCTTGCCTCTGCAGGGGCGGATGGTTCCCTGGACCGTCGAGACTCTCGGTCAGGAGGCCGGACCGCTTCATCCCACGCGCGCTCCCGTTCCATGGAGGACCTCCTGGACGAAGGACCTCCAGACAGCGGACTCTCCAAGCGGAGCGCCCTCAACGGCCGCTACTTCGAGCAGCGGTCGGACGTCGGTAGCGCGTCCGGTCCGTCGGCCGCTCAGCGTCACGTGGCCACCGTCCACCGCCCGGAAGAAGACGCCCGCGTACTCGACGACATCGACGACGACGGCGGGGCGTCCTGGGGACTCTCGGCGTCAGCCCTAAATGACCGCTACTTCTCCAGGAGCGGGGGCAGCCTCATCCCGCCGTCCGCCTCGGAGACGGCCAGCGAGCTCATGCTGGACTCGCCGCTGGACGGACGTCCAGGGTCGGACCGCAGCGACAGTCCAGCGGTCGACGGCCGAGCGGATGCCACGAGGTACGTCAAGTACTCCGGAGGTGGAGCCGTGAGCGGAAGGCGACGTGGTCCTCACTCCCACACGGCGAAGGCCCAGCTGGCGGGACGTCAGGCGTCGTCCTCGGACTGCGCCCGCAGTTCGGCGTTGTCCGACACGTCGGAGGCGCCGTCGCTGGCGTCGCATGTCCGGAACGTGAGGATACCATCTCACACGTCGGACTTGGACCAGTACTTGGACGACCTCTTCAATCCGGTGCTTCTGGACGGTGGTCTCGATGAACTGAGCGACGCGAGGTCCCTCGCGGCGTCGCTGAGGGGAACCGCTGACGATGACGTGGCCGCTCTGGAGGACCCCGAGCTGCTCTGTATGGCGCTGCGCGGCGACGGGCCTATGATGGATGCTCAGGTAGGGCGGTTCGCCTTAATCTACGTGTTTGCTAAGTCGCGCTGAACTGTATCGATGTGCTGATGAAACGAGCCATGGCCACGCTTTAACCCCATGCCACGGTTCGTTTTGTAGATTTACGCTTGATACTTATATGAAAAGACCCAATATATATTTTTTTTTCACAATTCGGAATGCCGAGTCCTAGATTTTAGTAAATGTGTCTGTCTTGGCTAGAAACTGTACTAGTCAATATTTATGCGACCTGAACCCTTCAAATTCTTTAAAAAAAAGCAGTATGTATACACGAAATGTGAAAATAAAAGAGATGGGACAGAGCGCAGCTCCTTATTTTAAAATCTCTCCACATTCTTAAGAATTTTTTTGGCGGGCGTTTTGTTGTTTAAATTTGATGTTTAGGTGCACGTTTTTTTAAAAGTCGAACAGACAGTCGCGGTCACTTGCGCTGGGTCCAGGGCTGTCTTCACGCTTGCAGATTCGCGTTTTAGTGACATTACGTAACGCTAATATTACGCGCGTATACCGTATCCGCACTGTATGTCTGCGTCGAGCTTCACCACGTCGCCGGTGTGCGCAGGGCGTCGGTGGTGCCCTCTCCATGGGCGCGGGGCTCGGACTTGGAGGTGGCTTGGTGTCTCCTCTGCTCGGTCTGTCGGCGCTCCAGAGCCCAACAGGGGCCCACATGGCAGCCGGTATGTTTAGATGGAGAATCCGTTTTTTTCTTCTTGGTTTGGGGGTGACTTTAAACAGCAGTGCAACGTCGCGGACGGATCTACAACGTCACGTGATCTTGACGTAGTGTTGTCACGTACCTTGGTGACGGGACGTGACTCGTTCACATGACCACATGACGTGGTGAACTCACGCGACCTCATCAGATGACACGGTGACCTCAAGTGAAATTACCACGTTATCACGTGATTTGACTTCACCTGACCATGTGTTGTCAGAGGTACTTGTCTGGAGGGACGTCACGTCCGTTCAGACCAGTGGGTGTTTGGACACATTCTCTGTTTGGGAGTATTTGGCAGGAACCATGGCAGGAACCTAAACATTTTTTTCTCTTTAAAAAAGCTTATTTTTAGTTTTTTTGCGTGCGCATGAATCTATTTTCGAACATGGAATCATTTGCGCGTATGCCGTTCCACAGTCAGTGCCACCGCGTCCTTACGCGACATCACAAACATGACTGTGTATGTTAGAGGTATGCCACAGAAGTCTTGAACTTCGGCACTTTATGAATCCTGCAGCTTCATGGATATGGGCTTAATGAAGTCTAAAATGATGAGTATGCCTGCCGCGTGTGAAACAAAAATAGTAAGACGCTTAAACTGTGTCGTCCTGCAGGAAGCCCCGTCACTGGACACAACCAACAAGCCACCCAATCTCTCTACAATCTTCCACTCTACAACGTGTCAGGTGAGCTGACTTATAATAATAATAATATTAATAATAATAATAATAACGACAACAACAACATTAATAATAGTAATAATAACATCAAGAACACGATTTTATTTCTATTTCAAGTAAATGGTGGATACCGAGAAAAAAAGCCTCACAAGACGGCTTGACGAGCTCTCGGCACCCATACTTTCTGCAGCAGCAGCGTGAACGGGATTTTTAAGTCAAGTATAAATAATTTGTCACTTAGCACTCCCCCCCCCCCCCCCCCCCCCCCTTTTCCCCCGAAGAAAAAGAGAAAAAAAAAATACATTACAAGTGAAACTATTCTGCACTACAAACAATTTGAGCAATACTATTACAAAATTAAACAAAATCATTATTTTTTTTTCGCCTTGCTTTTTATAAGCTACAAAGAACCTGCCAATTTTGTTGCAGGCATGACCGTTCCCATGGTGGATGCGTCCCAACTCATCCAACAGCAAGTTTTGCAACAGCACATGATGCAGGTTAGAACTTGTATTCTAAATTGGACAATGTATCGGAACATTTAATTTGTATGGGATAATTGTTGTGTAATTATTCGAGTACAGTGCTTTTCTATATTATTCCCTACTTTCTTTGATAAATCTTGTATTGGATTTATGTGTTCTAGTTATAGTTTTAATTTTAACACCTATGGTGAGCACAAAAACGCGGTGTAAGATTTAAAAAATTCGTATACTTTACGTGACGTTGCAGGGTCTATTTTACTGTCATGAACGATGTTTTATCCTATATACTTCTTTCAGTTGCTTGATTTCTTTTTTGTTGTTAAGAAATGCGGGATACAATTTATCAGTAACTTGTTTTTCCTATGCGTATGGTCAGTATTCATAATTTGTTTATACCTGCGCATGTTCTGCGCATGCATGTTACGTCTTCGCTAGTGCTTTTCAGCAGAAAGGAGATGTAGATGCGCAATGAAGAATGTGTTGAACATGCGTCTGACTCGATAATAGTGTTTTCTAAATAGATTAGACACTTTTTTTATCTGCGGTTCCTAGCTGCCACACAACGACACCAAGTGCCCAGAATTTTCATCAGGCCAGTGAAAAGCTAATGCTCCTTCTGTGCGTTAAAATATTGGACCGGACGTCAGATTAAAATCAAATCTATGGTTCACACATACTTGTAAAAAAGGAAGATCGTCCTGAGCATGAACCTGGAGCATGATTAATATTGATTACTTCTGTCATATAATTAATATAATTTTATGTCTGTACAAAGGACGTACTAGGTCCGTGTATGACATATCGTATTGCAGAAGTAAATGAACTAGATGCTTGAACTTATTTTACGAATTATATATGTCCCGTGACTTGATTTTCATGAACAGAGAGCATCTTTTTTTTTTTTTTTTTTTTTTTACAGATAGAGCGCATTTTAAGACAGTCATCTCCTTACAAAAAGGCCGTTGTACTAAGTTTTCCGACAAACCCATGACTTCCACTATAAATTACGCAAAGGAAGGTTTTTGCTGCTTTGTCGCTTGATAATAATTGTGCTTATTAGTCGTACTCGACTAATGAGCACTTGGTACTAAACAAGAATGACGTAAGTTACATTGTCGCGCAGTCTCAATTCTCCGTGGGTGAATCTTTTTCAGCTTCAGCAGCGTGCTTTTCTGGCCAACGCGGTTCAGCAGAACCTTCAAATTCAGCAGCAACTGATGCAGCAAAGCGCTGCCTTGCAGCAACTTCTGCAGCACTCTGTGGTGAGCTTTAGAGCCTAATGTTGTCACTCCGACAATCGGTCATAGTTGACAAATTTGCCGCCGAGAACATACTCAAAGTACGATTAACGGTGCCGGGCCCACGGCGCAAACCTCCGTCCTTACCCACGAGTTCGTGACTCTGGAGCGAAATCAGCTTGGCTTTAAAATAGGCTTACTTTTAAGGGGATGCTTATTAGTTTAGATTTTCATTTAGTAACAATGCCTTTGTGATGTCCCTGATGTGTTAAAATTATCTAAAATAAAAAAAAAATGGCATGTATACGCCCTTGTTTTTTTGGCTTCCGATTTCACCGCGTAACGGCGTGACTATTTAGAGGTATTTATATTGCAAAGTGTACAAAAACATCGGGAGCCATTAAAAATGCGACAAGTGACGGGACCATTACTTCTACGTAGAAACAATCAGTTTAGATATTCTTTGCTGAATAGATGGCGTAAACGCGGCTGTCTTTCTGACTTTTTTTTGTTGATTTATATATAGTCGAATTTGGTGAAAACATTTCGGCTACTAACTTACAATTTCGAGGTCGTCAAGGTCCCTGAACTCTGCGAAAACTAATCTTACATCCAACGCGATGCCTATGGTCAAAAGCTTTAGGTCACAAATAACCTACCCTTACGCGTGAACCACGCTAAAGACCCCGGAAACAAGCTTGCACTCAAAGCAAAAACACCGCGGACGCCTCTTCGAAGCAGACTAACTTTTCCGACGCCATCCCAGCCTTCGCGCGATAAATGTCGACTTAGAGACACGCAGATTCCACCACCCGTCATTCTTTTCCGAAGATGACTCGACGTCAAGAACAAAATCCCATATACTCCGTTTCGCACTGGGTCTGAGCAGCCGAGCAGCGTCAAAGTGCATCTCGGTGGCGTTCGTCGACTCTGTACGTACGTTTGCTATCGCCAGCTCAATCAATCAAGCGCAGAAAAGAAAGCAGCATCAGTGCGCATTCACTGCGCGCGCGTGATTGTTTTAGCAGGAGACAGCAAATGCACAAAGAAGACGATTGCCGTGACCATGCGCTTTTGAAGCTGCCTGCTTAGCTCCATCGGATCGAAACGTCGACTGCAATCGGACTCGACTTGACACAAAGTATAACGCAGTCTTCCAGTAAGCACATTCTTAATAACAAACACCATCCTCAGGTCCCTCCAACTTCTCCGCCTCCACCGACGACGTCGGGGCCATCGGGCGGCCCGCTGCTGGCCGGCACCCCGGTGGCGGAGGCCCCGCACCTGTTGGCGTCCCCACTGTCAGGCCTCACGCCCCTGTCTTTGTCCATCCCGATGCTCGAGACACCGCAGCACCGGGTGGTGGCCGCCACTTCGGGCCACGTCCCGAGGTCCTCGCCCAGGGACGCGTTCGGCAGCGTGCTGTCCGAGCTGCGGTTCAAGGCCGACGGAGGCATGGCCCACGGCTCGCACCCGCCGCCGCCTCCGCCACCCCCTCCGCCTCCGCCACCACCCCCGCTGTCGCCGACTGCCATGGCCAAGTATCATGGTGAGAAAGCGAGATTCCCGTCCCGCCCGTAAACATCGTAAGTGGTGCCGGAGTAGCAAGAAATGACGTCACAGAAGGCGGAGTGTCATATGCCGTCGGATGTCGCGATCCTGGTGGTTGGTCGTAGTAGTTTTGGCAAAAAAGCACGAGAAAACGCGAATGTCGCTGTCGTCGCGGCGTCCCAACTCCTAGCTATCGAAGCTCCACTGGACTGTCAGGCTGGAGAGCGACCCCCAGCAGAACAGGCTTCTGCCACATCCACCACCGCTGCTGGGACGCTGCCAGGATCGCGGCCGGCGACAGCGTGACATTTGTATGACGTCATCCGTTGGAAATTGAGGGACCACTTTTTCGGTGCGCTGGTAAACACACCTGTCTGAGACGCGCTCCAGGCACCGTACCACAAGGATCGCTGCTGTGACGTCAGTGCAAGACATGCATAGTCATTGATAACTCAAGAAACGTAAGGCGTGTCAAGTCCCGAGCACCCGATATTGGCTCCGCAGCCAGTAAGACCGCAGCGTCTGATGACAAGAAAGTCGGAGGACTCAAGCTGCCGGTTACTTTAAACATCAAGGCCTGTGACGCTGGGTATTCTAAGCCACGTACCGGAGGCCAGCGCGGGCACAAATGGGGCACGAGCGCTGCGTCAGCGTTTGGCTAAGACTCGCGGCCTCGCGGCCTCGCTGATTGAACTCGAGTCCCAGTCAAACGCCGACGCAGCACTCGGCTCCAATCCTGTGCATCGCTCTGGCCTCCGGTACGTGACGTAGTAAACCCAGCGCTACAGGCCTTGTTATTTAGGAGGCGTTCTCTCCTCACAAACAAGCACGCTTTTACCCCCACCGGGTGAGGGCACTGAGCATGCGCAGTGCCGACAGCAGCGCTACCACAGTGGCGTGACGTCACAAAGTTCAGTTGGTCTCAACATTACTAGATTACCTCAGTTGTGGAACTCCCGCGGAAGGGGGTACCCCCCTCACTCACTTCAGTCCGCCTGCCGTGGTTCGAAGCGCTACCTAGATTTTTGTTTCATAGCTGTGCGTTCCAAAGAGCAGAGCTGAAACGCCATCTAGACAACGTGCTTCGAAACCTGATTCCCATAGAATCTCCTTGCACAGAATCAAGGAGGATAGAAGGGTAGGAGAGGGCATGACGTCGGCCGCGTAGCCTCTACAAGCCATGCTCCCTTGACGCCTCGCCTCTTTCTCATTTGCCTCCTTACTCTCCTCACTTACCATGCCAACGTGACCACATCACGTGACCGTAGCTAGCCTTCGTCTTGCTATGGGGTACAAGAATACACCACAGTCTAGCCTTCGATCTGATAAAACCTACCGGACGGAGCGCGAGCAAGCCTGCAAGGAGTCCTTCTACAATCAACCATCCATCTCACACGCGACATGTCACGCGCACCAATCGCCAGAGAGATCTGCGGTCACGCTGGGCACAAAAACGTTTAAACTTTTTATGACTAGGCGTCACCAATATTGTAACGTTCCCCGTCCTAGTACTTATAACCTCCCTGCTGCTAGCAGAGTCGGGCGCGTGCCCTCTCTCTCGTTTTACCCCGCCGAACCTGCTGAACTTCCCGGATCTGTGAAGAGGGCGCTGCGGTCTAACAGAATGGCGCCGCCCTGAGAGCGCTAAATGGTTGATCAATAAATTTCAAGCCGTGTTAGAGACTTCGTTGTCCCGTCCGTTTTTTTTAATTGTTCCGTCTCAGGGTTACTATTGATGTAATACGGATTAGTTTGATTTAAATCATTGGAGCTAGACAATATCAACTTTTTCATCATTACATGTATCTCTAAACTGTTCGTGCATGCAGCGTCTATGAGCAGTTCCGTAACTGGGCTAATCTAATAACGTTGGTTGGTCTAAAGTCGCTGACAGCTTAAAGGAGCTATGCAACAATTTTTGTACTTTGCGCAAATACCGCTTAAAACGGATCCCTGACGCTAATGACCTATGAAACACGCGTTCGTTTTTCACCCCACGCAATAGAAGTCCCAGAAAAAAAATTAAGAAAAACGAGCAGCGTTCACCCCCTCAACTCGCAGCCAGAACAAGCGGCCACGTGATCTGGAGTCGATTATATGCCGCCAGTGTTGATCATAGCCACGCGCTGGGGTTGGCAAAGCGCAGGACACGCGCTGAGTTCCAGACATTGTTATGGCTCGGCTGTTGTCGTCGTTGCAGCGATTGGACACGGGTCACAACCCGAATGCTTCTCGAGCTAGCAATTGTCACGAGCCGACGTCGAGTGCCCACGCAATGCTCGGGTCCAATCTATGAACCGCATTCAAATATCGTCACTTGGGTGTACTGCGAACCCCACGTTACGTCACCAAATTTTGCAAAGGAGAGATTGAATGAAAATGATCGCTTTTGTCCTTGAAATTACACCGCAACAAAGGAGTTTCTTGGCCAATTGCGTTGCGTGTGAGTATCCTTGAATCCCAGGTGTGCCAGTAAGCTCGTGTAGAGAGAAAAACATTCCAATTGAATATCGTTGCACCGCTCCTTTAAGAAACGCTTGTTGCGTTCAGGCTCCTTGCTTCGTGATTGGTCCTTCGGCGTTCCTGTCCGCGAAGGCTGCAATTTCATTGGCGGAGGAGCGATAATGAGATGCTAGCGACCAGCCAAGCCCCGAGATTCTTAGAGAGAAGCTGAAGAGGTTTTTGATTTCAGAAAAATACTGCGAAAGTTAGAACGCAGGCACCTTATAAAGCATGAATGAAAAATTTCTTTCAATTTTATCAGAACTACGCGATCGCGAATGAAAAAATGGGCCGCAGCCCTGCCTGCTGCTGCACGCCCAGCGCAGGAAAGCACGGAAGCGGAGGCTAAAATCACCGAAAGTTACGTCAACTGCGGGGTCAGATGACCCTTTCTCGCCACTAAAGCTGAAGCGGAGATGCCGACGATGACGTCACGCCGTCTTGGACAGATAACAGGCGACAGGGTGGCTCGCCGCATCCCCTGCAACAATCCACGTTAAAAAAAAATCTGCTTACGTTTACTTTAGATTAATTCAAGTGCGACAGTCGAATACACGGGACAAAAGACTACAGAAGTCTGCTCTAAACTCAGTTTCTTTTTACATGCTCTAGCTTTTTTTTCTTTTAATCTGTCAGAGATCATAAAATCAAGTATAGACAGGGAAAACATCGCTTAATCTTCTTCCCTTCCTGCGCGCAGATGTGTACGGGAGGGCCAAGACGGTTCGCATCGGCAAGTGGCGCTGGCCTCCGCCGCGCGACGAGTCCGGCAACTGTCTTCCCGGTCAGCCCACGTCCTTCCTGGAGTTCAAACGGCTCAAGCGCCAGGAGCGCGAAGCCCGTCGCGCTGCGGGTCTCCAGGACGACTCGAGCAGCGACGACCTCGAAGAGCTCGACGACGAGGAGGACCTGGTGGACTTTCCTGAGATCCAGGACATGATACCGGACTCCCAGAGACCGGACACTGGCTCGCCCAAGGTATATACCCTGAAACCCCCGGATCAACGATCACCTTATATACGAAAAATGAAAGGGAAACTTGTAAGACAATACAGATCTGTACGGTCTTCTATGGCCCCCCTCTTTTATTTTCATAGTTTAGTCACCAACACGTTCGACAATCTAAACGGGCATTCATGCTGAAGGAATGCGCCCGAGAAGTTGAGCTCTAAGAAGCGGGGGCATCAGAACGCCGAGCTCTGACTAAAATGATTAGGGGGTAGGCGTAAAGCTAGTTGCCTTTGTCTCCACTCACTCTTCAAACGCGTTTGAACGCTGGACGCCGGCGTTTGACAGTCGAACGCCGGCGTTTGACAATCGAACGCCGGCGTCTAGTGTTTCGCGTCCAGCGTTCAGCTCTGGGTCTACCCACTATTCGCTCCAACCAGAGTTCGGCGTGCTGACGTCCCCCTGTGCTCTTGTCTCCTCCTCTCTCTCAATTTCTGGTCACATAAAAGTGAAAAAAAAAAAAATTATGTGGGCGATCTCTCGGGAAGGGCGTTCGCTTGGAATTTACCGGCTGTTTACGTACAAGCGCATTTTCCCACACAAGCTATTTAACACTGTGCTTGCGCATATACCTTTTTTATTAAAAGAAAAAAAAAACTATTCAATTGCGCGTGCTCCATTGCTATGCCAGCGCCACGGCTTTGATGTGATGCCAGAGGCATGATGCGGTGTATAGGCGTAGTCGTTTAGTTTTCACCACATCGAGGTAACGCGTGACTGAGACTGTTTTAAGGGATGGATTCAACCTCTCAACTTCCGCCATCAGCTGTTTGCTTGGGAGCTCTGGGATTTCATCTCTCGAGTCGCTGTTTTGGTTGTCGAGGTTATGGCAGCGAATCGTGAAAATCTGTCTAGTGTTGTTGATCGGTTCGGAGGGTTCTCTCCAGATTAAACGAAATGTTAGAAACCGCTGTCCGCAAGCGTTTCGCGTCTCTAATTGGAGTTTATAGCTCTGCGCAAGATCGGCACTTATGTTGAAAAGAAACGTCCAATGCGCAATTGTGATACGCAGAATTACAAAACTCTCCACGTGTTCACTTACAAACATACGTAAGCTAACCATTGCTTGTCTTGCTCCAATCGTGCGTCTTCGCTGAAGTTGTCTTTAATGACCACTCCTGGTAAGGAGTCTTGAGCGACTCTAAGGAGTCGGACTCCGACCGCAAATCGTTGCTGCAGTCCGACTCTGTGCGCACCCGCGGGGACGCCGAGGAAGAACCGATCCGGGCCTTTGAAGGCGAGACGCGGCCGGGCAGCGTGGGCAAGCTGCGCATCAGCTCGGAGATGAAGGCCAAGCTGGAGCAACTCACCATGGACCACAGCGTACGGTCGAGGACCTCCAGCAGAAGACAGGAGGAACCGCCACCGTCCTTGGCGTCTGGCCCCGGTGGAGGTGAGCGCGTGCGACAACCTCGAGCCTATAACCTTGTTACGCGTCCAGGAAGTGAGCGCACAAAAAGTCAAGTGGGGGCGTGGGTCTTGTCTTTTCTTTCAGCTTATAAGGTGCATAATCGTGCTGACCGCCTTCTTTTCACAGCCTGCAGCAGCCGAGTTACATCTTTCGGTTTTAGGTCACCTTCGACGTAATATAATTGTGGTCGATGTGCGTGAAATCCTACCTCCTTCACTCCCCTATACTTCTTGAACTTTGGGTGCCTGAACTAAACATAAGTTAGGCGTCCTGGCCTATGATGATTATCTGACTCAAAACGCATCATAAAAGGAAAACCAAATTGACGGTTCTTTCTGAGTCAACAAGCAAATGTTTAGGCAGATTGAATATCAACTTCAGGGCACTATAAGCGCGATTTTTTTTTTTAATTATAGGTAGCAGCAAACTAAGGGAAGATCGTAAGCTGGCTCTTGAGCGGCAGCTGGGATGGCAAGACGCTGCGTCCGAAGCCCACTCTTTCCGGGTCGACAACCTGGTGAAGTCCAAGATCAAGAAGATGGAGAGGCGTTCACAGGTTCGCCCCCCCCCCCCTTATTTTCATTTATAAACTCACAGACACACTAATGCAGCAAGATGTTTATTCCAAAAGCCGGGTCAATAACACGATGCTTTGGCGGTCACTTAACCTATGCATTGTTTGGCTTCATCTGTCCACCAACACACGCGCCTTCGCCAGCACGTGCGAGTATCACTTAGAAAATGCAATGTATTCTGTAGGCATGTTACCACTAAAGGTCACAAAAACACAGATGCTCACACACGTAAGCATTTATGATGGGGGACTGTAGCATTCATTCATGTTGGGCACAAATGCAGCGCACGTGCCAATGAAGAATGAACTGTGCTTAGAAAAATATCTTTCTGACCACTCTGAGTAATGAACAAGAGATAGAGATTTTCACGCGTTGTCGCTTCGTTGTGTCTAACTACTCGTTAAATGGCTACGTTAGTCCCGATGCTCACGTCCTTTTCCTTCTCCAGGTCCCAAGAGACATGACCGGTAGAACGCCAAGACCCGCCGACAGAGCGGGCCTAGGACCACCGCCACCGCCTCCCCAACAGCTTCAACAGGCTCAACAACTTCATCAACTCCAGCAACTCCAACAGCTCCAGCACCTTCACCAACTGCAGCAGCAACAGTTGCAGCAGCAGCAACTTCAACAGCAGCAACAGCATCCGCAGCGCGGAGGCTCGGGTCAGTCCGGCTGTTCGTCGGTAGCGGCCTCAAGCAGCTGCTACTTGGCCACCACACCTGTTGTGCCTAGACACCGGGAACGACCTATGCCGATGCAAACCGAGAAGCTTCTAGACGGGCTGTCCTCCAGCAAAGCGGAGGCGATTGAGTGTGAGTTTGTTTCTTCTGCGTCTCAAGAGTTCTGCATAGCATTGTGGAAGTCACAGTAGCACTCTGGAAAGTACAGTACCGGTGGCGCTTTGCAGAAAGCACGAGCAAATACTTGGGTATGCCAAACATACTTACTTCAGAGCGACGCTCTTGCATCTGTGCATTTGAATCACAATCTTCGTGATTTGTATCATGAAGGACTGTCCATAAAGTAACGATAACTGGGGTATTGCTGATTATTTGATTGTATAATTCGCTCCAGGAATCGGTTGTTGTGGCGCGACTTTGTCAAGTTCACGATTTGTGTGTTTTCATAATTTCCTTTTTTTTCGCTTACCTTCGGTGTTTTAGTTGAGGACTGCTCTGAGTTTCTACAACCCGTCGACGAGGCACCCCCGGCTCCCGTTGTCCGTGCCAGGGACAACCTGAAGACGCGACTGTACCCGGCTTCCAACGCCCCTTTCTTCACCTATACCAAAGTGGAGTGGAGACTGAGAATCCGGAAAGAGGTACGAACTTGAAAATAAGAAACGTAAGAAAAATACCCCGGAGACTTTTCGGGATTATTAAATGTCCAGTTCTGGTTTCTTAACAGAAACAGAAGATCAAAACTTGGCGAAGGCCAGCTCGCGGGAGCATAATCCGCAGCTTGGCAATTGAAAAACTATCAATAAACGCAAGTGATGGCGGGCATGGGAGGATCTTGAGCACTTTACATCCAACGTTTCTGCACTGCACAGTGCCCACTCCTTGTTCGCTTCCGTTGTCCTGCGTAGAATTTGGTTTCGCGCCGTATAAAGTCACTGGTATATGTTTACTCGGTCGGATAATGATTTGAGTGCTTGACGGTGTCATTTGGACGGCCACAGGGGCTGCTAGAGTCACATCGACCTCAATATTGCGGGAGATTCAACAGCCATTATAAGCGCCGGCCAATCGCATTTCTGAAGACGTTTCTGAGTACCATGCTTTGCGACACTAACCGTAGCTTTTTTCTATGAACGATAATTTGAAGGCGAAGGAAGCAGCATTATTTTTAGAGTGGCTTTATTACACGGGAGTTTTAGTAGATTGTTTCGATAACTCCGATAACAACACCCGATACTCCACCGACATTTTCTGCATGAATCGTTTCGTTATCGGGTATATTCATTGGAATTATTGGAACGATATAGAGGGTAAAGGTTTGGAAGCTCCCTGTGTGGTTTGGGGGGTTTCTTTCGTTCTCTCTGCCCTTTATGTATGGTGACGAAATAGTGTCACTGAATGGATTGTTAGACTCATTATGTGAACATACGCTCGCGGATCACGATGTACGCGTACGACATCATGCATCTAACTTTTATCTAAACCTTGAGGAGTACTACGGAGACTCCATAGAGACTCACAACGCGGAGTAAGCCCTGTTTCTGGAATCTGAACCATCATCCTGGCTCAGGTATTTCAACCGGGAGAAAGGCTCCAGGAACCGCAGGCCCTCCACATGGTCTTCTGTCAGGTGGTGACAGACGTCTTCGCAGCAGCGTGCATCAGGCTACGAGATGACGAAGCTGCTAGGCTACGTTCCCTATGCGGTATGTATTGTTTACTTCGATGGTGGCGACGCCTTGTGAACACGTAAGGATACTTCTAGAAAGCATAAAATAGGGTTATGCTGATAGTAATTAAGATCTAATAAAGTAATATTGTGATACTATAAGCGAGACAAACTATGCATGTTTGTGAGACTTAACCGTGAACCACCGAGGCCAAGCCGGCGAACCATCACGAACCACTCATTAGTATGCCAGTTCCCATTCGCAAATATGTCATCTCTAGCCGCATTCACAATTCATCATTCAACAGACCTGTAAAATTTTCCAGCCACCTAGATCTGCCTCTGGGTACTTCACAGGGTGGATTCTGCCGAAAAAGAAAACACCTCTTGAATCCTATTCTAGGTTACATTTGAAAGGACACACACCAAAACTTCCCTTGACATACTCGGAATAACTTTATCTTCTGAAGACGGAAGCGCGTGGCATCGTATACTACTAGAGTTCTCTCTAATACCCGGCGCGTCACTGCAGCCCTTGTGCGTCACTCCAGTTGCAGTTGCATCACCAGGCCGTTAGAGTGCTCTGATAGTACCCGATGCCACGCACGTATTTGTTCCCGCTAACTGTGATTAAGATAGTACATCCACAAACACGTCCACAAGTCACATTCGCAACTCATCTAAAGTCAAGTACATGACTGTATCCTCCAACTGCCGCGACTATGAACGTCGGTGTCGCAGTTTGGTCCGCATCCGGCCGAGTCGTACTCTGTTACTCTGATGTTCATAAGAACGATAATCTTCATTTTCTTCCAGATTCGCTGGGTGTGAGCCCTTCTCCCGAGGCCTTCACGAGAACGGGTCTCCAGACACAAAGGAGTCTCGTAGAAGCTGCGCGGGAACTCCCTCTCTACTTCAGCCGCATGTTCCCGGCGTCGGGCGGTCGGCAGTTACCCGACGTCCACCTCGTGGCCGTTGCTCACAGCGGGGTCCGCCTTGTCCGGAGGGACCCTCCGGGCCAGCTACAGGTTCTCGACACCGTAAGGTACGTGTGCCTCAACCCAATGTCGCCTGCGATCTGCGATTCTGAGGGCGTAAACGCAAGCACAATGACAGTTTGGTCAGCGTGTGACAATGACCGGAAGGTCATTGTCATTGTCATTGGCAAATGACCTCCCGCTCATTGTGCTATTTATTTTGGCAGAGGCGCACATGCGCCCCAGAATTTGGCAAAAAGATAAATTTGCCAAGAAGAAACAAAGCAAAACTGAAATAAATGCTAAAAAGTCTAATCTATCGAAGTTGGTCCTAAAGCTTCTCTATACTGAAAGTAGCGCCATTGAGTGACTCTCCGACAGGCTCTCACCCTCTAGAAAAATTCTCCCACTTCTCTTGAAAGTTTCCCTTGCTACTACCACTGACTGACTGAGCGTTCGTCCGGTTTCGGTTCGCCACTTCCGTCCGCCATTTGTGCCCTCCCGTGTCGCGGTTTCGCGTTTTCCGGCGGCATGTATAGACCGTTTTATCGTGGGTAGCGCCATTTTGAGAGCGAGAAAAGGGGAAAGGGCTACCGGCGCTTTCCCCCTTTCTGATTGTGCAGAAAGAGTGGAAGTCCCGGATGAGAGGCCTGGCCGGTGTTGGGCGTCTGCAGTGCCCCAACTTCGTTCGCGCTTTTTTCTACGTTTCAAACTCCCAAACTTAATTAGAGCCATGGTCTTCGATGGCTACAGTCCCCCGGTCATCGGGGCACCATTGCTGGGTGATAGGGCGCACGAATAAGGGCAGAAAGCGTCGAATACTGTCCGAGGGCCTATGTAGCTTGCATGGAATCCGGCAAGGCAAGTACGGCTGGAATGTTTTTAAGCTCCATTGCTTTCCGCATGACTGGAAATGATGAACCATTTATACATTTTTGCTTGCAATGGGCCTATTTCAACTTAGTCGCTTTTAGTTGTAATCAACAAGTTATACACGAAACGGGAACCTCAATTAACTTTGTAAACGCCCGGAGCTGCTACATATCGTCCTGCTCTGCTGCTTTTATCTTGCGTGTCCGTGTTCTCATATTTCATTGTGGATGAACGACGAAGACGCTCCAGATGTACTTTTATCGAACCGCAGAAAGCCTCGAAGCACCACGAATTATCTTACTATTTGATGCAATATTTTGTGTTCTCAGCTCCAATTTTTATAGCTGGCACGTTCGCTGCCGCTGTTCCCCCCGTCGCCACACTGGCGGATGCCATGACCCAAACAAAGAAACGTGCACACTGGGCTCGAAAACACAGATCTCAACACACGAGACGTTCCCTGCAGCGACTATCAAGCGCCTCAAAGCGCCTCAGTCACCGGAAACAACCCACCAGCGGCACTCCAAGGACGCTTTTGCCGGCTCTCTGGTATCGCGCAGAAGATCGCGATTAAACAAAACAACAACAATAGAATTACGTTTTCAACAATTTCCAGCCTCATCCGGGGGCGGAAATGAGCCTTCAACTAAGTGCTGTAGATGATAAAATCGAGTCAGTCACCACTGCAAATTATCGCTATTAATATAAATTCAGTTACAAAATTTTACAAGCTGAAACAGCAGTTATCACGAGAAAACTCGCACGCACATTGCGAGCGTACCCCATGTTCATCGGCGGTACAGCGTTCGGTGCGCGCTCCATTAACGAAATGTTCCGAGCGAAGTCGAGAGGATGGCGTTGAGGAGACGTCTTTTCGGTTTACGGACGCAATCCACTGCCGCCGGAGACAAAGGTCATGTGGAAAGCGATGGAGCTCAAAGACATTGCAGCCGCTCTCGCCTTGCCGGATTCCTTGCAAGCTACATATGTCCTCGGACAGTATTCTATGCTTTGTTTTTATTCGTGCACCCTATGACCCAGCAATGGTGTCCCGATGACCGGGGGACTGTTGCCATCGAAGCCTCTGGCTCTAATTAAGTTTGCGAGTCTAAAACCGAAAAGAAAGCGCGAACGAAGTTGGGGCACAGCAGACACCCAACACCGGCGAAGCCTCTCATCCAGGACTTCCACTCTTTCTACACAATCAGAAAGGGGGAAAGCGCCGGTAGCCCTTTCCCCTTTTCTCTCTCGCCCTCTTTCAGTAAAACGGTCTATATGTATACGTACTACGTCACCGGCCGCCCGCCGGAGCTTTATTTATGGGTAGAGCGTATGTCGTGTTTTGCGCTTAGAAACGATATCCAACTACCGCTTTAAGCGTGGCGTAATTACTAAATCATTTGACTGCGTTTACAAAAGGCTCATTCACTTTTTTTTTCAGCTCGTCGTCACTTCGGCGTGTAAAGGCAGAAACAAAAAAGGCGCATGAAGTGATGAAATTCGCTGTCAATTGTTTTGAAAAGGAGCGAGTCGGGGACATCGGAACCACACTTAGTTCCGTTCGCAGTATAAGACCACAGCTTCGTACGTATTCCATAACGTGTGCGCGCGTATCGCCTTGGCTCCTGTCTGCTGAAGAGGAAATAAGATTAGGACGATCTGTCTCACACTTCCTATTTATTGTATGAATGTTTGCAAAGCGGAAGATTGCGTCCGATCTTAAACCGGAATGAGTCGAGCAGACGCACAACCGAAGCCCAACTCGCGTGCCTGCTCCAGACGTGAAGCAATGGAAAGACACACCTATAGTCGCAAAGACGTCAGCGACAACGGCAACTCATATCCGAGCGAAAACTGCGGTCGAAATCGCGCAGCAAACACCTATCAGCAAGGGTTTGCCAGTAATCACCTGTAGCGGCGTTTGGCGGAAGGGCAGCCTATACTCTGTTTCATACTTAGCGTGCAACGCTGTCAAAGCTACTGGCGCGAGCGTGGGGCTTGATCTCGTTGATCATTTGCACGCGTTCTCGCGCAAACAAAACCATAGATGAAGCCACGCGCTCGCGCCAGTAGCTTTCACAGCGTTGCACGCTAAGTATGAAACAGAGCATAGGATCAAAACCACCTAGAGCTCTAGGATGCGCTCGCGTCGAAATGAAAGAGGAAAAGACTGGTGGAGAGAAGGAAAGAGTGAAAGCTTCCCGAGGGAAAGGGGGAAAGGCGCTACGTGTTGTTGATTACTTGCACTACCGTAGACGATACAAACTAAAACAGCTCTTATTGCTTTTCTAACTTTCTTGTTGTTAAAAAAAAAAGTCCTTGGTCCGAATATGCGTTGAGACGCAAAGCTTAGGTCTCAGTCTTTGAACTCTTTGACTAGTTGAGAGATAATAGAGCTTATATAAACTCTAGGCGCAGCAAGAATCCAGATTGAATGTTTCATCTCATATCATCCGGAGACGTACAGGAGGCAGGAAAAAAATACTGATTCGAAAAGAATAAAAAAGGTCTGAAGTTTAGAACGTAAAGGGAGCACATACATTGTACGGTTCATAGGAAGAAAGTCATCCTCTTCGAGAAACAGAAGTGCAGGCGTGTTTCTGATAAAAAATAGTGGAGTGACTTTGTGGCCTTAGGGCCCGTTCACACACTTTATTCTCCTTAGAACCGAGTGCCTCGAAACCCCTTAAAATTTCTTAGGACGAGAGAACACACAGACACGCTGGCACCATCTGTGCGGTGACCTTGGAACTGCATTCCATAAGAGCGGAGGTTTTGCGGGATTTTCGAGGTCAAATGTGCGTAATACCTATGAGAAAGCGTCGTTTATAACGTTGACTAAAGTTTTTCGAGGCAAGAAAGAAAGAATGATGCGCGAGAGAAATGGTACTTGGTGTGATTTTCATCTTTGTTTCTCGATGCTTGCCGTTGACCACTGTAGGAGACCGAGGACAAGTCAAGCTGCATATCGCAGCTTTTTTTCTCGGGCTCCCCCATCAAGATTGGTGGAAATAAAGATATTATTATTATTATTATTGTTATATGCGGGATCGTTAAGTTTCTACCGCTACCCAATATATGGCGCCAGTGTGTCCTCTTGTCGTGGGAGATTTTAAGAGATTCCAAGGCAAACGGGCCTTTAAAAAAAGTTAGACTTTTTTTTAACATGGGGCATACACTTTAAACTATAAAACGTCGACTATTGCTTGCCATAGTGGCAGTAGCCATCCTGCTGCAATACACCGCACATTGATGGTTGTACACCATAGTGGGTCGTTTTCACTGTGGGAATCAGTGCGGCGTATGCATTAACCAACGCACGGATGTGATGTAGGCACATTTCTTTACACGCAGCGACACACGTTGTCTAAGTCACAAGAAAAGGTGCGAGCGCGAATGCACGCAGCTCTTTAGCTGCTTGGTCTTTTTCAGGCCCTCTCGCAATGAGAACGCCGATTAGAGCTGCGCCGTGGACGAAAGCGTGAGCATCTAGTTCACTGCAGGGTATCTGTTACGTGATCTATGAAATCAGGCTACCGAAGGGGGAGAGGGGCCCGTAGGGGGAGGGGAATTTTGCATGCAATTGACTTAGTTTTTTCGTTCTACTCGTGCGTGCTATTGTAAGCGGCCAAGGATGTCTGAGCTGCCGAATATCTTTTATGTACTTTAGCAGTACGAGCTACGAGTTGATCTGCAGCGTTTCTTTTGGACACAAGGTACAAAATTTCGTAAAAGGAATTGCGTTTCAATCTCTTTTAAAAGGTGCAATAAATAAAATATTTTGTTTTTGTTTCCTTTGACATGTTTGGTGATTTACTATAAAGAAGACATTTTACAAATTTTCTATTCAAGAATAGAAAAGAGCCGGATACATTTAGGAAGTAATCTTTAAACTCCCAAACTTCCCGGTTTAATCTAGTCGAGTATTTTAATGTCGTCCTAAGATCGCTAACATTTTAAAGAAATCTCTTTTCGTTTTCTGTTTCAAATTTTAATAAAAGATGACTCTAGTTAACGTTGTCTTCTTTTAAAATAGCCTCCGTGAGATAGCATTTCGAAGTCCTCACCGGGGCTAACTTCCCAAGTCTAAAACGGAACGCAATCTCGCTGCCAGCCGTCCACCCGAGACGCCAAGCATTGCGTATACGTATACTCCGTTCATTCCTAAGCCTTCAGTGCGGGCGGGAGCTACGCTCTTGCCGGACCAATCAACCCCCTTCCTCGAATCACGTGACCCCGATATCTACGCGAGGGTACGGGTGGGAGCGTGGTCACGTGGCGAAAGATCTACGAAAGACCCACGAGCACGCGCAGCTTCTATCGCACTGTCTGCTGGGCGGAGATCGGAGAATATAATCTGCATAATTGTCCCGCTCTCGAAGTGCGCTCAGACAAGACTCAAAACAGGTCAGATACCCACAGGGCCCATTGCATGCGACAACCGGGAAAAGAAGAAGCGTCCGCGCATCTAGGGCACGACTCTCTCTCTCTCTCGAGGAGTGGCACTCCGCGTAATTGGGGGGAGACCGCGGACCAAGCCCGATCACACGCAGCGATGTTGTTATACCCCGTCCGAGCTGACAGTGCAGTGGAAGCTACTCGTGCTCCTTGGGACCATTCACCACATGTTTATCTTTAGCCACGTGATTACTCTCCCGCCCCGTAGAGAGTGGTGTCAGGTGATGCAAGGGAGGCTGTTGATTGGTCCGGAGGGCGTGTAGCTTCCACCGCACTGTCAGCTTAGACGGGAACGGAGTAGAGGGCCCGTTCTCCGAAAGTAAACAATCTTCTCTCTTTACCCTTGTCTCCTCCTGGTCTTCCATCGCGAAGGTTCGAAGACATCGCCGACGTGAGCGCGTCCCGCCCGTGCACGCTGCAGCTCCTGCTCCGGCATGGCGGCTGGATGACCATCTACTCCCCTAAGGTGTGTTTTTTTACTCCCTCTAAGTTTAACCGGCTTCTGTCCGGGGTGCTCGTTTTGCCTCGGAGTCTGTGCTTGAGTCGGTGTCTTGCCTTGGTTCCAGGCGGCCCACATCCAAGCTCTGGTGCGTCGATTCGTTCTCGAGGGGACTCAGGTGAGACGACATTTTGATTACTTTCCTGGTGCGGTTAACTTTTCTTAACGTAATATACGTTTTTTTTTTTTGTTTTTTTTTTTTTGCGAGGGTAACTTTTTAGCTTGTTGAAAACTGAAGGTGCAAAGGTGAGACGCGAAAACTAGACGCAAAAGTTCTTCGATCGAGAGGACAGTATACAGTGTCATCGCCACAACAGGGTTCCCTCGCCGGTGGTGCCTTACTACGATTGGCTGGCCTAAGCCATCATGTGACCTTAACGACAACTATTATCTTCCATTTCGTCGTTTACCCTGAGACTGCGGTTTTTTTTTTTGAAGAGCAGAAGTAACAGAAAAACAGACAGGTCTTAATTAAAAAAAAAACCCAGTCTCAGGGTAAACAACGAAATGGTTGACTTCCACCAGCTAGCCTGTACTTTGACTCTTTTCTCGTTAACTATTATCTTTCTTGCAGATATTTGTGGTATAATTATCAGTACATACAGGACTACAGTAACATTTGCCTACCGAAAGCCTGTTCTACAATGATTTCTCCAGTTGTGATTAACGGGTCTAGCTTAAAAAAAAGGAGTGTAGATCCTTTATTTTTCATAAAAGAAAAAAAAAACTTACCCTTGAGAGCCTTAAAATGAACGATGCAACCCCCTTAGATCCGCCCCTGTGTGACCAAAAGGGCACCGCCAATATTTTTTGTTTTGTTTTTGTTTTTGAACTAGATAGACTTGATTATGCGTAGCTCTTAGTCTTATTACTGGACAAACATCCAAGAAACGCTGTTTTCGCGAACATGCTAAACAAACCTGTTAATTTGAACGTTTGGGTGGTCGCCATCCAGTGGCAAAATGATTTGTGAACAGGCTGTAGCGCTATAGAAGACAGCTCTGGTCTACAAGGCGCTAGATTTCTCATGTTTGAGAGCGGTGTTTGTTGTTTGTTCGGCCAATGGGACTCTACCATTGCAGTTGTACGAACCGATAGGCAGTCTTCGCCTGTGGTCGATTGTCTTAGGTCCCAACTTTTATGCCCGACAGTTACGCTTATTGCGGCGGCTGCGGCTGTAAGAATCTGTCTACATAGCGTGAACGGTACAAAGTCCCCTCTCCGGCGTTCGCGGCCAGTTCTTAGGGTTCAAGTAATGCGCGCGGCAGGAAACGCTTTGCCCGGGACGAGATTGCGACTCTCCTCATTGATACCCCGCAGTGTCAGTTCGCTGGGCCGTCTCGCTGCTAACAACTTATTAGAGAAACGCATCTAACTCCAAGTGTGCGTTACATACGAGGCTCAGAGGTTACAAAAATTAATTAAACGAACTCGAAAAAAAAGTTGATAATAAGTTTTAGGTTTATAGCCGACATTTCGCCGATGGAGGAACTCGACTCCTTTGGTAGTCCGGTGTGAGCGGCCGAGAACAAACCAGTCTTGCGCGGTGGGATGATTAAGAACTACTCCACTATGAGAGAGTTTCCCTATGTCCCACTTGCTAAAGACAAAACTAATTTTCTTTTCTAGCTTGCATGGTGCTTTAGGCGGCGGTAAGTATAGTTTGCCTTGATATGGCGTTTGGTGTCTCCCTGTAGACAGCAAACTTGACTATTGCTGTACGACTAAAAATCTGAAGGTCTCTAACTCGCATCACGCAGCGCCGTTTACACGCAAACAAGCCGCCTCTTAAACGCTCATCCAGATTGAAATGCGCCGGGGGAAGCGAGATAGATACCAAGAACGGTCCCTGGGTTCTGCGGCGCTAGATCAAAGTTGCTAAGGGACAGTCGTGCGCACGTGTCCTTCTGTGCTATCCCGTGTTAGACACAAGGGGACTAACCAGTCGTTTCACTGCGCGCGTGTCCCTTGCCCTCCAGGAGGTTCCGGAGTATGTCCGGGCGGTGGCCGACTACGTGACCACCGAGTCGACCCTGCTGAGCTTCCGCGAAGGGGAGATCATCCGGCTACTCAGGCAGCGATGCATGGGCCTGGACAAAGGTCAGTGCAACGACGACAGCGACTCTTTCCTTGCCTTCAAAGCCGCAGTCGTCCCGCTTCAAACGTGGTGCGAAAGACACGGTTCTCGCAGCGAACATTGTGACAGAATTATCTTCGAAGATACATATGTGCGCAGATAATTCTTCATGCACATGTAGGCTTCGAACATGTCTAAAAACATTTTTTTTTACATGACCAATGTAACAGGACCGCCGTATAAGAAAGATGCACTTCCCAGACAGTGTCTTCAGACTCTTTTGAATGGCGTATACCTCGTAACTGCGGCTTAAAGAAACAAGACTTTTTTTTGTGTGTGTGTGCCTATAGTGTGCGTTCAAATGAGGCAACAGAACCTCGTTCACAATCAGCCTACGCCTTTACTTTGTTCTTCCTCGTGCAACAGGCATAGGCACTCTTGCTTACACGCGGGGGGTCTTCCGACAGAAAACGTGGATTTAAAGAAGGCTCTCATTAAGAAGTTTACAGTAGATCGTCCCGATGACTCCAATAACGATACTCGGGACTCCGCCGCCGCCTCCGCATCTGCGCTGCATCCTATCGTTATCGGGCGTCCTTGGGGAGTTTTAGGGAACCGTTTTCGCACATCCGGTACGAACTGCGCATGCGCTACCGTAGAAGACTCTCACATGCGCAATTCGTACCGGACTGCCCACCGCACCGTATCGGATGGGCAAAAACGGTTCCCTAAAACGCTGTCTTATTGGGGTTACCGGAACGATCTGCTAGAACCATATATAGGGATAGAAAGCTTTTGGAGGCGACGACGCCGCCACAGGTGAAGCCAGAAGTGTGGAGGGACAAGCCCCCAACGATGACCAAAACCAGAACTGTTTCGGTCACCCTCGGGAGCGCCTCAGGGCGTCACAGCTGTACTTCACACTTGAAAAAAAAAACACAAATTTAAATGATAAGACTGTGCGTATAAGTTTCCAATAGGTGCCGCCGTTGCTGCGCTTACCTCACCTGCGTTGACACTTGCCAGCTATAGACCCTTTCCGGAATTAGGTCTGGCCACTTTGATCACTATCATCGTCTGAAAAATGGCATATGTGCCTTACTAATTGCGGCCTTCCGTTTAGTGATGAAGGAAGAAGTTAAAGATGCTTCCAAGCAGATGATTCGAGGCCTATACATTCTAGACGTTAGCGCGACGTGAAACAGGAGTTGGATGCAAGAGCTGCATAAGCGTTCATTTCTAACTCGGGCCCAGTCAATCTGTTAGTAGCACACACTCGGCTTCAAAGACCCATGATGTATAGAACTTTATCAAGGCGTCTATGTGGGTTGGCGCTTCGTTCTAACTGGTTGCATCTTTTTCGCAATTGACATTGAAAGAGATTGAAAAAGAACTGTACAGTGAGGTGCACATTCTCGTTTACCGTTGACTTGCGAAAGTGACGGTGCCCCATAAGATACTGCAGACCACAGGTCCATTGTCGCCATTAGTACGGTAAAAGTTAAACTGCCATTTGAGTCACCAGATGGCACTGAATTCCGGACACGGTCTACTGCACGCCACAACGACCCGTCGTGATGGGTGTAGCCCGAAACAACCCATTCCCGTTTGAACCCGTCCCGTTTTGACCCATTCCCGAAACGACCTTCCCGTTTGAACCCGTCCCGTTTCGACCCATTCCCGAAACAACCTTCCCGTTTGAACCTGTCCCGTTTCAACCCGTTCCCGAAACGCCCTTCATATTTGAACCCGTAGCCAAGACATAGTTTACGTTTGAATTCGTCCCGTTTGAACCCGTTAATTGGTAGAAAACCCCGCGCATCTCAACCTCTTCGCAAAAAGTGTCCATCGTTCTAATCCTGGTTTGCGCAGTTTTTCTGCTTAAGAATATGCCCCAAAATCATGTTAATGCAATTAATAAAAAGGTGCAGGCGAGCAATTCAGTTATGTTGTGAAATATTTTTGCTTGTAAACGTATTATTAAAATATGCAATACTTTCAGACAAGCTTCAAGGAAATATATTTCTACTTGAACCACTTAAAATGTTTCTTTCAAGATGGTCCCCAAAATGTGCAATTACGAAATGGACTATATACACTGCGCGACAACGTTACCACGAACACGATCTTGGCGATTTTTCGAATTTTACTTCGAAATGGTTTTAGAAGGTATCACATTTTACCGCTTAGGTTAGTGGCCCAGATGAGCACTTTGAAATACACTAGTAATATTGATGGCAGTCTTCTGATTTTTTTGTAGACAAACAGCTAAAACTAACAATCACTTGTTTGCGCTAACGGTTTCGCGATCTGTACAATAACAGGGAGCTTTCGTAGACCGTTTTCGAAGTCACGCGACGCTCCTTCGCAACCCGCTACGATACCCAGAACTCTACAGTTAAGGCCATCGGCGCGCAGGCGCAGTAGCGGCTTCTTCGTTGCGGAGAGCTTAGCGAAAGGGGAAACGCGGTCTACGAAAGCACCTAATGAAGTCTTAGAGTAACGCAGGCAAGCACTTTGAGTAAGCAAAAATTAGCGTTGCCTAAGTTTTTATATCGCGACGCTACTTTTAGGTTACCCAAAGCGCTTACGTGCGTTATTCTAAAACTTCCGTATAGTGAATGGGATACTTTTTAAAAGTGATAAATCATACAGGCTCACGGGCATATAATTGCGACTTCATTTTTTTTACAAGTTCAAACACAGAACCGTCGCGTACACAGCTAAAAATCATAAACCACAAAATGCTGTCGCCTTGGTTGAGGAAGTCGAGAAGGAAAATCGCGCCATCAGAAAGGCGACACTTCAATTGTGATAGTTCGCGGCGGTCACCTGGCCCGCACGGCACCACCATTTGCAAGCTGCTGCAGCGATATCTTTCTCAAGGATCGTCCCGTTTGCAGGTCGATGAAGTTGTATATGTTCGGGTGAGCCCTCCCTGACACAGCGCTTTTCTTACGGTGCCATGTCTCCGAGGTTGTTTCCGAAGAGGGAGAAGTGATGTGAGCAAGGAGAACAGACACTTGACACTTGAACCTAATCAACTGTTAACGAACAATACAAGCTAACCAAACGATGGCCGAAGCGGGAAGGTTGTTTCGGAAAAGGGCCAAATGGGAAAGGATGAAACGGGAAGGTCGTTTTGAAACGAGCCGAAACGGGAAAGGATGAAACGGGAAGGTCGTTTTGAGACGGGTCGAAACGGGAAGGTACAAACGGGAAGGTTGTTTCGGGAATGGGTCGAAACGGGAACGACCCGTCGTGATAGCAGGTCGCTTTGCACACAGCCGCTCAATGGAAGTGAATTGGGCGCACTTCTATCGAGCTGCCGTGCATCGAATAGCCTGCGTATGAAACGCGCATTTTGTTATAGCTATTTTAGTTCAGTACTCCAACACTAGTTTGTTTGTTTTCAAGAAGGAATCCTGAATACGAATTATATAGCGTTAATTAGATACACTTTATTTACACTAATGATTAAATTATCTAGGAATTTTTTTTAAATGCAATAGTTTGCACTCACTTTTTTTACAACATAGGGTATACAATCTAGCTTTATGACTGAGTAAATGTAACTTGAAGATAGAAAGCTGCTGCGATGCGAGGAATATTTACAGCATTCCAGTGAATTTAGAGAATTTAGCAAGATTATAGAAACTGCCGACAAGTAAATGTCTCGAAAAGTTAAATCAGGAGCTTGTTTTTATTTCATTGTCGTAAAGCATAAAACAAATGAACGCAATAGCGCTTAGGAGCACGTGTCGCAGGAAATCCGGCGTCGGCTTCGGCGGGACTAAAACATCCCATAATGCACCACACGCAGCCACGTGTGACGTCATGACCTTATCGACCCGCTAAATTTGGCGGGAGAATTTTCCACTAAACTCAGCGGAAACTTTTCCCACCAACTTTAGCGGAAACTTTTCCCGCCGAGTTTACCGGAGATATTTCCGCTAAATTTATCCGGCCGATGAGGTCATGACATCACAGCCAAGTTTGACGTCACGCGTCACGTGACATCTGACTAGACCACGCACACACCCTTGGGAACGAGCGCGGGTTTATATGAGAAGTCTTTGCGAACGGGGCCCGATAACGCTGTCGCGTTCCACACTTAAAGGCGAAGCTTAAGCGTCCTCCAAGGTTTTTTTAATGTCACAATCTAAAAAAGAGATGTCGCAAAGCAAGAAACAACGCCACATTCACAGACGGAGAACCTTCCTCAAGAGAGGTTTATGTGTGACTTTACAAGTTGCTCCACTGACGAGTGAATGTTCCCAGCCCAATTCCTGCTGCGCGTTTCTCTGTCGAGCAACTTTCATTTCCAGTCGGTGCTCCGTTTTCTTTGCTTTGTCCATCACGTGCACAAGGTCGAATGTAGTTTGACACGCCTCGTCAAGGTAGGGAAGTACACTCGCAGCGCGCTTCGGAGGAGGAGAGAGCGCGTGTTGATCGCTGTCGGGAAGACAGGCGAGGTTCGTTTAGATTTGGGACTTGCTCTGAGCCGCCACATTCAGCCGCACCCTCATCCGCCGTGCTATCACCCGAGGGAGTGTTTCGAGGCCGTTTCTTTTTTTCTGCCCATATGTACGGCGGAGAGTTCAGAAATACGGTGGGAACTGCGCACGGAACCAAGAGACTCAATTTCGCCGTCTTCGTGGAATCATCCACAGTAAAGTGGAGGGAACATTGCAAACACTTATCACTCAGCTCCCACTAGCTTCCTTTCTCGCTCGGTCATGTTCGAGAAATGTGTTTCAGTATTAAAATAACGAGTTGGGCTGTTGGTTCTGATATATGATAGGGAATGTGCAAACATCAACAATAACAACAACAGCGAGGACAAAGAAGAGAGGCCCAGAGGACAGGGTGCAACCTGCAACTGAATTTTAAAAGAACACACAAACACAAAAATATTAAAACCGCGCATGCGCAAAAAGAATACATTTAAATAATAATAATAAAAAGTTACGTTGACGGTTTTCTTGTTTTGAAGAGAGATTCTGTAGGGTCAACGAAGAAAATATGGTTTCGGACGTGCTCGAGGTATATTTAACAGCTGTGCGGCGGACTTAAGTTTCACACATGAGAACGCGAGCTTCGGGCGTTTGCAATTTTTGGACAGGCATGGGTCTTTTCTGTGAGAGCGACCGTGTGTGTTGGGCGAATGAGTCTCGTTCTAAGAAAAGTTGCTTCCCTATGACTGGGCCCATTCGAAGCTTGCAAAGAGGAGAATTACCTCCAGTTGCCTGGCTGCCTCTTTGAAGAAATCTTGCCCACACGAGATGAGTTCTAGCTTCCAGTCAAAGTTAGTTAGATTGCAGGATGTCGGTTTCCCACCCCGTGCTCTTTGTGATGTTGCAGAGGGTTTGGTCAAAAAGCTGAAAGGGCTTGGCAGAGGAAAGCAGGCTGACAAGGCGAGACGAGAGGTCAGACCTGTTGTCGTGCCATATGTGCACAACGTTTTCCATAACCTGAAAAAGGTGGCGAACAGGTTTCGCATTCTGGTGGTCTTTTCCCCGCCAAACAAGCTTTCTATGTTGTGTAAAAGAATAAACAAAAAAAGAAGGAAAGTCGAAGAGGCGGAAGGAGTGTGCATCAAACGTCATGCCTCTAAGTTTCGTGAGTGCGCAATGGGGCGTTACCTATGAAATTTCTTTTTCATGCTGTCGGGTTTACGTGGGCGAGACTGGAAGGTGCATCAATGATAGAATTAGAGAGCACTCAGCGGCTGCCACGCCATCCCGGTCTGGCCATTTGGCTGTACAGTGCGATAGATGTGAATGGCCAACCGGTGTTCCATAGAACCGAGGTTGCGGGAAGATTCAAAACGCAACTGTAGCTTGAAATACACGATGCCTTCATGATAAGGGCACATACATGGTTCGAATGTTTGTATCAGCCCTCTATCGCCCTCTCTGATACGGGGCAGGCCTTTATCGGTCATGTTTCAGACACTCAGCAATAACGTCGGCCTTCTTTTTTTTTTTTGTCTAAATGTATTTGTTGTGCGCATGTGCGGTTTTAATATTTTTATGTGTGTTCTATTACAGTTCAGTTGAAAGCTACGTCCTGTCCTGTGCTCCTCTCTTCTCTGTCCGCGTTTTTTTTTTCGTCTATTCTCTTTTTTGCGTTTTTTTTTTGTTAGCTATGTTTTCCGACGTCGTGGGTCGCACGGAAACTCGTGATACCACGGACGGCCGGGTTCTTTCTTGCGTTCGTGTCACACAGCGGCGCGCAACATGCAGTTTCGCGGCATGGCACCCGCGAGACAATCGTTGGTGAACTTCGGCACGCCTACGACACATGTGCACGGAGAGAGTAGTCACCACCACGGCAGACACGACGCAAAAGGCAGACCGAAGCTACCGACGTTGCACCGAGCCAACCGAGCGTTCGCCGTGCGCGATTGGATTGAGCCGGTGATGTGGCAAACGCACAAAGACGACGATGCACTTTCGACGCTGTCTAATTGGCTCTGGCGAATGCAGACAGCGCAGGAGTGGCGGTGACGTCAGAACAACGCCGAGCTCTCATTGGCTGATTAAACCGAAAATAGTGGGTAGACTTCAAGGCATCTAGCATTGAGGTCTACCCACTATTTTTTTTTTAAAATCAGTCAATAAGAGTTCGGCGTTGTTCTGTCACCGCAAGTTCTGAGCAAGAAGCAGACGACTTGCTGTCCGGTCGGTCGGACTTATCTGAAATAGAATCCCTTTTCCTTTTATGTCCCAGGCGAAGGTAACAAGCAGCGAAAGTATGCAGGCGAGATGGTTAGGAAACATCGCAATCAGGGTTTATATTATGAAGATAACGTTTTTTAACGTCGGGGGACCCTCGTCCTCCTCCTCCTCACCGAATTTCCTCCTCATTCTCGAGCGAGATGTGATAGCAGTCAGGACGCCACATTCCCCGCGGCCTTACCACCGCAGTCGTGGCCTAGGGGTAAAGTGTCCGCTTCGGCTACGGGAGGTGGTGGGTTCGAATCCACCGCCGCCGGGCACCCACCGGTTTGTTCGGAAGCGGGTACAAACGACCTTCCTCGTGACCGGGCACTGGTCAGAGTATCGGGGAAGTTCACGTTTGGGGAGTGATGCTCGCACCATCGGGTAGGGACTACTGGGCGTATAATGCGCCTCACCCACAAAAAAATAAAAAAAAAAAAATAATAAAACACGCAAAAAAAGCACAAAACAATAAAATGTACAAAAACATCTATAAAACCCCAAAACTTACAAAAAAATTATAAAAAGGAAAAAGGGAGAAAAGAAGAGCCCACCAAAAAAATAAAAGAAAAGAAAAACCCCGGCAAATAAATGAGATCACTCTTTTTATCTCGGATAAATAAAAACAAATGAGATCACTCTTTCAATCTATTGTTACACCAGCCAGTAAATTTTTGTTGTCTGCTTGAGCGGGATAGACAATTCAGAAAACACAAACGGAGGCGACCTTGACCGGTGTTGACTTTTGTCCATCTGCATTTACTGAGTTGTAAGATGTAATGGACTACAATTACAAATTACCGAGCCTCGAATGTGATAAACTACCGTTACAAAGCTATTTTCGCTGAAAGTGAAGGATTACTTTACTGGTTACGTTACAAACTACTTTCACCTTACTTCACCCGTAAACTTGTCGAGAAAACAATGGAAACAGTTTTGATGTTTTCAAAAAAACGTTCCGCAACACTAGTTTTCATTTCACGCACGCCCGCATTATAAGCTGCAACCGCACCCGCCATCTCGCTAACTTACGGCGACCGGAATGTATCCCTGGGATGATGCCGACAAAGCTAGCGGTGCGCATGCTCAGTAGCACCCTGTACCTCCGCTAGGAGATTCGGAGGTATACGGAACCGATCTACAGAAGCTCCTTTTTGAGACGGGCCTTTCAAGCGTAAAGCGCGAAACACATGTACGACGAAACCGTCCGATCCGACGTCCGATCAGGCAATACGACGGTCGAGGCGAGGGTTTTCAACGCTCTCCGGTGCTACGAAAACCCTCGCCCCCGAAGGTCATTCCGGCAGTTCGCACGTCGGATCGGACGGCTGTGGTCTCGTGCCTGTAGCTTTGACGCTCTGTCAGCCTATGAAGGTCGCGAGCGCTCGTTCTTGAGCTTTGGTTTGGTCGAGCGGGGGGTCGTAGACTCATATTACTTCCGTTTCTGGATTATGTTCATATTTTTAAAAGGTAACGAGTAATGAAAGCAATCCGTTACCAATTTTCTGTAACGAAATTACATTACAAATTACTGCCGGAAAAGAAAGTAACGTGGCAATTACAAAATTATTTGAAGTAACGGATTACTTCCCAAGAGTGGCTCCTCATCATGCATTATCGCCGACAACATGAGCTGAAGCAGTCTTTCATGCTTCCTTGGCTTACATGCCCATTTTTGAGAGAGCTGTGGTCTGACAATGAAATGCGAAGTTGACGACCCATACTTCGAACCCTTTGACAAATCAAGAGATAATTAGAGCTTTTTGGGGGCCGCAGGCGCAGAAAAAGGCCGGATTGGGTGTTCCAGCTCATATTGTCCGTGGGTGTATACGCTGCGAGACACTGTTAGCGCGAACACGGCAGTGACGCTTTTCTGTACTTCACTCGGACAGAGATATAGATTTGCAACAAAGTTTATTTATTTATTTATTTATTTATGTATTTATCGTTTTACCCTCAGGGCCAGAGGCATTACCGAGGCGAGTAAGTTGCAGTAGTAAAATACAGTAAAAAAAAAAAAGCAAAACATAAACAATTATATCATATATAGTTGGGGCTCTTCACGAAAGAAATAATAAAAAAGGTTAGTAACGGCAGTTTGAACATGTTCGTTATCGGGAATTTCTGCCGATTCCTCGGGAAAAAAAGGATTCCACAATGACGGAGAAGTTTTGGTAAGGAAAGACTCAAAAAAACGATTTGTGCGACAGGATGAGATGCCGACTTTATGACGGTGATCAATCCGTGCTGAAGACACGGGGAACGGTAATATACAGCGCACAAATAGACAAAAAGATGACTGTCCACAGTGTCATCATACAGACATGCCCAGCTTACCACATATCTGCGTGCTGAAAAGCGATAAGGTGTTGTTGGTAGCCTTTCCTTAAGAATCGAATTGTTCTGATATATCTTATGAAACAATCCCAGACGAAAGATCTTTCCACGTTGTCAAAGAAGTGGTAAGGATGATGTTGATTTAATCGCAGTTACACTGGAGGTACGAGGATTGTTGTAAAGTATGAATTGAGGCGCGCAGTGACCGCTTAGGTCACCGCCCTGAATGAGGTTTTCCCGCCGCTCTCGTAGTTCTTATGGTAGCCGTTCAGTTTTGAAAGTAAAACAGTATAGAAACTAGCGATCGCTTGTCCGGGCTGACAGTGTCGCGTAGTGTACACTCTCAAGAAAAAAAGGTGTCGAAAGGTGTATTCTTACACCCTTTGTCCCATATAATACACCCCAGAATTTCAATTCGACGTACAGTGCCCTACAGTCGAACAGAGGGCCCGAAATTTTACGAGGGGCTTGTTAGCCGTGTGGTACAACATTTTAAATAGCTAAAGTACGTATCAAAGACCACATGAAGAAAACACAAAGTTTTTACAGTAGGGCCAAGAAAACCCGGATTATTTTTTTCGTGTTCAGTAAAACGTACATTAGTTATTTTTATAAGTTGCACCACACGGCTATCAAGCCCCTCATAAAATTTCGGGCGGTCTGTTCGACTTTAGGGTGCTGCATGTCGAATTGAAGTTTGGGGGTGTATTATATGGTACATAGGGTATAAGAATACACCTTTTGACACCCTTTTTTTTTTAGAGTGTACAACGTTTACCAACTGAGAAGTGCCAGAGGAAAAGAGGGGAACAAGAGTATCTGAAGAAGACCGTTTGGTCGAAACGTCGTTCCCCTCGTTGCCTCTGGCACTTCTCTTCCCCTTCATATTCCTACTAATATACTAACAGTGCCCGGCAGAACCCCACATCATCAGTTTACCCACTGACCCGATTTGCTACCTTAGTTTTGTTTTCTACGTTATAATAGGTTGCAAAAGATTGATTAGCGTACAAGCAAATCTGTACACTAACTCCCATATGTTCACGACATAGCAGAGCCACTGCTTGTAGCGCTCTGGGTTGATATAAAACGGAAACATATTCTAGTATACTACCAGCGCTGTTATGTTACGGTCGTTACTATCAGAAATAATCGGCTGCGATTTGCGCACCAGTATGTCTTGTACGAAGAAAGGCTTCGCCAGTCTCCAACATCTGCAATAACCGAATTCTGTGAATCAGTAACTTGTTTTAGAGCGCAGCTCTTACGTTCCCGTTTCCGGCTATAGCGGCGTCGGCGTCGGCGTCGCCGTCGGCGTAACCGCGAGGTCACCTGACCTTCCCCCCGAGGTCACGTGAACCCCCTCCCCCAGGTCATGTGACCCCCCAGGTCACGTGACCCCCCCCCGGGAGGAGATTGAAGAATGAGGGGAGGAGGTGGAGAAGGAGGAGGAGGAGGGGTATACCTCCCCTCAGTTCCCTTCCCTCCTCCTCCTCAAGAGCTGCGCTCTAATTCGGCGTTACAGGAAGTTGTAAACGGCTTCACTTTTTACTTTTCTTTGAAATAAACTGTAAGTGCGAGTTTGCGCGGCTGAAACAATGCCATAAAATACAATTTATTACGTTTTATGTTTACATTTTACACCTTTGTTCTCACATAAGCCAAGCAGGTTCGTGCGTGGGACACGGCAGTAGCGGTACGAGGCAAAAGTAATATAACGGGAACACTTTTGGAATGTTCAACAAAATAAACGTAACAAAAGAAAATACGCTATTTTAGTTATACGTATTTTATATTCGCAGCGACTAAAGCTAGGAAACTAGTGTCTCCTGTACATGCGTATAATAAAGATTTGGTGGAACCATATCGGTGTGTATCATAGTTGTCTTTGATCCACTAAGAAATGCAATTTAGTAAAGTTAATGTAACTTTTTTCGTAGTGTGCTTTTTTAACTTTTTTTTATTATCCATTTTGTTGTAAACATTTTGACGCTTTTAGGAGATTTTATCTTAATGATGCCTTCGGGTAACTCTTCGGATATCTTTGGCACGTAGTATGTTTTTATTTCCTCTCCGTATTTTGTGTTTTTAAAGGGTTAGAAGTACTTTGTTTGGTTTCAATACTCTTCCTTTGGTAATATAGATTTTATGTTCGTTTTTAGCAGTTTTTTTTAACTTTTGAACCCCCGTCTGAATAAGTGTAATTAACTAACATCTTGTTTACAAATAAAAACACATTTCGACTTGACTTCACATAAATTTAAAAAAAAAAAAAAAACGAGCGGTCAGGTTTTATTGCGTTCTTCATGGTAAGTTTACGTCGAGTATAAGTAGGGTTCAGTCTCGTACACGTTCCTTTAAAATGTAATCGATTACAATTACAATCACTCTCGGTGCAAAAGCATTTAATTAGATTACTCGATTGCATGACAGGAAGAGTAATTGGAAGAGTAACCATATTACTTTTCCGATTTCTTCAAATTTTCAGGTCAGATCTTTCTGCCGGTTTGAAAACGTGTTTTTCGTACTGTCCATTGTTGATTTAGAATGACCGACTTACAAACTACTCATCTACTCAATAGACCAACTTTGATAGACCATCCTCCCCTCAGAGGCTTGGTTCGAGGGTGCTTCGGTAGGGAACTTGTAGGAAACAAAAGGCGCCATTAGGAAGGAGGGGAAAACCAGTAACGGTTACGAGAAACTTTAGTACTTCCAAAAATTAATCGAATTACTCTCGTGATTACGTCCTCATAAAAGTAATCGAATTATTAGAAAATTACTGCGAGAAGTAATCGATTACAAGTATAGTTTGATTACTTGTAATGAGTACAGTCTCCGGCAATATGAAAGACCCACTGGGAGCGCGTGGCCGAGGCGGTGACTGGCGGGGGCGCTGCGAGCGCTCCGGGGAATTCCATTCTGCTTCGAGGGAAGGACGCTCACTCGGGGCTCAGCACAATCTTTATAAAGCGCGTTTCGCTTTAGCTGAGCCCGAGTGAGCGTCCTCCCCTCGAAGCAGAATGGAATTGCCCGGAGCGCTCGCAGCGCCCCCGCCAGCCACCGCGTCGGCCACGCGCTCCCAGTGGGTCTTTCATACTGCCGGAGAGTGTACCATGCAAGTCTGGCTGTACATGACCACGTTTATTGAATAAAAATGTACGGACGTTTAATGTTTAGTTACTCACTATTGGCGAGGATATCGATCTACAGGGGGCGCTTTGTCCAGCTTGATGTTATCCACCGGGCTTGGTGTTTACTTAACACAAGGCTTGTGGATCGCATTATTTACGTCATCATCCTCGATACAGCGCGGGCCACAAATTGGACACGAGAGCGCTGCGTTGTAAACAAACAAAGAATTCGTGTTGCTGTCATTCGTTTAGTTTAGTTTTCAACTTAGCCGTTCAAGGCACGACAATTGAATCTCCTTCTCCATTCTGTTGGTCGAAACTGAATCAGTAGAAAATAGCTTTCATAGGAGGCGAGCAATGATCGCATTTGGCCGTGTAGTCTGCAGCGAAGCAAAGCGGAAACAGAGGCCCGTTTTGTTGTTTTTGTTAGACTCTATACAGTTTGTGGCGTCATCTGTTGACCGCGGCTTGTCAGCGCGCAGAGGGACGGCAAACGTGACCCTTCCAGTGCGCGTGCCACGCTCCAAGGCCACCGACGTCGGCGTGTGCGGTCCAGGGATCCGGTACAATGGGCGTCACGGCCCTCCCGTCACCGTGCGCGGTGGCACCCTTCGCGCTCTGGGTCGCGATGAGTTTTCCGAGACATGCTGTGCGCCGCGGCGGTGACGGCCGCCCCGGCCCCCGAAGTCGCTCCTCGGCGTCGTCCTGTCGCGGGAATAGACGCCCTTGGACAGTTTCTGAGGGACGCCGCGTCGCAGGCGAGACGCGTCCTCGCGGAGTTCTGCGATGTCCGAGGTATTTCCCTCTACTTTTATATCTTAACAGAGTCGCCGCCCCGGGGGTGTATTGGGGTTTTCTCACGGAGTAAAACCGTGGGGCAAATCCGGGACCCCTGAATGTTTTTTTGTTTTTTTCAACCGCTCCAGGGACGCGCGTTTTTCCGCAACTGCACCGACGCTGCGGCGGCTTAGGTAAACAGCCGCCAGTGTTTCACGCCTAAACGTATGGTACCTCGGAGATTCGCTTACGACTCCCTATCGGAACCGGCCATCATCGCGTATGTCCTGCGCGATTTTTGTTACGGGCCACCCAGGTGTGTGTCTGTAGGCGTTGTAGCGAAAAATGGGGGGGGGGGGGGGGGGGGGGGGGAGAGTACGACGCTAAAGGCGGCGGCACCGTGTGCGTGCCTTTAACATGCACGCCGTGTTTTTCCCGACAAAACTGTTGTTAACCACCGATATTGCCAGTCATCGTGTCGCCACCGTCCTAAGTGACTCGCGCATTTTTCTACTCTTGACGCAGAGAGCACTGCTCCGGCTCCGTTTACTGTCACGAGCCGTCTTATCTCAAACGTCGAGTGCGAAAGGTTGCGCTTCTCTGCTGCTTCGGTAAGAGCGGGACGTCCAAATGGGCCTGTCAGGTCCTCGGATTTTCCCCATTATTCTATACCCTGAGGAAATCCTAATACGCGCCCCGGGGCGCGAGCCTTATAAGGAAATTCGCTGATGGAGGTATCACGGAGCGACGTCCGTTCGTTTCATGCTACACAGAGCCCGCGTTACTTGCATAGTTGGGCTTTTGCTAGATTGCCTCAATTACGTCCAACCTGGATCGTGAAACTACTGGTGGACACGGTTGCCTGTGTGTCGTTTTAGGGACTCAAAGCATGCAGCTGCCGGTAGCGTGTTTTATTTTTATCTTTTAATATTAACGTGAAACGTTTTGTGGCTAGGTGCTTAGCATTTCGTGAAGTTTGATGAGCATGGCTGCCGAGCTCGATGCTGATTGGTTAACGGGGGAGGTCAGCTAACCAAGGGGTAAGCGAAGAGTGAGGTGGGCGAGGAGGAACTCGACCACCTGTGCGCACTGAGGGAAAAGAGCTCGAGAGTATGGAAGACTCTGGAAGATCTCGTGTTGCACATGTTTCACGTATGCACCACGAGTGTCTAGCAATTTACCGTAAATGTAAACGTGAAACTTTCTTCCGCTAGGTGTTCGGCATTTCGTAAAGCCCAGATAACATTGAAGCCTACATAAAAGCGTGCCTGCGAGCTCTCGACACTGATTGCTTGGCGAATGGGAGAAAAGGAGTGAGATGCTCGACGCTGGTTGGTTAACGGGGAGGTCACGTGACCAGAGGGGTAGACGAGGAGGAGCTCGACCACCTGTGCGCATTGAGGGAGAGGAGCTCGAGGGTACGGAATGCTCTGAAATATCGACAGGTTAATCAGCCCGATTAGCGTTAGTACCACCCTAGTAAAAAGAATCTCACATCTGTAAGAAATAGTTTGGTCCAATAAACCCATATGATCAAATAAGATCATATAAGAACACAAAAAACACTACAAGAACATGTAAGACATTATAAGATTGTATAAGAAGTTATCAGAATTCTCCTTATCAGTTTCCTATAACTTCTTATATACTCTTGCATGGTTCTTATATGTTCTTATACTATCATATTTATCATATCCGCTTATTGGACCAATACGTTTATTCTGCACATAAGATTTTTCAGTAGGGTGCTTCATCTATACTTAGTTTCACCTTAAGTCAATACGTAGCCCACGCTACGAACTGACGGAACCAAACAAACAGCGTCAAAAGCGCACGACCATCTTTGTGCTTGTCATGTTTCTGTACGTGCTCGATCATCGCTGAACCTATCGTAAACAAAAGAAAAAAAAAAGAAAGGCTCAGTGACTTGCGCTTTTGGCGCAGCTTGATTGGTCCCATTAGTTCGTAGCGTCTGCTCCGTCTGTACTTCAAACTGAAACGAAGTGTAGGCAACTTGCAATGCTGTTTGGTTTGGCGCCATCTAGCGACTGAAGCAAGAAATATTAAGTACCCCTGGGAGTGGCGGCTGCATTGTTCAAACGTGAGCATTTACTCTGGTGGCGCCCCTGAGCCTAGTGTCTGAAGCAAGAAATGCTGGGTATCCCAGGAAGCCGTGATCGCGTAACGTGCCAGTAGAGCCAAAGCTACGGCCCTGGCGGGCCAATCGGAACGTGGCTGCGTATCACCGGAGCGCGCCTCAACTCCGAAGAAGTATCAGGCTTTTCGCTGCATCATGCTCCAATATGTGTGCGTTGCGCTCGTATACGTCGCGCATTTCGAAGCCTTCGGCACGCAATGTGGGGCTTATCGTTCACCCTTTGCCAAGTTACACTCTAAAAAAAAAGGGTATCACCTTACACCCTTTTGTCCCATATAATACACCCCAAAACTTCGATTCGACGTACAGTGCCCTATAGTCGAACAGACGGCACCAAATTTTACCAGGGGCTTGATAACGGTGCGATATAACTTATTAAATTGTTAAAGTACGTATCAAAGACCAAAGAAAGAAAACACGGAGCTTTTGCAGTACGGCCAAGAAAACTCTGATTCTCTTTTTTGTAGTCAATAATACGTACATCAGCTATCTTTATATGTTGTACCACACGGCTATCAAGCCCCTCGTAAACTTTGGGGCCGCCTGTTCGATTATGGGGCGCTGTACGTCGAATTGAAGTTTTGGGGTGTATTATATGGGACAAGGGGTGTAATAATACACCTTTTTTTCTGAGAGTGTACAACGAGACAGGCTGTAACCGTGCGCTCTCACCCTGCTGGCGCCGCCGGGCCGTTGGCGGCTGCCTATAGAAACAGCTATCGAGTGTACACATGGTACGCCTTAAACTATCTGATGAAGAGGGCCGTGAACATGGGCGTCTGGCGTCTGGAAACTCGGATTATCGCTAAGCGTTTGTTATGCCAGAGCGTTTTATGTATGCAACAGAATTATAGCAATTCGCCATAATTTGGTTTTTCTCTTCGTGTGTTCAATGTTACGGGCGCGGCGTGATGCTGCGTTTTCTGCACTGCACAAGGTTATCTATTATCGGAATGCGCATAACCCGAAAATAAAACCTTTGAAAGCATGTTAGCAGGCTGGCAGCAGATAGCATCGGAGACTGTCTGTTTTAGATAGAGCAAAGATGCTAAAGACTGAGCCTTGCTAGTTCAAAGCTTGGGCTTGGCTTGGGTGCCCAGAAAGGAGGTAAGTACAGATGCAGGGAAATTCTTAGAGTTTTAGTCTAGGACTCTTGACCTCACTGATGCATCCCTCGTGCCCGATCTACGCCCCGCGCTGACCTCCATAGACAATCTAGCACGACGGATTTGTTATCAAGGTGGTGTCGGTCGACAATAAGGCTTCCGGCGAACTTTGCCATTGGACCGTGTTGTCAGCGCTGCGGTAGAGTTTCCGGGATTCTTCGTGTGTGGCCGTGCCTGTTGCGAACGAGACGACCTTGTGCACGTCCAGGTTGGCTGTACGGCGTCACCGACACCGGAGACAGCGGTCTGTTCCCCTGCGAGTACGTGGTGCCGCTGTCCAGCCGTCAGCCCAGCGTAGCGGCCCACACACCGGCGGCGAATGGTCGCACCAGCGTCGTGGACAGTGGCCGGGACATGCGCTCGCCGTCGGAGCACGCGTCGCTGCTGGCTTCGGCTCATAACGGCACAGCCTGGATCGAGGCGAAGGTCAGTGAATCCTCGTAGAATTTTGACGTGGAAAAGGTTTATGGTTTATACGGCGAGTGTCAGCGTTACGTGACGTGACCTTTAATCTTTGACATTTTCCCGCTAAACTTGGCGCGGTATTCTCCCGCCAAGTCTGGTGGAAAGAAGGTAGAGTGACAAGGGTCGAGGGAATTGGTGCATAATATACACCAACTTACTGGTGCATAATTGTGTTACAATTCATTTGGTGCCCAGTATATGCACCGACGTAACTGGTACAGGATATAAACGTATTCTATTTCACGACCATTACCCGGCACGGGCGAAGGGTTCGGAGTGGCCCGTTGTTATGAAGCCATCAGGCCTCTGCTGAGCCTTCATACTTAAGTGTTGGATACTATAGGAACAGCGTATATGTGATGCCATCCCGGTGCAACCTCCACATTTGGCATAGCGGAGCACAGTCGAAGGTTTATTCTGGCAGTGGTAATATGACGGCGAAGCGAAATCGCCACGTTTCCGCAGAATCACTGTCCAGAAGATAAGTGTCACGATCGTAAGAGAGTGATGAATGACTAATCTCGACCGCAAGGTGCTAGGACATCAGAGACTGACTTGATCGCTGATCTGTCGGATTTTTTCATCAAAACCCCGATGGGAATAGTAAGAAGTCGAGGGGCTATCATTTTACCATCACCATGCTTCGTTTCATCCAAAGTCGAAGCATAGCCGACGCTACGACTCGGTGAAGCTAACGAAGTAGCGCTATAAGCGCAATGTCACGGTGGCCGTCGTCTTGTGTCTTCGCTCTGACCTGCTCAAAAACAATCGAGTACGCAGACTGCGCCATGACCCTGCGTCTTTAGTTTGTGCGCCTGGTGTTGGTATACCTCTTCTAGCCCTTGACTGCATGCTCTCAGTCTTAAGATGAACTGTAAAGCAGCAATCACACTCCCCGTACATCGTACGGGGAGTGTGGCTGCTGCAGAATTATTTGCGGAGACACCACAAGCGTGTTCGGAGCATGTTTGCTCCATACACAAGGTGCTTCGAACATCTCTAAAGGCCGTTTTCGTATGACCGATGTGACAATGCCATCATACAGACAGCGTCTACAGCATGTCTGTTGTATTCGCAGTGTGATTGCGGCTCAACTTTCGCGTAGTCGTTTATGTTCTGGAGGTGTGACTTTTACCCTGCGGCAACCGGTGAACCTTGCGACATACCTTTAAACACACTCCTTAATAATGGCAGTATGGCGATTTTTTTTTTCTACTTCACTTACTTGATTCGCGCTAAAACCGTTACTCAAAAGCTGATTTTTCTTCCTTTGTAATCTACGGTGCTTTTTATTAAATTCTATTATCGTCCCTAGGAGCATCCGGACGGACTTGAGGAGGAAGTCATCGAGATTCCCAATGGCATGGAGATGCAGATGGCAGACGGCAAGCACAGCATGTTACAGTTCGCCATGTTCAACTTCCGAGAGAGCTTGGAGAGGTAACTCGACACCAAAGGACCTTAGATACGAGACAATTTCGGTACTCTCGATTGTTTTTAGGACATAAATTTTCTGCATTGTCGATTCTTTCGCAACATTTCCGATGGGTTGCAGCATTCTGGCTTATTTTTGTGAAGTTCTTGATGCTTTCTATTTTTTTCATATGTGTTTATGCGGTGTTATTTACAACAGGCAACGATCTTTGTTTTGTCAAAACATCTTTTTTTTCGTTTGGCTAAAGTTTTTTAAAACATCGGTAATTGTTTTTATTACATGTTTTGTTTGTAAAATTTCTACTCTTGCAAGTTTTTTTTTCTACGAGTTTAGTATTTGACTACATTTTTATTTGTTTTGAAACATTCCCGATTCTTTTAGATACGGGTTGTTGCGAGAACGGGATGGGTCATTTAGAGGCTCCGTCAAGATGCTGGAAGACTTGAAGACAAGCAAGAAGACTAAGGATTCCGACTGGACCTGGAAAGAACTTGCCCAACTTGTAAAATTTTCTAAGGTTTGAAACGTTTCAATTTTATTTTAGCTTCCAAAGCTTAAGCTTGCATGTGCTTAGTTCGTTTTTTTGTCGGTGTTAAAAAAATGTTCCTGCCTTGGCCTTGCTTGCAGTCGCCAATCAAAGCATCACTGCTGAACCTTGAGTCGCCAGAGATGAACAAACTTGCCATAGACAGCTTTCTGTGTAAGCATCTCATGGGCTGGTCAGACCTCCACTATTTATTACTAAGAGGGCGTGTTTTGACATGATTGCATATCCCGTTTCAGCTGTCATGCGGTACATGGGTGACTATCCCATGTCCAAGAACCAGTCTGAAGTGGACTGTGTGTATTCAATCCTAGTGGTAAGTATTATCTTTGGTACGATTACGAAGCACATACTTTTCGTTAAGGAATCAATCAATTATTAAAGCATGTTATGCATTAAAAATGAATGCTAGTGGATTACTTCTAGTAGCTCACATGAAATATACATGTTTGTCAGTAGCTTCCATTCTGATAAATGCGAGACCTATTAGAAAGAGAGAATCTAGCTATCTTCACTGGACACCACCTTCCATTCGGAAAATTAACGTTCTTCTGAGAGTCATTAAATGCCATAGAATGAGGACATGGCAATTTTTGTATGGTGACACCATGTGAGTTTTCTATCGAAGATTATGAAATGACAAGCTTTGTTTATTGTAAGTAAATATTTCATAAATTGATGTACATAACCTTACTGAGTCCTCTGGCAATCGTATTTTGTTGACATGCATATTTTTCTGACATGCCCTTATTGCTTTTTTAGTCGTTGTGCTTTGAATATTTTGAATAATATTAAACTAGAGAACGATGCGCTGCATATTAAATACTACCAATTTAAGAAAGTTATAAATACAAATATTACTCGCTTATAGTTCTATGAAAAATAAAAAAAAAAGAACGCGTGTTCATAGTTTTTGTGGAGGTTTGCGCGTCTTATAGTTTATAATTGCTGACCAGTCCTTCTACCTGGTATGATCTTCAGCGTTAGTAACAGTCAACACACTTGTTCTGCAGAGTTGCCATAAACACCCACCCCTGAGGGATGAAGTGTACAGCCAGATCATCAAGCAGACGACAAGCAACAAGAGCTCCAGACCGTGAGTGTGCCATTCCTTGAAGAGTGCCTTCAAATCATTCGGATCTCCAATATCGCGCATTTAAACCCTTCTTCCCCTTTTCACATTTCGGCCACCAGGCCTAGACGATTTTTGCCACACACTTGAATAAGCGGTACCTCCTCGCTTTTCTGCTTCACGTTTGTCCCGTTGGTTTGCGTCGCATCCTTTGGTGTTACGAAAAGAAACAACATAGATCCCGCAAAAATATCTAATCGTTATGTGTATGCCATTTGTCGTTTTTTCAGAGACAGCTGCCAGCGAGGTTGGAGGTTGTTTTCCATCGTGGCGGCTTACTTCGATTGCTCCGAGAACCTTAGGCCTTACCTGTTCAAATTCCTCGAGACGGCAGCGTATGACAAGCGGCGAGCCTACCACGGTGAATGCCTTCAACGATCCTTTTTTCAGAACGCCGACTTGACTTCCGAGACTCCATTTACTAAAAGATTTCATTTGTTTGTGTTCTTTTTGTGCCTTTCTTTCTTCAGGAACGGCGATGGTCTGCCTACAGAATCTGAGGAAAACGTTCAAGTACGGTGGTCGGAAGAATGTTCCGAGCATTGAGGAGATAGCGGCCATTTCGGTGGGTACACTTATTTTTACTCTGTTCCTTCTCTTTCTGTTGTTATTTGTCAGTTTTACTGAATTTCTATCTTCTTCCCCCTGGTAAGGCGAGTCATAGTTTTAGCTGTAAGAACTGTAATGAGTAACTTTCGGTTTTCTATTAAGAAAGGGCAAATACCGCCGCCCACGAATACATGGGGCAAAGGCCGTCGGCTGGTACTACTATACTTCGTGAAAATATACGAAAAAACTTATGAATTCGATAACTCTAAGCTCTAAAACGTTTGCAGCTTGTTCCAACTGCCATAGGACCACATTCTGGCGGAGTAGGGGCGTAAGACGGTTCTTGTTAATTATTCGTAAAGTGAAAAAAAAAAGAAAATTAAAAAATCCTTTTTTTTTTTTGTTTAGAAAGTTACCCAGTAGATTCGTATCTAAAATGGCAATGCATTACAAATCTGCCTTGCCTTCTGTACGTTTCTTGCTTGGGTTCAGGCCGGCCGCAACTCGAAGAGGCAGATTTACCGACTGCCCGGTGGCACCGAGCGCGTCATCAACACCAAGTCGACCACCGTCGTCGAGGACATCATCGACGAGATCTGCGGCATTCTGGGAGTGCGGGGCAGCACCGAGATGGAAGAGTTCTCGCTCTACTGCATCGTCGAAGGCGGTAAGAGCTCGACAGAAAAGCGAAACCATACAGCACGGGCCAAGCGTGAAGGCTCTGGCGGGCTGATTGACTCAGTTTCAGGCAGAACTTCTTTCTGACGTCACGCTAAGATTAAGGTGCTGGCCGTTTGACGGGTTGCGCAAATGCCTCGCTCTTTGGTGCGTTTCCGCGCATGTATGTCCACAGCTCATATCACTAAATCGCCTTCTTTCCAATGAGTAGGCAAGGTAGAAAGGTTACCCAAGGGAAGGGTCGTGACAGTGTTTGTTGTATGTTTGTTTCGTAAAAGGGAGATGTAAGACGTCGATCAGATGCAGAAATCTCCCCAGTTTGCAACGCCTGTAGTACGGGCATAGCGTCTTTTTAGTAGGGCCAGTTGTTCTTGTGTATTGTCCCTGTTATCGTGTGAGCAAACGGGTCTAATTAGCTTTAATTTAATCACAAAAATCGACGTTGCATGCTAATCTCGTCAGTTTGCAACGCCTGTAATACGGGCATAGCGTCTTTGTCTAGTGTGGCCTTGTCTTGTAAGTACTGCCTCTGTTTTCGTGTAGGGCAAGTGGGTCTAACTCGATTTAATTGAATCCTAAAAATCGGCGTTGCATGCTAGGAAATGCGATGAACAGCAAGCGTATACGATTATTTGGTACTCTCGTTTTTCTAGAATATTGATGAAAGAACTTGTTCTTCCTTGAACCTTCAGAATAACAAAAAAAAAAACATTTTTTTTTAGGTTTTAAGGTTTTAGGATCTTAGGTTTCTTTTTATGACGATCTGCGTGAAGGTGGACGTTTTTAATCTAGATTTGATTTAGAAAACGTTCCATTTTAACGCTTTTTATGCATTATATATATAAAATAAATGCAAGACTTAATTAGCCATTTCTTTATCATAGACTAGGGTCGTAGCATTCAAAACTTACATTTGCGATTCACTTGAAGCGGAGTAGTTTCATCCGGCCTACACTGTATACTTTTTGACCACCAGCTCGAACGCAGTATCCCCGAGTCAGCCGTCTCCTCTTTTCACGTACACGCTTTGCTGTTGTTGTTCCATACCGGTTCCCAGATCCCCTGACGATGCCGCTGAGTCGCGAGGAGTACATCCTGGATGTGACGACGGAACTGATCAAGAACGGTCACGTGTTCTACCTGATCTTCTGCCGTTCCGTGTGGTTCTTCCCGCTGCGGCTGGACAACCCGCTTTACGTGGAGCTCATCTTCAACCAGGTAGCGCCGGACTACCTGGAGGGCCTGCTTCTCGTTCAACACCAAGGCAGGAGACTGCCGGACTCCAGTCTGGTGAGCGCCCGCTGCTTGCTAACGTGGTACAGACGTTTGCAAGTACGGCCTCTGGGCGATGTCATCTTGCTGCTGGTGTTAGTACATCGTCTGATAATCAAGCATTGCTGAGGCGCACCCACGGCCTCGGCAATGCTTGACTATAATGCGATCTACCCGCACCAGCTCAGCGAGATGGCGGCATCCAGAGGCCGTACTTGCAAACGCCTCTACACCAGGTCAACTCTCTGACGTCATGCCACAGCGGTGGCGCTGCTGTCTGTAGGGCACTGCGCATGCGCAGATGAGGACTTGTTTGTAAAAAGCGTGTAAGTGTATACGTGCACAGCGGGACGCTGTTAGCGCGAACAAGCAAACGTCGATGCTGTTTTTCTTTTAGGACCAAAGGGCTCTCGCCAAAACTGCTAATCAGACATGTACACCTTACTAAAATAAAGTAACTAGATACCTTTACTCGTTACTGATTCATAAAAAAAAGTTACTAAGTACGTTACTCAGTACTGCGATTCGGAAGGAACTCGCTACGCCAGCTTGAAAGTTGACCGTTATTTTCTCGTTACTCCGAATATGCCGTTTTCATGAAGCAGTAGCCACTTCCAATATTTGTCGTCGTTAATAAGTCCTCGGTTTTTAATAAGTTCCTTCGGGAATGACTGTGACTATACCGACATAACTTGTGCACATTTTTTTATGGTCTATCTAGCGTCTGCTCGTCGTGCAAATTGCAGGCGCGAGCCGGGGGTGAGAGCTTGGTAGTGTACTTGTCTTCTAGTAGTCGTCACCCCCCCCCCTTCCCCCCCCCCTTCCCCCCCCCCTTCCCCCCCCCCCCCCCAGAAATACCCTTCTTTCGTCACTTCATATGGCGTTGCTACGTGAAACTATCTTGGCTTAGAGCTAGTAACCTCCAGGCATTTCTTCTCGAGCTCTTCCTCCAGGACTCTTTATTCCTCTCAGCCCGATTGACTCCACCCACTCCTCTCCACCCCATTGACCCGCTAAATTTAGCGGGGAAAATAACTTCAGATGGCCTGATGTCACGTGACCTACACACATTCAGTTTTCCCGCTACATTTAGCGGGAATTCGCGGTTACACTTCTTGTGGCTTCACTTAATCTGGCAACGTAACCTAAAAACGTTTCACGTTAATTACCCGTTACGTACAACTCTGTTACTAGCGTGGTGGGACGTTCTCCTTTGGGACACTGACATAAGCGGTAAGCTTTAATTCCCGACGGTATCTTTTAGAAGCAACTTGCAAAAAAGTGACAATGTCGTGTTCGCGCTAACAGTGTCGCGTGGTGTACGTTCGTGACCTGGACTTAGCAAGTCTCTGCGCTATATTGCGTGATCGACCCCTGACCTTTCGTGCTACATTTAGGGAGAATTTCTCTCGCTAAAGTTGACGTCAAAGGTCAAGTCACCGTTAGGATCGTGGCGAAGTTCAATTGAACATATTAAAATTGAACCAGTTCAATGGACGCATAGTTATGAACCAATCGGTTTATAGTTATGCATCGATTCCAGTGCACAAACGTATTCTACGATCCACTGCCTTTATCCTGTTTAAGCGCAGGCTACGTGCTTTTTTTGGCAACGAGGTATTTTTATTTATCTATTTCTTTATACTACTGGTCCTTGTTCAGGACCATTGTAGTAATGGTTACATCCATGACGTTACAAAATAAATTTATTTGCAACTATTCTCGAATAATCTTGTATGTCTCGTGGATCATCGAAGGCCATTCACATAATCTCATTTCTGAACGAGATTCACACTTTTTTTTTTGTTTGTTTTAAGCCGGTAGATGAATCGGTTACCCTAGCCCTATAAACGAAGTGGATTTTATGAGTGGCTTGTTTGTGTCGCGTGCGCTTAAATTTCTAAATTATCAATTAAATCTTCCATATTTGTGGAAAGGTATGCCCGCTATTTGTTACTTTAATTTCACTCTTTTAAATATATGCGGGGCTATGTTCGTAACCAAGTGCTCAAGAGTCTTACGAGTAACATCGCTAACTCTTGTAGAATCTAGACTACTGCTATTTTTTTATATGCGACAAAGTGAATCAGTGAAAATATATCTTATTTAATGACTACGTTCCCTCTCTTGCCTAGCAGAGAATCTCTTGTTGCGATATTGATTGGCAACTACTTCCGTTTTTTTAATAGTACTTTAATCTTCCTCCCAGGCGGACATTGCACGAATTGCAGCTCTTCTCCACCGTGCCGCCGACATGCAGCATGTGCCCTCCAAGTGAGTTGCTCTGCCTTTTTAGCAGTACAGTTATTGAACGCGCTTCTCGCCAACAGAACAAAAAAAAAAAAAAAAATTGACTCAGGAAAAAAAAAGAAGTTGATTTGGATTCACTAAGATGCTCAACTAAATAGATGAAGATTTTTTGGGGTATCCGGTGTGCGGTACTTATTTCTAACGCGATTCGGAGTTTATCGGCGTTTTTTTTTTTGCGCAGGCGTGGCTTCAGAAGGTAAAATAAGGGTGAAAATGACGTAAATGAACGAACAGTGGCAATAACACCAGCAAGCTGATGTACAGCAATGTGAATTGAAAAAAAGCTTCGTGTAGTTTCTTAAATCTCTCCAATCGGGCATCTTCCGAAACGTTTAAATCGATGCGATGTTTGCTATTTTCTTTTCTTTAGATCGATTGATGAAAATATTTTTTCGCTTACACTTACTGCCGCAAGAGATAGTAGCAGCGTTACAGATGTCCGTATATGAATCAATAACGTAGTTGTAAAGTGAACGTGTTTGCATCGCTCAATTTCAGAGACGAAGTGAAATATCTACTTCCCAAGCCCGTGCTGGCGAGCAAGGAGGTGAAGCCTCCCCACTGGGTCGACCTGGTCCAGCGTAACTGGCCCGACATGATGGCCCTTACGAACACCGAGGCCAAGGCGCAGTGTCTGGGTCAGTGCCTAATCATGCATTTCAGAAAAAAAAAAAAAGAAAAAAAAAAACAGATTTTAGGTATACTCGAAAACTGCAGCCGATGTTTCGATAAGAACACTGGCCTCTTCAGCTACTTGAGCAAGCATTGCTATTTTTAAATTTAAAGTAGTTCTTCTTTCGGGATTTTCCCTTTGTGATAACAATGCCTCAGTCTTTCCTGACTTACCTGACTCGTTCATAAACTACTGTGGTTTACTGGGTATATTAAATTGACAAGACGCACGAGTCACTGAGACCAGAAGCACTATGTCTCGACCTGGAAAATCTAACCTCTTACCAAGTCACATGTAGAGGTTCTTCTGCCGATAGAGTGAAGGAGACTCGACACCAGGTGGCGTCTTCACTTTATTTATTTATTTATCAATTTATTTATCGATATTGTCAGTCCTTGTAGGGGGTTTCCAGGAGTGGTGATATGCTATAAAAAGGAAAATACTTATGCGCACGCTATTAACACACACACACACAAAAGGATAAAATCCTAAATTCGTGGCATATTGTGAAACGCTATGCTTTTTATATTTTTCATAAAATCGTAAACATCTGTTCAAACGAGGGTTTAATCAGGCAGTTTAATCAAGGAGTTCGGCAAGTCTACAAAGTACAGGGAGTGAATGAAGACGATGGTATTTGTTAAAAATGAACCTGGATGCAAGCCGTTAGACTTTATGAAGTTTTGACGAATTTGTTGCTGTATATGGATTCCATATTATTTTGTGACAAATGTTTCGCCTGTAACAAAATTTTGTTTGAGCGAAGTTTTTCTCTTTTTTTCTTTTCACTTTTGATTTAGACATCCTCCAGAGGTGGCCCCTGTTTGGCTCCTGCTTCTTCGCTGTCAAGGTGACTTCTTTTTGCATGTTCCTTTCTGTGTGATTTTCCTTGAAGTCACCATGTGAAATTCGTGATACAGAGAAGGTTATGTCATAATGCATCTGGATTGTAGACAACTAGCGTTTCAACTGAGCTCAGTAGTGAACTATATTGAGCGTTTCGGCGAAAACTTAGAAGAAAAACCCTACAAATAGTGTGGTTTTGAAAAGAAGGAAACTCTTTCCGGGAACGAACTGTCAGCCAAGTCAGACGTCAATAATTGCAAAAAAAAAAAATACTAATGAGAAGAATAATGAACTAAGACATTTTCATTCACATTTTTAATTCGTAAAAAAAAATGGTTCTAATAAAAAACTTATAAAGATTCATCGAAATTTACTAAATCAACTCATTTTGTTTTAAAGTATATTGCAGGGGCAGCATTTCATGGCGTTTCAAAAGTTTTTTTTAACTTTCGGTTCTTTATCGGGGCGCATTTTTGCGCCATTGTCCACTGCTGGCGCAGGGATGTGCTTCGATAGAAAACCAAAACCTAGAAACGCGTCTAGTTTGAGCAATTGGTTCGGAACGCTGTGAAATGCTGCTCATGCCTTATACATTTCTAAAATGAGTTGATTTTGTGATTTTTTTTAATGATCTTGGGGAGTTTCTCATTGGATCCTATACGTTGGTATTGTCGAATTAAAATGCTATTTTTTTTAGATTTTAGTTAAATATTTAGCTAATCAGTATTCGTTTTGCAATCCTTATTGTCCGCCATGGCTGGCAAGTTATTTCCGGTGAGAGTTCCTATTTCTCAACCCCTCTTTGAAAGCTCTCACTGTAACACCTTCTAGTATATTTACGTTTTTGTCTTATTTTCTGCGGGATATGTTCTCTCTGTCACCACATTTATGGGTGTTCTGAGTAAGGAAAGTGACAGTACTCCTTAATTAATTAAATAGATAAATGATGCGCTCAAATCTTAGACGTAGTTTTTTTTATTTTTGTTTTTATGCGAAGGACGTAGAAGTTTCAAAGTGCCGTGTTCGAAAACAGGTTAAATACGTACTAAGAACACCAGCCTTGGATTTGGATGAATTTTGCTAATGCCTCATCCAGGTTCCAGATAATTTCTTTTTAAATAATTTGTGCGGGTTTAACTTTTCGCGAGCGCATCAGCATGACGAATTAATCAATACGATGTTCGAATGAAAACAGGTGTACAATCGCTGACAATATAAGCTGCATCTGTCCTTCATGCTTTTCTGGCTTCTTTAACGGTTTCTAAAACATGGCTTTGGTTCAAACTGTTTGAGGGAACGCAAAACTTAGGTCACTATTATTAAACTACGACAGATCTAAAGATAATGGAAAGTTGTGGGGATTGCAGACCCATAAAAAGTCGGGATCAAACGTTGGAGCTCATTGTCTGCGAGGTGCACAAGTGAAGACATACAACCGTGTGGGGTGCATGACTCATGCATGTCTTAACTTTAAATACCCGCATTAGTGCGTTTTAATGAGTTCAATTATTGTACAATCTATTGATAAGGTAAATTTATGAGAGTTTTGTGAATTTTTTTTTTTTTCGTGCAATTTCTTTTTTTAGACGTGCTTTGTTTTTGCAGTGGATTCGTAACGAGAACACGACAGCGGAGCACATCCTGGCGCTGAACCGAGAAGGCATTCACTTCCTCGATGTCGTTACCCATGTAAGTCCATTCCATCCTTTTCGTTTAATTCCCTTAAACGAAAAATTTTGTTGCGACATTCTAATATATCCATATAGGTGTGTTCTGGCTGCTGCGTTCGATAACGGCTTATGGTCCTCTTTCCCCCTACATTTTGGCTTTCTATTATTAGCTTAGTTGAGTGTGTCTTTCCACAACTCCCCATGTAAAGCGCTTTTTTAGGTAATTCTTATATGAGTTATTTTTTTTAGGGAGTGTTGCCTCTTAAGCTATGCTAAATGTTTCTATGCACAATGTTTTAGTGCGCGCATTTGTATTTTAAAGACCGACGACCAGTCCGCGCTTTCCACTTTTCCCCCACTTCCTCCTCTCCTCCTTCTACCCTGTCCACCGTTTTCTGTTTCCTCCTCCCCCGTGATGAGGAGGATCTTCTGCCTTGCAGAACCTCTAGTCTGGTCGTCAGCCTTGATGTAGGATTTTTTACGATCTAAGCGAACTTTGGTTGTGACGCAGGAGTCCATTTGGATGTACCCTTTTTCGGAAGTGATCTCGACCAGAAAAGTCCGCGCCGAAGACGGCACCCTGTTCCTCGACATGAAGTGCGGGAACCTCATGGTTCAGAAGATCACTCGCATCCAGACGGATCAGGTGACGTTGAGTCTTTGATCCTCCAAGTCACACGATAAAACATGCCTTCCTCGTTTTTGGCGCCCTTGTACACCAATGCGCGACTCTGACGTAACGCCGCAGGGGTGCGCTGCTGTCGGCGCATGCGCGTATGCGCCACTTCACGTGAACTTGTTTTATGCGCTCGCGCATTGACCCACGTGTAAGCAGCCTCTTGGTCTGCCCAATCTCAAAACAAAACGTGCGTGAAAAATTGTCTCCTCTTCTGGTGATCCGTTTGTTGCCGTGACGTTAGCGGGTGATGCACAAGTCACGACTTTCAGGATGTTCGCTGCTACAAGTGAGAAAAAGCACACTAAATTACACGTGCAGACTAGAAGGAAGTGGCAGTTGAAAAGTCTCGCGGACAACCTGTGACGTCACATAACAATTCTTGCGGACATTTAAAAACTTCCAGCTTCAGAAGAAATATATTTTAAGTGGTTAAAATTGAGATGTCATTTTCTTTGTACGACTGTCTTGTAATGACCTTCTTGACCTGAGTGGTCTTTGAAAAGCTTAAAAGCGCCCGTTTATGTTTTATGTGTTTCTTTTTCGTCTTTGTGTTCTTTTGCGCTTTTAAACATTTTAAATGCACATTAACCAACTAGCTCAATCATAGTATTAATGTTCTTTGAAGTCTCTTATTGACTGGAAACTCATGACTTTTAAATTTACGATCGCTTCCCTACCCCAAAACGCAATATAACTTGTCGCCATCTGGATTATGGAACACGAGATCTAACTAGAATTGTTACCAGAAACCTGAAATCCAGATTGCAGACAAGGAAATAATTTATGAAAGCCTAAGATCCAGATAGAAACCAACAAGATTTCCTGTTTTATAATCCAGATAGCGAAAAGTTATATATTGAGTTTTTGGGTAGGGTTACGTTCGATGTTTTTACCTTCATGCCTAACATTTTGCCCGTATTTTCTTGCGCAGGCGCACGAGATATCGCGCTTGGTGCGTCAGTACATCAACATCCAGCTGAGCCACCAGGGGAACCAACATGGCGATGCTCCCCAGGATGTGACGCTGTCACGTAACCTTAAATGAAGACCCGCCTCTTTCGACACACTCTTCGCGTAGAGCCAGCGTAAGACAACTGCCCTCAGAGGAAGCTACGTTCCGCTGAGCTCATCCTAGCCAACTAATCTACACCTCTCGCTCCTCTCCCTCCCCCCAATGTTTTTAAAATAGACTTGAATGTGTATATGTCAAGGATTATGTGTATATGTGCTCATGGTGGTGACCTTACGTTACGTACGCATGCGGAGAAATCAACAGACGCCATCGCTAAGTGATCTGCATGAGATCTGAATGGAATTGGTAAGAGATCTGAATTGAGGGTCGAGACCTGGCTTAGATCTGGTCTAGATCTGGCTTAGATCTGGCCGAGATCGGGCTTGCATATGGTTGAGATCTGGCGTAGATTTGGCCGAGTTCCCTCGTGCCTTGTATTGCGTCTGTCCAGGCCTATACAGGACATGTATGAGATTTGTTTTGGACGAGATTATGACAAGGTCTGTGGCAAACCAGTTGCATAACCGCGATGGCATTTAATTTTTTTAAAGAGATTCATGCGAGATTTTTTTAATATACCTGAGAATAAACGTGTTTAACAAAACTCTTTGTTGTCATTATTCTAGCGGCTTTCGTTGTTTTTTTTTTTTTTTTGTCTCTCGTGAAGGGAAAATGTCAAGAGTGGTTTTGGGGATGCCTTGATCGGAAAACACACCGTGAGAGCGTTTTCAACAATAACCTTTTGAGTAGATTTTAAGTTCGATGTCATTGAGCAATGATATATGGTCCATGATGTTCAAGATTCGCCATCGATAGAACTTGCTATTATAGGTGATTATCAATATATTTTAACGTTTATTCACGTGGTTTGCGCACAAGGATGAGGAACAAAGCTCAGTTATTTGAATTTTGCAAAAATAGGTAATTGTAAAACAATTCCTGATTAGGAAATATTTCTTGGAGATGTCTGATTGTTTATAAAATTGATGACCGATTATTAAAATAGGCGCTTGTGAAATTCTGACGAGAATAATAAGTGTTATCGCACCTATGTTGATGCTCATGCCCGTCACTTGTGCCTGACTCTTAGCTTTGCATGATGAAAAGCTGCAAACAAATTCATTCATTTGGCTTAAAAAAGGCGTATTTTGCATTTGATATTTTTTGTTCGTGCAACAAGCATAGTTTGATTGTTTAGATTAGGTGCGCTATTTGTGCATCCCGTATAAAACCCAAAAGGGCTCCGGCATGCGCGTTCACTCTGGTCCATCCGTAGTGGTCCTCAGGGAAGGCCAGGTTGAGGCCTCGTGCCTGAGTCAGGAGGAGGAGGCGGTGCTGAAGATTTAGGCAATTCCAGAGAATGTATCGGAGGCTAACTGCGGACGCCCTGGCAAAGCAGTAGGGGAAAGCCCGGCTGGCATCATCGGGGCCCCGTCCCCCGGAGGCCAAGACTGCTGGGGCGACTGCGGAATCCGTTCGGATCCTTATGGGGAAGACTTCCTCCCGCCGCGGCAGGCATGCCGGGAGGGGATGTGGGCACGCGGGAATGAGTGCACGCGTAGCGACCCTTATGCGGGCCTTGCCCACGAAGAGTGAAGTTGAGTCTACCGAAACTAATGAAGTAAAAAAAGAACTCAAATATTTTTTGTTAACATACAGATGAGAAACATAATGACCATTGATTTGACTTTGCAGTTCCCAAACTAAACTGAAACCACTACTTAATCTGAAGGAGATGAGCTAAGTCTACGATTGCAGTTTTTAAAGAGAATGCCACCGAAATTCGGGAACTTGAGCAAATCGTTTTTGCGGGCCCTTGTTTCCGCCTCGGGCGCCTTTCAAATGAGCAATTAAAAAAAAGACGTTACTGAAAGTTCATGAAGTAGAAAATGCGGACGAAATTACCGGGTTACTCATCTTACCATAGCGCTCCCTTCTGTCTCACTTTGCTCTTGACGCCACTATCGTTTAAAGAGAAATTACTAGGCGCTATAACTCCCCAACGTCCGCGAACCAGTCTCACCAGAATTTTCAGAAATTCCTGCGTGGTTCGTGACCTGTTTTGTTCTCCAAAACTTTTCTTTCAAAGCTCGCAAGCGGACGAAGGAAAGAAAAAAAAAAAAAAAAAAAAAGACCGCATACCGGGAGCAGCCCCTTAACCACCTACAAAGCGCGGATAGTTTTACTCACTCTTTCTCAGCTTTGTTTTTCGCTGACTCGACACTTCGCTAAACGCCAACGATAACAGGGGCGTGAGGAACGCAGCACGTGCGCAAAACACCCATAATTCTTTTCTTTACGAGTACATGCATTTTTGTGGACTACACAAGTTACGCTTACGTGGGTGGGTAGGGGTCTGCCGCCTCAGAAGGAGCTGGGCTGTGGCTGCGAGTTCGTAGAACATCTGTAAAGTAAGTATTCAAGTTTTTTTGCTATATATCGTTAAATAGGGGTTGAAAATGAAAGCTCCGAATGTACTACAGATGCATTAGTCGCTGAGAGCCTAAGAAGTGAGCTTATTTCTGTACACTCGATGAGACTGCTGAAGTAACCAATCAGAGAGGTGAAGAACTATCTCTACATTCTTGTCCTCGGTTTTTTGGTGTATGTCGCCATTAGGAAACAATCACACAGCAAGACGCGTGATTATGATAGACCTCGTCCGGTGTTTTTTTAAGCCGCCAGGAACTAGACATATATACTACCTTGACGGGTTGTTTGTAGCAAAATGTAAATTTGTGTAATCTTAGCGAACGCCGTTGAATCAAACAACCTTTTAGCGAATAGCGGTCGCTTTCGTCGTATTGTTTAATCTAATGATCGACATGATGAAAACGGAGCAAATTGACGGGAAGGAGTCGAAGAGAACCATACAGAACAAAAACCTGTCCTCGGTGTTTTTTTTTTTTCTCGACGTTGTCCCGTTTGTTTTTGCTGTTTTCATTATGTCGGGCAACCATTGACTAGCCGAGCAATCCAGTATTTTACAATCGAATGACGCTTTAGCGAATGGCTCGATTATTGCTTGCTGCTCATATTTTCGCCGAAATTCGAATTGTTAGGAATAAAAGTCGACCGCTTTTCTTGGCTCGCCGACATTTTCTTCCGCGGTTTAGACTTCTTGGAACCAAATGCATCATCTGAGTGAAATCATCGGCATGTCAGACAGTGCGGTGAATGCGTTAACGAAGTCCTGCTTTAAACAAGAAAAGAAAAAGAAGATTACTGTCGCTATCAGAGCAGTCACTCCCGCCTGCGTCCACTCTGGGTAGATTAGGAGAGACCGCAGGCAAAGGGGCACTAAACCACTTTCTGCAATAGTCTATTGTCATAACTCAATCTGCACTAGTCATCCTAAAAAAAAAAAAAAGAAAACATTAGATTTATGCGTGGCTGATTTCTTTATTCAAATCGGTTTTAAAGATCGATTACCCCAGAACTATCGCAGACACCAGAGTGCGCCGTCGGGAGAGGAGAAGTAAAGTCCCTAGATAAGAGCTTCCTAGAAGTAGCAACATTCATTGAAGCGCCGACTGTGTGACGCTGCAAGTTTTAGGAATCGAATGGCGGCGCACAGCCGAGGACTGAACTGAATGCCGCCATTTTGTTCCAGTGGAATGTGCTCTGTCATTTGTATTGGTTGTCGTTACTTGTAAAAAGAAGTATAAAAGTACTTTAAGGAGAAGCCCGTCGTCTCGTCCGATGGCACCCTCTGGTGTCGGCGATAGTTTCCAGGTAATCAATTTTGATATCAATTTTAATACAAAAATTGGCCACGCAAGAATGTAATGTTCGTTTTTTTACGATGCTTGGAGCCTATAGACTGATGCGATGCATGAAGCGTATAGATCGCAGAAAGTGGTTTAGTGCAGCTTTAATGTGTTATCTCGAAGTTCTGGAAATCCCGAACAATATCCTTATCTAAACTCGAAATCAATCGATAAACCTTAGGGACAATACTATGCGGAGAGCAAGTCGTCTGCTTCTTGCGCAGGGGTAGCGGTGTCGTCAGAACGACGCCAAGCTCCTATTATCCTTCTCATCAAGGCTTTGATGAGAAGGATAATAGGTAGACATCAATGCTGAATGTCTTGAAGCCTACCCACTATTTTTTTTTAATCAGCCAATAAGAGTTCGGCGTTCTGACATCATTGCAACCCCTGTGCAAAGAGCAGACGAACCTTCGCTCCGCACGTACTGTTCATAAAAACGGCACTGCCAGATTTCTCTAGTTCCACGACATGTAAACAGCTGTGGTTCACAGCTGTGGTTCGTAGACGGCACAAGAGGGGCAGAGCTTTAGATGCAAACTTCTCTAAAACATTGCGTATTTCCGCTTAAGTAACGATCGTCAGTGTTTACAGTTGTTCCACTGGTCAATACTTTGTTTGAAGTCTGACCCGGATGCCATAGAAGACTCTGCGCCAGGACTCGATGGACGTCACCAGTGTCATCGGGGACTACGGCAGGTTCCAGAGGAACGTGTTCTTGTTCTGCGTGTTCAGGGGCTTCCCAAACGGTCTTCATCTGGTGGCGTACACCTTCTTTCTGCCCGTGGTCGAGCACTGGTGCGCCTTGCCCGATCAACTCTCCGGCAATGTGACAGTGAAACAGTGGAAGGCGATGGCGCTGCCTCGTGAGGCGGCACCCGGGGGTGGCGCTCGTTACAGCAGCTGCTTCATGTTCCCGGTGGAACGCATTGAATCTGAGCTTGTGGCATTTGAAAACATCACGACTGCCTGTAAAAGATGGCAGTACGGCGAGAGCTTCTACAAACATTCTCTTGTACAGGAGGTAAGTGCTGCTCTAGCTGGGTCCATACACGCTTCAGTTCGGCCTGGACTCCTGCGAGCAGGATTCTCTTTTCAAAATTCTGAGGGTGTTAATCACTGCGATGCTAAATGGGGCCTTAGCCGATCGTCATCTTTGACTGGTTGGAGCGCATGCTGGAAACAAGCTTCCGTGTAACATGTGCCTATAATAACAATATCAATGTTGTTCCTAATATACAGTCCGAAAATGCTGTGCGGAAGCTCACCGTCAGCACGCGCCATTTATACACTGCTTGTATGTAGCGTATTCCACAATGCTACATATATCATTACTATTTATCCCTTTCTTTTTTAATGGAAAGTCGATGCTGTAAAGGTGGTATGGTGAAGGTACACCTTTCGATAAAGAGGAGGGAGAGAGAGTCATTCGCCTCTCTCCACTTGCAAATTATAAGGTGTTTGTTTGCACTCAACCAAGTCAACGAACGAACCCACGTCTAACTATACTAGAAGTAGGTCTATGTCTAACAAGGATGAAACACGGCCGCGAAAGATAACATCGCCTTATATCGGGTCGCATCTTGCGGGTGTTATGCCTTCAAGGCTCTAGCCAATCGTGAACCTGACTAGCAGGCCCTACTTGAATAAGGCTGGCCACACAACTTGTCTTAAGCCTTATCCCACCACCTGAGGACCATCCCGGATATGCTGTAAGCATTAGGAATGAGTCGACGTGTTGGTCGCGCAGTGGGACCTGGTATGCGACCGAGCCTGGATGCGATCTTGGGTTCAGAGCGCCACTATGGGAGGGATGCTGCTGGGGAACCTGCTCTGCTCTGCCCTTGGAGACAGGTGAGCGGAATTCTATCTTGTGCATAAGTGTACTATATAGAAACATCACAAGTAGTTCACGAACGAACAAAATTATGGACTTCGAAGTACTTTTTTGATTGATGGCATCAAGACGAATTCACCAACTAAGAGCACGATGGTCCGCCAACAACTCTCTTTGGCTGTCAGTACGTACTATCGCGGACAATATGAGCTGAAACAGCGCTCCGGCCGGCGCACGGTACTACCTGCGCCGCCTATCGCCTTGCTCCGCACATATGGCGCACCCTGAGTCCGAGATGAATTCTCACTTGCGCTCGCTGCGCCACTGCGCTCTTCCGGCTGTCTGCAAGCGAGACGGCGGGTGCGACAGCGGGCATGTGTGGTAGGGCGGCAAGGGGAACAAAAGATTACACTTGTCGTCCCTCTTTTGGAATTGATTTACTTTACTCTATCGCTCAAGACCTCGTAGAAAAAACGCTGACTGGTGAAGAAAAAATATTGAAGTGTCTTAAATTTCAGGTGCGATTATCGTTTTTGAAGGTCACACAAAAAGATGTTAAAGATGTTGAAGGTGGCTTTTGTTTGATTATAGGGGCATTCACAAAGTAGGACATCGTAAGATATAGGCCAAAATCTGTATGCCAGGTTTAATCCGGCTCCAAGGTTGTTTTTTTTTCTTTTTTTTTGCTCTTTTTTATTGATCACAGACGTTCAAAAAAAAATATCGGTAAGCATATATGTTACGAAGAAGGTTTTGTAACCTTGATTGGTATGAAAAAGTTCAAAAATAGTATTTCTTTATTACTGTGCCCACTGGTGTCTTGTCAGCTACTTGAGTTTCAAACAACACAAGTTGCTGACAAGACACCAGTTTTTTTTTTTGTTTACAAATTCCTAGTTTTAATAAGAAGGGACAAACAGTGATATATTTGTCAGGAGAAGGAGATTCAAATTTGATCAAAGAATATTGGCAGAGGACAATGTCAGACACAAAATATTAATGGTCGGCGCGGAAGTTCAACTGCACTATACAAGATAATCGGGATAAAGGAGCACCCCACAAAAGTATGCGTGGTTAAAGTCGTCAAACAATATGTTGCAACTGTAGCATCAAGCTTTGTTCCAATCGGCAAAAGTCCGGTTCAGGGGGTCCTGAGGCGCAGTAAAACTTGCAAAATAGTTACCGCGTCATTCTCCCCTGACCCGTGACCACGGCTCTCCTGTCTGGTAAGAAATCAAAGAGCACGGCCACGAAATCTGGCTCAGTCCGAAGCCACTCCCATTCACCTCTGATTGCTTTTCACGATTTGTGGGCAGTGGCGCGGTGGAGGGGACGCCGTGACATGGCTACCTTCATGCGCTTCCAAATGTTTTCAATGATATTCACATTGGCTCCTTTTGGGGGCGAAGGCAGCTTCGTCAGGCAGCGCTCTTCGAGGAGATATGAGCGTGACAGCGCATTTTTCACATCGGCGTTTTCTTGAAATGCACTGAAATGCATGTTGGCTGAAAACTTGATGGCGATTCCGTCGGCCAATATTTTCGCTAGCAGATGGCCGGAAGAGCGCAGCGGCGCAGTGAGCGTAAGTGAGAATTTATCTTGGCCTCAGGGCGAGCCGTGTTTAGGGGGCTATGAAACAGGCGGCGCAGGTAGTACCGTGCACAGGCCGGAGCGCCGTTTCAGCTCATATTGTCCGCGATAGTACTCGACAACACCGCACGTGGAAATGGCGGTCACCCCTAGACCTTCACCAGTTTGCCACGAAAAGCCTGTGAACCAGTGCACAGCAGAATACTTGCAAAGGTTTTCCACAGCAGTTAGTTTTTGCCGGTGGTGTCACAGTGCTGCGCTGATGGGGCTATGTCAGTGGTAGCGCAGTTTAGACGCTGATTAATGCGATAAAGCGCTACCAAATGCCTTTGCTGCACAGGTTGGGACGCCGCCCCATCGTCATCGTCTCGTTCTCGCTCAGTCTTCTCGGGGGCATCGCGGTTGCCCTGTCGCCTTCCTACCTATTCCTTCTGGTCGCCAGGTCTGTTGTGGGCCTTGGACTCGGCCTTGGACAGGCATCCTCCTTCTGCCTACGTAAGAGCGACAGTCACACTTGCTATTAGAGTAGGTATTCTTAACCACGTACAAAATACATGTATAGTTTCAAAAGAAATAGTAATGTACTCTCTAATTTGTCTCTTTCGGTAATGTGCTACCACAAGAGAGCGGTCGTTTGTTTTAAAGTTCGAGCTTGCTTTACGTTGTTTTTCCAAAGAAAAATTTATTTGGTAGCGTGTAATTAATGTATTAGGGCCTTCTAATTCAGCTTACATTAAACCTGTATTCCTCATAGGGTCTATAGTCGCATCCAGCTCGTAGCCTGAGTGTAGCTTCCTTGCGCAGAGTAACCAATTTAATTCAAAACGTGCAAGATATTCTTTGGTTAGTCATGCTTTAGTCATATTTGTGGTAGGGTTTTTTTAAGGGTAAAAACAGCGCAAAAAGACAGAGACAGGAAAGAAATGGTAAAAGCAGTGGTCTTTTTACCCTTTTAAGATACAACACCAACGAGCCCAAATCACCACTGTAGTAGTGTTTTGCCTGTAGCAACCCTTTAACTCAAGACAGCTATGGTATCTGCGCTTTGTTTTACTTCGAAGTGCTGCGCGCACCATCATAACTCTGGTAGATGTTGCCGCGTATGTAAAACAAAAAAAAAAAAAAGATCAAGCGTTGACAGTGTTTGCCGAAGCAAAGACTCACCGTGATGCCTCTCTCCCGCCCGTTTTAATTCTTACTCCTTCGTAACTTTAAAAGGTAATGTTTATTCAGTGTGGTTTGAAGCAACGATCCATAGATGTTTAAAAACAATCGTGCACGTTGATGGCGTCCAGGATATAAAAAAATATAAATTTATATATTTAATATTTAATATTTATTTATTGCAATACCCTCAAGGCCCTGCCGGGCATTACAAAGGGGGCAGGCACATAATCACACACAGGAAAAGAATACAAAGGCAAAAACCAAAAGCAATAAAAAAAAAAAAAGAAAGCCACGAGACATTTTCAAAAACATAATTCGTAATAGTCGTTTGAAACGAATCAAGTGATGATATTGATGTTAAAACTAACGGTAAGTGGTTCCACTTTGTTTATATTCTGGGAATGAATGAATCGAGATAGGCAGTGGTATGGATCTGAGGGACTCCAACTTTAAACTGATTAACGAAAAAATTGTCAAGGATCAGGTGAGCTGGTGTATGTTGATCATGATGTTAAAATCCTGAGACTGGGACGGAAACTTGAAAGAAAGAGTGTAAGAAGACACGGAAAAAGGAGACGGGACAGACGTCTCAAACTCGGCTAACAAAGTTTCTTCCGTCCACAGGTTTTATAGCCACGTCCCAAGGTCACCGCTAACTCACACCGATACGCTTCTCCTTTTCCACAAAGAACTTCTATACCCCAAGAGTTCACCATTGTACTCTGTAAGGACCTTCTGAACAAAAGACAAAAGAACAACAAACGCTCAAAATATTGATGAAACTGTTTTTGGTGGTTAATGTCTTTCCCCAATATGAGGTCCCAAAGTTTGTCACAGGCACCGCGAAGCTCCTGGATCCTCCTGGTGGTTCCTTCTTGGTAGATCTTGAGGATCTTTTTCTTCGTTCTCCAAAGTATACCTCTCGTTGAAAGATGATTGAATAAAACCTGGTCGATGAAGTTCTTGCGTAGAGACAAGCCAAAACATCCGACGTCCGCCTCCAACTCCGCCAAATGACGACCCAACCTGTCCAGTACCACGTATGACGTTTGTTGTTCTTTTGTCTTTTGTTCAGAACGTCCTTACAAGGTACAATGGTGAACTCTTGGTGTATAGAAGGTCCTTGTGGAAAGGGGGAAGCGTATCGGTGCGAGCATAGCCTCCTCTATTAGCCCCGAGAGCGAACACAAGCGTCGCTGCGGTCGCAGCGCCCTGATTGGGTGAGGTGTACCGTGACGTCAGGGGGAGTACTCCGCTCCGCGACCTCGCATCGGCTCGCTTCCCAGCACCGGTTTCCCGGTTTGGTGTTGTGTCTCGGAAGCTCTCCGAGGAGCTGGACTTCGTGTACCCGGTGTACAAAACGTTGAGTTAGGCCGATATTGACGCGCTTCCGTACATTTTAAAAACCTGCTTGCCCCTTTTATCTTTAAAATTGGGTTACAAATCCCGAAAGCTATCGGAGGAGGCAATTCCGCCGATGAACCTCCCCGTCCGTCCGCACGACACAAGGCAATCTTGCGAAGGGTCGGTGAAGCGGTGGCGCAAGTGTTTCAGACGCTGGAATTCTGTTTCTTGCCTGTTCATGATTTAGGACGATATTACATCCCGCTTTCAAGGCATTTGAAGTGGCATTTATATCATGGGCCTTTGGGTGGTCGGCAAATTAGCTCGCGACCCCGGCTCTGCGCTTCCACTCTGCATGCCCTGGTTCGCAGATGTTTTAAAGACCCTGCATCTGATGATCTTTGAAGTGCTCGTGGAACAGGTCCGTTTTACGTAAATGTAGCTTCTTCGTGAATTAATTATCTAGTTTATACACGTATGCAGGCATATTTCTTAAAGATGCAACATTACTGAAAATTAGTTTGTATGGTAGCAGCAAAAACGGCCGAAGTGCCCCCAGTTAATTGCCTGTATGATATGTATTGAACTGCCCAAAATATGCACAGCAATGGTGCCGTAATTTGGAATGTTTATACTTTTTCCTGACATTCTTTATTCCAGCCTTGGATATTAAAAAAAATACACCGTTTAGTCTGAATTGTCATATCCAATTGAAAGAGACACTGCTGGAGGTCCCCAAAAGCTTCCTCAGCCTCCAAACTCCCTACAGCTGGACTCTCTGACAACAGAGGAAAACAGGAGTAAAAGCAAGCATTCGAACGTCTGTCCAGCGGTAGATGCAGCACTAGTAGCAGAAAATGTGAAACCTGTGAAGGGCGACAGTCTGCGTGAGAAAGCTTCTGGTATTTTAGCTTCGGGGCAGTTCGATTTAAGTAAAGTCTCAATTTTAGGGCTTAAGGGACTAATAACGAGCTAGACATCTTCGCTTATGTTTGTTATACATTTCTTGAGGGTTGATATAAACAAGTCCACAAATACCACCCGTGTAGTCCTTTGAAATACTATCCGAATCCAGCAAAGGTTAAATGCGAGCACTGTATATAATAAATGTTCCTTGTTTTTTTACTTTGCTCCTGCACTTGGGCTGTCTTACTTGTGATTCTCTCCCCATGGCCCAGACTGTATTTAGCATGTTGCTCGAGGAGTATGCAGCTTTTCTGCTTCGGCGATCTTGTTTAAAAGCAGAGATACAAAAAAAAATAGTACACATAACCTGCCAATTCATTCAGACCATCAACAGCATTTATTGTGCGAGATGTAGATCTATAGTGATGCTCCTGCAATTGTGGCCATATTTCTTTATTTTCATATACCAGCTGCGATTCATGCGTTGCCTGCCCTGTCAAGCATGCTTAAAATGTTGGTTGAAGTTTCACCTCTAGCTACAGGCCATACCCCAATAAAGGCACATATAAAAATTGACACTTCCTACGAAAAACATGCCAAAAAAAAATGAAATAGAAACGAGCGCGCCGACAGCTAGCGTCGTCGCAGCCTCCACAGGCCGAGCGGGGCGAGTCGGGGAAAAATTCTCTCCTCGCCGTGACGTCATCCCGGTTCGCCGTAAGGGGGCGCCACGCGAACTTCTCGGGGCTAATACGGAGAAAGCCTGGCACATCGACGACGGAGCCATAGGGCGCGCGGCCGCAGGAAAAAGGAGAGGAGGAGCGCGCCGAACGGTGAGCAATATGGTAGCGCAGAGCAGAAAGGGCAGACCTAGACAGCGAGCGCTTGGGTCATGAGCGGCCGCTCCCCGAACCACGCTTGTTTTTGTGTTTTCGTCACCGTCGTTTTCGTACTCCGGGAGAAACGGGCGCGGCGATTCGAAAGGGCGCAGGGAGAAACGGGAAAGGGTGGACGTTGAGTTTCTCCTCTCCATGATAGCGACAAGAAAAGAGAGAGAGAGAGAAAAAAAAAGATTGTTTCTGTGTTTGGCCGCTCGCTCTTTTGGGGCGCTAGCAGGCAAGGTTCTCTCCGCTCCCGTTTCTCCGCCCCTCCTTTCCCATTTACGGCGGCCGTCTTTTCTCGCGACGCGCCAGGCTGTCTCCGTATTGAGGAGGCTATGGAGCGAGTTGGCGGTGACCTTGGGAGGTGGCTATAAAAGCTGTGGACGGAATAAAATTTGTTAGCTGAGTTTGAGACGTTTGTCCTGTCCCCTTTTTTCTGTCCTTTTTCTTTCAAGTTTCCTTCCTTTTTCTTTCAAGTTTCCTTCCTTTTTCTTTCAAGTTTCCTTTCTAGTCTCGGAATTTTAACGTCATGTTTAAACTGATGATCGACTCGTGAAGAAATGTAAGATGGGTTCAATAGTAGCCTTTCTCTTAGGTTAGGATTCGAATGATAGATTTTGTAAAAGAGGCATAGTCTAGAACATTTCCGGCGCAACAAAAGAGGAGGCAAAGAATTTACAAAATCATTTCAAGATGCCCTGCGTCCGTCTTAAAATAACTTAAATAAGAAATCAAAACATATCAGGTAACCATGTCAGCATTCACGTTCTACCACCTTTCCAGCGCTATCACCTGGACGAAAAATCATTTCTGTCACCATTCCAGCGCTATCCCCTGGGCGAAAAAATATTTTGACACCTTTCCAGCGCTTACTACCTGGGCGAAAACTGACAAGTATGCGCTTCATCTGGTATTCCACCGCAGAGATCTACTGCGCTTGCTCTGATCACGTTGCACAACCAGTAGACAAAAGGGACAGCATGCCGAAGACAATTATTGAGAAAGCTCATAGACCATTCCACAAAACGCCATTTCCATCTGCTGGTCTGTGGAACGCGTTCTGACCATGTGCAGTTGATCTCTATCGCGCAGTATCATACTTCAGGCATCCGAACATAGCGGCGTGAATCAACATTTTGTTTTAATGCGTTAGCATTAGTACCCGTATGACAGGGAAAAGCTGACGGCGTCCGTCTGTGGACAAGACAGTGGGAAGGGTAGCACACCGCGTAGAGAGGGGAGAGTAGGGAAGGGACAAAGGCGAGAGGGATGCGATGTCACGGGGCAGAAGTCAATGCGCGCGTGGATGCTGGGGCGAGTCTGAATTTGCAGGTGTGCGGAGGGCCTATGTCTTGGTTGGTGCTACAAAATGGAGTGTGAACCAAGTACCAGCTCTGGTCCAAGCAGGCGGCCCAAAAGTAAAGGAAGATTTATTAGTGGATCCTTAGGAAATGCGTTAGCATGAACCTTGGGAAACGCTTTGTTACGGGGTCAGTGTTAGAGTTTCTTCCTTCGGGAAACGCTAACACTGACCCTGTAAGAAAGCCAGAAAGATGCAGCAAAAAATAAAGGAGTCAAATGAGAAAGCCAAAACAGAAAGTGAAGGGGTCAGCGTCAGCGTTTTTCGAAGGAGGAGGTGTGTGGCGTTTCCCAGGGGTCATGCTAACGCACTCCGTAAGGATTTCCCGATGGATCTTCCTTCAAATTGGTCTGAGAGATAAGCGATGTAAATATTTATACAGGGCGGGATGAATCAGTAGCGGAATACGGGCGATATGGGCGAGCTCTTATTTCTCCTTCGTCATGTCGCCATGGCTGTTGCTCAGTGATGGAAGTGATCGGACCCAAGGAGAGGACGTCGGCGTCCATCACCTTCGCCCTCGGATTTGCCCTCGGGCTTGTGGCACTCCCGGGACTTGCCTGGATCCTACAAGACTGGAGGCATCTGCAGGCCGCCATTACCGTGCCTCTCGTCGTCCTCGCCGTGTGGGCCTGGTAAGTTGAGTCCTTCTATAAGGTGCCAATAACCATACTTCGACTGGTGTGTTTAGCGTCCTATCCTTTCCATACACCCAAAGTTGCCCAGCAGTGGCAACAAATGACTCCACAGAAGCAGTATCGTTTGTGCTGTCGGATGTTGCAATCCTGGCAGTTGGTGCAAAAACTTCCCGACAAAAAGTACGAGCGAACGTGAGCGTCGCTGTCGTCGCGAATAAAGTCACCGGATCCCGGGAAAGTAGCGCGATTGTAATTTCTGCCTGCTAGCCATATACAAACAGATACTATCATACTGACGACCAAACCTCTCAAGGTTTGGTCATCTGTTGGCTGATCGGTCTCAGTTGTCATGGTTTCCAAAAACAGCCATTTAACCGATCGGTTTTATTTGCCATGGCAATTGCCATTTTGGTCCATTCAAATCTTCAAAGCTTCGAAAGAGTCGTTCTGCACAAGTCGCACCAAACCGCCATGGAGCATCATCGTACTAAAGCGTCTCTTGCCAATATAAGCGCCTTTGGTGGTGTGCATGCAATCCACATACCAATAATGCTTACCTGCACAGACCTCCTACAACGGTATTGTTCTTGTTTCGTATTTAAAGACAGGAAATAAAACTGTCAATATTTGGAAGCAGCCCGAGGCTGTGGAAATACGGAAGTCGGCACCAAGAAGGAGAAGCGAAGGTAAGAGAAGGATGTTCTTCTTCTCTTGGTGTCAACTTTCGTAATCCCTCAGTCTCGGGTTGTTTCAAAATGTTCAGAATACATCAGCTCCCTTGCGCCCTTGCGTTCTGTTCGTTAATTTTCAATGCTGCCAAGCACCGGCGCCGCATATGGTGGCGGTGCAAAGATGTGCGCTTGTTTCGCCGGTGTGTAATTAACAAAATCTCGGTATTTAAGAAACGTCTCTGTAAAGTGATTCGTCACCAGGGAATGTAGACCGGCTCACCAAGAACGGAAAGGTCACGGAGAAACTGCTCATTCCATGAGCCAGAATGGCGACCACGCGGGAAGCTTGGCGCCACTTTTCCAGGATCCAGTGACATCAGTCGCGGAGTCTAAACTCCTTGCTGCTCAAGCTTCCGTGGCCTGCCAAGCCGGAGAGCGATCTGCAGCAGAACAGGCGTCTTCCGCATCCACCACTGCCGCTGTGACAGAGCAGGGTTCGCGGCGCGGGGACATCGGGACACCTCTATGGCGTCTTGAAGCGAAAATCGGGGGACCACTTTTTTAGGACGCGGTAAACACACCACTCGGAGTCGCGTTCCGTGCACCATAGTCCCGCAGAGACACACATTGAGGATCTACTAGCCATGACGTAATCTGCAAACATAGTCCTTTATAAGGCCTTGATTTACAGACATTTACGACAGATGTTGGTTGCCAGCTTCTACTTCCATGTTTGCTGCGGTGAAGGACCGAAACTATACTTGATATCAAAGAGCTTGCCGTTCTGACAAACAAAGAAGCTACGGGTTAGGCGAGCGAAAGATTTAAAAGCTCAATAAAATGTACGATGATAAGCGGTTTCAACGCTGTTAATCACACTCAAAGCTGTGAAACAGCCCTACGAATCAACCAGCCACCAGGGGTGATTCCGAGCCATTATTGTTGCCAATAAGCTCTGAACATGGTAACGTTAATTTAAGCGAACTAACTTATTTACAGTATTTACAATTGAATCTAAAGAGGCTTGCCGCGCTCAATCGTCCGTTGGCCGTGGCCTCAATCTCGTTCGCTTTTTCGTTTGTTCAGATATCTCGAATTCTGTACCATCACCTTTGCTTAGGCTCTCTCTTTCGAGCTCAAAAAGTCAATCAATTGTAACACCATTTGCACCCGGTCTCTGCCTCCCTAAGTTCGGGAAACTTTCTTCGGCAACTAAAACTCCTCATGTATAGCTGAAGATAAAAGAACGACCAAGAGAGCAGGTTCTTGTCTGATTGCACCACAACAACAAATTGTTTTGTCTTCGTCGACAGGTTCCTTCCGGAGTCTCCGCGCTGGTTGATTGCGATGGGCAGATTGAAGGAGGCGCGTAAGGTCATCCGCCGAGCAGGAGCTGCCAACAAGCTTGACACCAAGGACGTGGACTCTGTCGTCGAACAGCTCTATAAAAAGATCACAGAGGTACTCGGTTCGCATGATTGTCCCAAAGAACCTTTTTGAGGCGTCGACAGGAGCGCTTGAATGAGTTGTGGTGCAACTAAAATTTATTCCAGCGGCGTAAGTGAACAAATCTGAGCACCACATGACGCTTTCGTGGCCCCCGGGTCATACGAACACCACATAGATACAAGTCCTTTAGACGGTTTTCTCTCTACATCAACAGTCACACTCTTTGCCCAAACACCGCTGGATGTTCGCTCCGCTATTAAGATCAGTTAAAATATTTTAAAAAATAAGTGAAAGAGAGGGAGGGGTCAATCAACAGCCGGGCTGCGTGATAACGCATCGAAAATGACACGTCATGGTGGAGAGTAAACAGACCTTGTCAGTATCCAGGTGTTGTAGGCCGAGCCTTGTCGACCATTTGGGTAGTAGCGAAGTAAACGTATTTACAAAATCCTGATGAAAATAATTACTACAGTGTTAGGAAACAGAAATTTAGTCACATGATAGTTGACGCCAGGTTGAGCCTATTTACACAAAAATATCGTAGCAGTTGTTACAAAGGATGTCTTGCAGTATGACCGTACCTTCTTCTCTTGGCCCCCGCTCCAGCAAAACGAAGAGGACGGACAAGTGAAGTGTTCTGATCTACTGAGCACCCCAAAAGTTCGACTATACAGCATCATCCTCATCTACATCTCGTGAGTATAAAAGCGAAAATCGCATCTTGTCGCCCGCATCATGTGCTCTTGCTGGTGATGTAGAAAATATCAACCATAAGTAGACTTCATGCACTTCAACGTCATGATATCACGCGCATACTATGCCGAACTTTCTTAGCTGTAACACAAACAGTTTACGCTTCATACTTCAAGAATCGCATGCGGACGACTACAGTGCAACAATAAGCGAGCACCCCCGAAACCTTGCCCAGAGTTTCTGAAAGTACAGTCGGGGACAAAAGTCTCCAGGACGTGCGAGCTGCGGCCGAAACGCATCGCTCTGCCATCTGCCGGCGGGTGGCCTGGTTTCGAGATCACACAAAAGCGCATGCGCGTCCTACTCTGCCTGCAAACATGTCTGTTTTCCCGCTCTTCTGCGGCACAGTGTCTAACTCGGAATCGGGCGCGTGGTACCGGCTCGAAGATAGCGCTGGCGGCTGACGAGCGTCTGCTAAACATTCCGAAACTCGAGATACCGCCTGGGGCATTCGCCGCATTTCGCCGTGTCAGCGCACCTTGCTTTATAACCAGTTGAGCTTATCGCTCAGTTGAGATGCCGTGACTTCTTGCTTGATAGGTGCCATGTCAGTAAGCGCTATCTCCGAGGCGGTACCACGCGCCCGATTCCGAGTTAGGCGCCGCGCCGCAGAAGAGCGGGAAAGCGCACATGTTGGCAGGCACAATAGGACGCGCATGCGCTTTTCTGTGATCTCGAAACCAGGCGACCCACCGGCAGATGGCAGAGCAATGCGTTTCAGTCGCAGCTCGCGTGTCCTGGAGACTTTTGTCCCCGACTGTACGTTGTTACCTGTATGGATCGACCGTCGTTTGCGTATTATGGCAAGTAACATCTGACGTGGTATTTTCCACCAACCTTGGAATACTATATGAGAGCTGCCTTTGTCACGCACATCTGCGTTACAAGAATTATGAGCCGAAAGAAATTTCGGACGTGGGCGTTTGTTCGAGGTGTTGGGGTACTCACGTTTGTCTGATAGTGGAGACTTGTTTTTTGCACGAGGTGTTGTCAACTTATCCTGCACTCACAAATCCATAATATTAGACCGATGTTGATATGTCACACGACGTCAGGTTGTCACGTGATGTCATGTGACGTAACGTCACAACGGCATGTCATGGTGTTACCTGACTTCACGGTGTAACGTCATGTGTGCACGAGGTTCACGTCACGTGCCAACGTGACGTCACTCTCTATTGAGGCTACATATGAGCATGGACAGAAACACCTTAAAGCCACGCTCACACGGTTAATACATCGTACAAAAACAGTCTGCAGGCAGTCAGAGGTGTGTGTTCTTCCTTCCAGGATTAACATTTGTCATGCAGAAACTGTACAGATATATTTGAAGCATGCGTTCTTGGAGCATGCTGCATGTCCGCAAATACTTCTTTTATTAGTCATCATCATCATCATTACATGTGTAGCGAACACCGTGTCTTTTGTATGATGTGCGAGCAGCACTGATCTTTATTGTAGTAGGCTAGATCGCGGAACGGGAGCCCGTCGGTGTCGCCACCGGCGGCCATTGCTTGAGCAATACACTCAAGAAACGCACAAAAGTAAGATTATTGAAGCATGTATGCTGTGCTCGGAGGCGAGTATTTTATGGTGCGCTGCGATCCTTATGTCGGGTGTTTGGAGATCGAATCGGTATTTGTGAAACGTTCGAACGCCGATTAAAACAATCAAACGTACCGGAGCATCTACGGCTGAGCTGGCAAGCTAACTCCCCTAGTGGAGTAAACAAAGGAACTTGCCGTCAATGAGGCCGTCCTCGGGGAAGCCCAGAAGTTGATGAATGACAAAGAGGTTCCATCTCGAAAGCGGCTCTCCGGGAGTGAGCGAATTCCGCGTCGCAAAGCCTTCGAGCTTGTTGCCGCTAAACCCAACTCAACAAAACCGCCATCGACTCCGCGGTAAATCTAGGTAACTCTCGCCTCATTGAGCTGCACTACAGCGGAGTCACTCTCGATCACAAAATATGTATTTATAAGAACTGCGAGGGCTGTCAGTTATAATGTTTGTATGCAAGTTCTTTGACGGGCTTATTGAAAAGCAGCCAAAAAGTTTCAGCGCCGACACAAGCTTACAAACGGGGAAAACGGCACTTTTCTCGTTCTTCCCATAAAGTCCCATGCGCTCGTGTCAATCAATGGCCGCCGGTGGTGACGCACGGCCCAGCTGCCGAGGCCGCGGTCCGCGATCCAGCCTACTACAATAGAGATCAGTGGCGAGCAGTGTGACCAACGTTACTGGAGCAAGCTCAGTTTCGCAGCTCCCTATTCTCGCCTGCAGAGGCGAGTGGCCCAAGTGGCAGTCACGGGAACTAGCGGCGCTGCAGTCGGATCTTGCTTCCATGTCTCGCGCGTTGTCTGTTACCGCTGCGTTGAGAGCTTTCTTTTCTTGTTTTTTTCTTCCTTCAGAGTCAGCGCATTGTCAGTGTTCTTTCTTTTAGCGTTTGGAATTTATTTTTGTGTGCGTCTGTTTCCTTGCGCTGTGAAGTGTTAGTATGAATCAACAACTCGCCCGAGCTCAAGTATTGCTATTCAAAGTTGGTGGGCTAGACAATCCGGAAGCAAGACTCGACTGCAGCGCTGCTAGTTCTCGTGACCGCCACTGAGCCCACGTTGCAGGCGGAGCTGTGAAACTGAGCTTGCTTCAGTAACGTTGAGTGTGACGGCGACTCAATGGCTTGCCCTATAAATGTATGCACTGAAAACGGCATCCTTATAGGTAGTATTCACTGGCGGCCATATCTGTGTGCACGACTGCTGAGCGCGTCCTGATGGCGAGCTTCCACAGTTTTTTTGTAACGTGCATTCCGCACCCTCACGATTGCCGGTCTTAGCAACCTATTATTCTGGGCTCGTTCAGAGCATGCGCTCTAGAAATCACCCACAAATATGGCGCCCAGTGAATGCTCCTTATAAAAGCGGTGACCATCTAGAGGTATAGAAGCCATTTAGAAATGGCGGCCATCTCTGTGCGCAGGACGGCGTGTGGAGCCGTCTTCTATGGTCTGCAGTTTTCGGTGACGTCACTGGGAGGCGACCCTTACATCAACTTCCTCCTGGCGGCCGCCGCCGAGTTTCCGGTCTGTCTGCTCTGCTACTGCACGGTGCGATGGTGCCGCAGACGCCAGACCATGCTCGTCACCTTCGCTCTGGGTGGCGCCTGCTCCATAGCCGTTGGCCTCCTTCTATTCGCCGGTAATCATGTTAAGAAACACGCGTTGTCCGACTCTCGCCTTGGTCATTGCACGGTGCCCGCAACGCATCTCCAACTGGTGTCAGATCGTCGCGACCTTGGCGGAGGAGAGGCAGCGGCGGCGGAGCTGACCTATACTTTGTTTCATCTTAAAAACGGTCGAGCAGCCAGAGAGGAAACTGTCTCTCATGACGTCGAATCGCCCTTACCACTCGAGAAAACTGGACACCCTCCTCCTTTCTGCAGAGAGTAGCTCAGAGACCCAGTCCTGTAGGGAGAGGAGGAGAGAAGAGGGCAAGAGGAGGTGGAAAGAGGAAAACAGGGAACCGATTTTCTTCCCGGCAGAAGACGATACTGTAAGCGGGCCTTCAAGTCAGGACGTAGCCGACGCTACGAGCTGATGGGACTAATCACACAGCGTGAAAAGCGTACCAACATAATGTCCGTCGTTCTTCTGTACGTTTTCTAGCATCGCTGAATCCATTATGTGCGGGAAGGCTCAGTGACTTGCGCTTTTGATACTGTTTGATTGGTTTAGCGGAGGCTGCGTCTGGACTTAGTCTGAAATGAAGCATCACACCTGCTCTGCTCATGCTCGCACTCCAGCCAACCACTTACGGGAAGTTCGGTTGTAACGGCTTGGAACGATTTGACGCCAGCGATCCTAACCAAGACCATCCGTCCCCAGCTTTCTTGCACATTAGAGAGTTTTAGTAGATCGTTCCGATACCTCCGATAGCCCCGATAACGGTACTATGCATGCGCAAGGGAGGCGGTGGCGGAGTATCGGGTATCGTTATCGGAGTCATGGGAACGATCTACTAAAACTCTCTAATAACGCCCCGAAGCATGGACTAAAATTAGAATTTCAACTCAAATACAACAAACATCGCAATGTTCCCCGGGAGTATTGTGAATGACAGTTATAAAGTGTAAATAAGCAGTAAGTAAAGTTTTGGACGTGTATAATTTTTATTCCACTGCTCTGCATTTTTTTTTCATTAAATCCCATGGGTTACATTTACAAAATTACCAATTTATGTTTTTCTTGAAAGATCGTAATGCTGCCAATGACTGTAATTTCCTGGGTACCATAAAACGCAAATTACTTACAGTATTTTTATATTTCCTTGTAGACTTTCTATCCCACCGCATATTCCAAAAAGTGGGTAATGTGGAATAATCAGAGCCTGTGAACAACGTGCACTACCTCCGCATAACGTTGTTGCGCTAAAATGGCGCCAACTGAACAACTGGGCTGAGCCAACACCTCCTAGGCAACTTTCAAAGCCTGCGCGTCACGTGACATGACGTCACTTCCCGGAGGCCTGCACGGGCGCTGATTGGATGCGAGTGCCGCGTCAGCGTTCGCGTGGGACTCGTTTCCTATCATAGTCCCACGCGAAGGTTGACGCGGCTCTCGAATCCAATCAGCGCCCGTCCAGGCCTCCGGGAAGTGACGTCATGTCACGTGACGCGCAGGCTTGAAAGCTTTCTGGAAGGTGTTGGCTGAGCCCGAACCTGACACTAGGCGCCCTTTGACGCATTGAATGAACACGAGGCCCAACTGAACGCTGACGCGGCGCTCGTGTCCAATTTGTGTCTGTGTTCGACCTCATTGTGAGGAGGCCCAAACTGTGCACTGGCTTTTATTATTTTATAGTCGTTTAGAGGTTAGAAAAACAGTAGATACTCCATTTCGAGAGCGAACTTTCTTAAAGCGAGCGTTTTCTTTTAATCTCTCTTCCGCAAAACTTGATGAAGTTGCTGGGGGGGGGGGGGGGGGGGGGGGGGGGCGCAGTACCCCGACGATGCTTGAATGCGGCTCATAGATTGGACCCGAGCATTGCGTTAGCTTGGTCTTGGACTTGGTCTGGTGATAATCAATAGCTCGACAAGCATTCGGGTGATGGCCCATGTCCAATCGTTGCAGTGACGACAATAGCCGAACCATAACGATGTCTGGAGCTCAGCGCGTGACCTGTGCTCTGCCACCCACAGCGCGTGCATATGATCAAATTGGCGGCTTATAATTGGCTCCAGCTCACGTGGCCGTCTGTTGGTGGTGGTAAAAACTTTAATTAGTTTTAATTTGTGAGTACCCCCCCCCCCCCCCCCCCCCACACACACACACACACAACCTGGCCCCCCTATGTTCAGGTCGCCAAGTCCAGGGCGAGCGATCAGCTCTCGCTGTTGCTCAGGGCCCGGGCCGAATAGGGCAGTCTCCCAGGAGGATATGGAAGGATTTGGTATTGGTCGAATCCCTTCTCCGAGTGCAGTCGGACAGGCCCAGTTACAGTGACAGAATGTGGGATTCGGGGAGTTGCAGCCCGAGCAAGTGCCTCGGTAGCTGCGAGGAAAGAAGAGATGAAAGTGGTGTACACGTTTAGGAAAGCCTGTGTTTGTATGGGCTTCAATTCAAAAGCCTCGCGTCTGTTTAGGTCTTTGTGTGGACGGCCGCTTGTTCTGGCTGCGATGGCTGCGAGTTGAGGGGGTGAACCCTACTCATTATTCTTTGATTTCTATTGTGACTTCTGTTGCGTGCGGTGGAAAACGAAGGAGTGTTTCATAGGCTCTTAAAATCAGGGATTTGTTCTAAGGCTATTTGCACGAAGTAAACAAATAGTTGCATCGCCCCTTTAATAAGACTCCGCGGAACGTGCCGCCAAAGCCCGCAAGGTAACCAAAGCGTGCTGGAGGCGGGAGCGTCCTCTGGCTTGTTGACCTGTCCGCCCTGACGCTCATTCGTGTGCTCTGCCGTCGCTTTTTTAAGAGTAGTTATTAACATTGCGGCTATGTCATATGTCTTCTCTGTCGCCTGTTTTGACATCATTTTTTGCCGCATTTGTCGCCAAAACATTTATCATTAGTATCATGCGTTAGCGGGTGCTATGGATTCAAAGCTTCAACTGATATCACTGGTTGTTAAGAAATGAACGATTTAATAGTTTCCGAGGTTGATGACTTGCACTAATTCGTGCCGTTAAGCTTTTAAAACTTTAAAACTCGCGATCAAATCTATATCTTTCCAGAGCCGCCTGAGCCACAATCATTCGACTTTCGAGTGACAGTGCAGGTGAATCCCCAGATTTCGGCCGCACGTCAAAAGACTTCTGGGTTGTTCAAAGTAAAACTTATAGTTGTACTAGAAACATACATCAAAACACGGCTTCACTCATTCAGCATGTTTCAGCGTTAAGCATGCTGAATAACGAGAAATAAATTCTAAGTCGCACTGCTCATACATCAAACAAAAGACATGAAGTTCGCTGCAGACATGACGACAAAATTATGTGCGGACACGTCTCAAGCATCTTTGACGCATGTTTGCTTCAAACATGCTTGCAGCATTCCTGCAGACAGGCTTTGTGTGACCAATGTAACGGGACAGACAGTCGTACAAGACTTAGGTTAGGTGGCGCAAGCTACCACCCGTTACAAAGGGTATAGTCATTAAAGGCGGACGACCAGACTGGAGATTCTGCAAGGCAGAAGATCCTCCCCATCGAGAGGGAGGAGGAAAGAGGCAACGGTGGACAGGGTAAAAGGGGGGAGAGGGGGAAGCGAGGAAAAAGTGGAAAGCGCGAACTGGTCGTCGGTCTTTAACCTCCATTCATTCATGCAGAAAAAAAGCGCCTCAGACAGTGTTTGCACACTGTCTTTTGTTTGATGTACTAGAAATGTGGCCGCGGCTTTTGGGCGACGCTCTTCGCTGTTTTTCTCAGATACATGATTGGGCGAACGCCCTTTTGTAGCCCAGCTGGCGTCACTACCGTCTTGCGCGTTACTCGTTAACACCAAAAGCCCCTCACCAAATCGCGCTCTGCAACCGGTATATACCTTCTTCGCGCGGAGCAGGTTCGAACACGGTGTGGCTCCGTCAATGCCTGGGCATCGGCGGCAAGCTGCTCGCTTCTGCCTCGCTCTCGCTCATCTGGATGTTCGCCGCCGAGGTGTTCCCGACCGTGGTGCGCACCGTGGGCGTCAGCGCCTGCCTGATGGGCACCAGCGTGGGCTCGGCCCTGGTGCCCTTCGTCATCGAGCTGGTGAGCACCTCCGGACCACGCCGAGTCGCGCTGCTGCGGTGGCGCTGGTGTCGGAGCGTGGCGCGTGCGGACGCGCTTCATCTCGCGTGCATCTGTATGTAGTCTCTGCACGTGCGCAGTGCATAAACCTGGTGTGGGCGAACGCGGACTTGTTTGAAAGCAACGGGTTGGTCTATGCACCTTTGCAAGTGGGATCCCGGCTTAACCTCGAACCGCGCGCCAAGGTGAGGAGGACCTACTCTCCAGCCAGGACGTTCGCTGGTTGTCGTACAATGTTGCCAAGCGTCTCTCGCCGAAGCACACACCACTGAGCGCAGAAAGAAATTAAAAAAAAAATAACTATAAAACGTACACGTGTCGTCTTCGACCGCGAAAGAGCACGGATAATTAAATAAAATGCCTAAACCGGTAACAAATCGAAAAATTTCAAAAAGATCTAAAGTCTTAAGGCGCTCTTCAGAATCCGCCACAAGTCGCATGGCCTTTGCATCAATGATGGCTGCGCTTGAGGCAGCTCTGGCTTCCACAATATGCAGGAACAGAGGCTGCGATCGTTATAGAGTCAGCTCCAACCCTTAAAGATGCCCCGTCCTACAATATGTAATGCTACGATTCTGTGTGGATACCTCCTCCTGCGTTCCGAGACAGTAAGTGTGCCGCTAACCTTAGCCATCGGCGATGCAGCAAACGGCACCATCTTGTCATCGCGCACCCCACTGACGTGCCCCTGGCGCACCCCAGCATGGCGGAAACGGTACGGGGCGCCAGCATCGCTCAAAATGGCAGCGGACAGGAGCCTTTCTTGCAAACGTGTATAGACGTTTGTAAGTTCGGCCTCTGGGCGCTTTCATCTTGCTGCTGGTGCGGGTAGGTCGTCTGATAGTCAAGCCTTACTAAGGCCGTAGGTACGCCTCAACAATGCTTGGCTATCAGACGATCACGATCTACCTACACCAGCACCAAGATGGCGGCGCCCAGAGGCCGCAATTACAAACGTCTATACGGAAATAAACTCAGGGAGATGAGGGGATGAGAGCGTCTTGTGACGTCAGAGCGCCTAGCAATGATTGGGAGGATTAACGGGTACACCCAAAGGCTAGCTGCCTCCTTCAATTCAAAACGACCAAGAGCGCAATCCGGTCCTCGCGTAGCGTCTGGCGTTCGAACACCGAACGCCAGAGTTCGACGTTCGGCAGTGTGTACAGAGGCAAAGACATTTATACACCCCTTTCGAAATTCGCGTGCCGATAATTAGATGGGCGGAACAACTGACATTGTGGAACGTGCAAGTACGCAAGGCCTGCATAATACGTCGTCATTGGTGGATCTGGGACCCACCCGAGCGGCAAATACGCTGCATGCTCGACAAGGGTATATATGTCACAAAGCGGTCGATGCGCTGCTTCTTGCTTCAAGACTCGATCTTCGGACTTCATATCTGCCGCTGCCGCAATCTTGATGATTTCAGAGCGATAATAAGATGCTAGGGATGAAAAGGGAAGGGCGAATGCCTTTGTCGTGCAGGTGATATTGAGCCACCGACCTGAAAAAAGGAACAGGAAAAAATAAATATTGCGGTGAACGCATCAGTAAAGGATGGCGGATTGGGTAAAACAACCGACGAAATCCGTCTGTTCGCTACACGTTTCTGATGAGACCGAATCATTTTTCTCAGCGGAACTACACGAACGAAGCGGTGCCCCTGTCGATTCTGGGAGGACTCTTCCTGCTGTCCGCCGTCCTGGTGCTTCTCCTGCCCGAGACGTTTCGGGTCGCCCTGCCCGACACTATCCGGGAGACCGTGGAACTTACTCGGTCCAGGTGAGGATATGAGGTAGGCGATGACGATGCAAAAGGAACCCCCAACTATAACATCAACGGTAAAGCCGCGGTCTCGCCGCTGATGCATCAGTAAAAAGACGACCTGTAGACGCTGTCCGAGGCATGTTTCTTCCTTGTCTGATGGTCCTGCCAGATTGGTCATACAAAACTGTCTCCAGACATGTTCGGAACATGTATGGAGAAAACATTCTTCGGAGATATGCTTGAGGTGTACTCGCAGATAATTACGTCATCATGTCTGCAATGTGATTTTTGTATGATGTATGAGGAGCGTGATTGCGGCTTATTACGTACACCATACAAGAGACAGTCTGTAGACAATGTGTGGAGCGTGGTTCTTTATGATTAACGGTCCTGTTAGAGTGCTGCTGTAAAAACTGCCTTTACACGTGTTCGAAGCATACATACAGGGTGAGGCGGTAAAGGCCAGCACAGTTTCCACGCCTTGCATTATCCTCATTCTGATCGTACATATTTGCACGAAGCTTGGCACGCGAACGTTCTTTCGAAAGAAGTTTTATGTCTATTTTTTTTAGCTTAAAGGTACTTACGGGCAGTTGCGTTTGAGAGCGTTTTAGAGCGTTTGACTATACGCTCCGGTGGTGGTGAACAACTTTTATTTGCAACCAGCAGTTGGCGGTAGCCCCTCCACACGCAGGTGGTGGTGATGTATACGCTCCGGCTGCGAGAAACCAGGACATCCCTGCTTCTTATGTCGTGTGCCCAACTATTCACTGAATTGGATTCCACGCTTCATACGAAGCACAGATGTGTGCCCGTGACTTGCTTTTCGTTTCTCGACGCAACGCAGACAAAACGCACTCAAACGCTCTCAAACGCGAAATGTGCGTAGGGACCTTAACTCCCAGGTGGTGAAATATTGAAAATAATTTTTAAAAAAGCGGCCGTGCATTTTACTTTTAATATCCCTTAATGGATGTTAGTCGGATGCCCACTGGATGGTTATCGCTCATATATTTCGTTCAGATTATTGCCTATCGCGATTATGCCGCTTGTCGCCGGCCTCTACTCAGGCGTTTTTAGAGTCGTTGCGTTCAGCAAGCCGCCCGGGAGCTCGCTCGCGAACCGGTGAGCTGACGACGAACAGGCTGGTATATAGGACATATGAAATGCACGGCCACTGTTTCTGCTTTATTTTTATTTCACCCCCTCAGAGTAGAGCTCTGAAAAAAATTACGCATAAAACTCCTTGCGACACGACATTCGCGTACTTAGTTTCAGGTGCGTGCGTTTCAAATCGAAAGTTTCCAAGGCGTGCCAATTAAATGTACTGGTTCACACGTCCTCCTCGCCTTGTATGTATACGAAGCAAGCGAGCTTCGCAGGCTTGTCCCACAGAAAATTTTGTCATCATGCCTGCAGCTATAGGCTCCTATATACTGACAAAGCCTGGCAGATAGCCACGAGAAGCGGCCGCCGAAACGAAAAAGGTGAAGTGGCAGACAACGGATGAGAGGAGAGCCACGTGACTGGCGCCCCGCTGCGTCGAGACGCCGAAACACACTTCTCCCGAGCGAACGAGTGTGTTTCGGGTCCTCGCCGTTACAAAAGCTCAGCGCTGACGTCCAGATTCCCCGAGTAGTGGCTCTTTGATGCTTTCTGCTACCAGATCCTCCCGCTTCAAATCCGCGACCGGGCGCTCTATGGCTCCGTCGTCGAACTGTCAGGCTTTGTGAATATAGAGGAGGCTATGCTGCAGAAAATACCATGTTTTTTGTATGATGTATGAGGAGTGTGAATGTGGCTTTAAAGATTACGGTGTCCAGAACGCATGCCCCTTTCAATCGCATATCATCCGGGTAAAATGTGTCGAGTCACCGTGCAGCGGACGCGTGCTCGGCGTCTGTTTGCCTGCAGAAAAGAACTCCTGTGCTTGCTGGGAACACGTTCCACTCTACCCGTGGACAAAGATGGCAGCCAGCAGAAGGCAATTGCTGGAATCGTTCTTTCTATCGCTAAAGTTGAGGCTTGGGCGAGTTGGTACATACTTCGGAAATTAAAAACAGCGCGGAAAGACGAGGACCAGACAAAGAAGTGACACGGACGTAGCGCTGCGTCCGTGTCACTTCTTTGTCTGGTCCTCGTCTTTCCGCGCTGTTTTTAATTTCCTTTCTATCGCGTATGACCGGGGGAAAATATGCAGTCACCTGGCTGTAGGCGGATGGGTGGCGTACGGTGTTTATCGGAAGAGAGCTATTGCGCTTGCCCGGAACATATCCCGCAGCCTAGACAGCTCGCAGAATGATCATACTACCATGGTCTAAACTCCTTCCATATACACTGATTTTGAAGTTCCTCGTAAAAAGATCTTGAAATGTGTTCCATTTTGGCGAGATAACATATAAGAATGTATCCTCTGCCACATCGCCATGTCTAAACACACATAGCTCAAATTTTGTTGTTGTTGTTGTTGTTTTCTTCCAAAGACCCAACGATTCCAACCTTGGCCCTGAAGTTTCATCTGACATCTACACCGTGTGCAGGTTGGTTCCGGTGTCTGGCGGAACGAGTTGGATTGAGGATACTGCGACGACGAACCCGACATCGCAAATAATTTAATGATTTGGATGCCATTTTTGCTTTTGCAACAAACGCAGCATTATGTTACATCAAAATAAAATTAAAACAAAAGCAAGTTTCAGTTTCGCTAGATCTCGCTTATCGTGGGGTGTTATTTTAAACATTGCGGCTGGTTCTCTACTGCAGTTGAAAGGCTGTCGTAAGGCGAGGGTGTCCACGCAAATTCAAGGGAGGATTTTTTTTCGCGGTTAAAGTATTATATTTTGTGTCCTTCTAAGTAAAGGACCGTTCACACTCTTGCGACCGAGTAAGACCGAGAGAGAGCAGACCGCTTTTTAAGCCTCTTGCAACGTTTTAGGACCAGCTCCGCTGCAGCGCATTCGGTCCTAAGGCGTCGCAAGAGGCTTAAAAACCGGTCTGGTCTCTCTCGGGTCTCTCTCTTAAATCATACGCCCACGCTGCGTTCACTGCGCTTGATCAATTTCGCCTATATGTCAACATTCGCACAAGATGATGAATGCCATGACGTATCACTTTTGGAGCTTTTTGATTGGCCCCAGCAACTTGTAGCGTCGGCCGTGCTCTGACTTAAAGATAAAGGGATGGTGAACCAAAATTAGGATTAAAAAAAAAACAATGCAGGAGGCTGCAGGCGGGACGCTACAATCTATACAACACTAGTCGTAAGGCGATATCTCAAATCGACGGCCGCATTTTTGGGAAAAAAAGGTCGAGCTTGAACGAGGCCGACGAGGCGCGTGACGTCAAGATATCTCGTTTCCTCCTCTCTTCGTTTTGCCCCCTCAAGGCGGCGAGGCGGAGAAGACGCGAGGCCGTTCCCTCTCCTCAGAGAAACAAGACGTAAACATATCTGTCACATGCGCTTCTTTCTTTTTTTTCTTTTTTTAAATACGGCCATCCGTTCCATATATTGTTGTATGAGTGATGTTTTGATGTTTGTAGCATACCGTCGCACGCTTTTGTCGCCGTGCTTTGTGGAATCCCGATTTCGGTTCAGCATCCCTTTAAAGGGCCACTCCGGGTCGAAAACGACACCGAAATGAATGACTGGTGTCTCTTTCGTAGCACGAAAGGCCGACGAGGCCTTTCGTGCTTTTTTTCAGAGCCGAAATATTACGTCAAAGTGAAGTTGCGCACTTTACTAAAACCGATTTTCGGGATCCAACCAGCTGCTCTGTAGCGAGCGGCAGGCGGGTTAGCTTTTAGTCAAGGAACACTGGCGTAGCACCCTTGTGACGTCACGTCGCGGTAGAGCTGCGGTTGATTGGTTGTATCGCGTACCGCAGCAGACTTGTGACGTGACGTCGCGGTCTAACTGCTGATGATCAATGTTGCCATTCATCTAGGAGACAGTTTCGGTTCTGCCGTAGACGCCCGAAACGAAACTTAGAGCACGCGATATTTATAAAACTATACACACAATATCGAAAACAAAATATTCCTTGTAATTCAGGGACCCTGCTTTAGTTGAAAACACTCGTAATTTAAAATTCAAAAATATTTACCGGAGTTTCCCTTTAAGGTGAAAACAGATATAGTATACGCGTACACGGTCGCATGATCAGGTAAATCAAAAACGGTTATTTTGCGTCCTCTGCCTATATTGAGCACACCTTCGCTGCTCATCATCCGCTTCGAACAAGCGCTGGATGCAGAATAGTTTGGGAATTTCACAACTTTTCCACTTGTTTTGATTAACCTGTACAACTTTGCAATTCCTTACATGACACCAGACTTGTACCGTACGCACTACAAGTAATCAAATTACTTGTAATCGATTACTTTTTGGAGTAATCTTGTAATCAGGTTATTACTTTTCTTAGGCAGTAATCACAAGAGTAATCTGATTACCTTTTGAAGTAATAAAATTACTTGTAACCGTTACAATTTGTCCACGGCCCCCCCCCCCCCCCCCCCCCCCCCCCCGGGCACACGCCTTTTTTTTATGAAAAAACAAAAATAAAATTTGCTTTTTTTTTTTTGAACGGAAAAAAGAAAGATTTTTGAGGAGCTGTAGGAAACGAGGTCAATCTCTTTCTATGTACAGCTTCTGTGCAATGTCCGTTTTTTGTTTTTTTCGAGCTGGGACTGGGAGTGGGAAGCCCCAGGAAAGCCACAGTGCGTGACAAAGGCCATTCAGGGCGAAGTTCGAGGAAGCAGAATGTAGCTTTGTGAGTCCTTCGTTCAAACTAGCCCCCTCACGCACACACACACAGAAATAAAATAAATAAAAAATCCTGCTTAGGGTACCTACTCGCAGCCCGTAGGAGAACCAGAACCGAAGAATGCCTAAAGCGGATGCAAAATATAACAAAGGCAGCTGAAATATTTCCCCGTTTCCCCTACGTGGTCTTTGTGACAAGCAATGTTTCGATGATGGAACTTAACCCGAGACTGGGGTAGAAACAGAAACTTAAAAGTAGAAGGAACAGAGACACCCTTAGCGAAAACTAATACGTTTGAAATATACCACATTCTAATTTGAGTGTATTTGAAATACAGTTCATAATTTTAAGTACACGAAAAATAGACCGAAAATATAAACTTCTTTTTTTTTTACTTAGTACTAAAATATACTTCTAAAAATCATTTTAAAATACCTTTACTTAAACTACATTTGAAGTTCCCTTCATGCGTTTTGAAATATGTAAATACTAAATTAATAGGCACAAAATACCTTTCACGTATATTCCTTGAAATATTTATTTAATTCATGCAAAATATACTCCAACCCTAAAAAATGGAGCAATCAAAAATACGTGCAGAATACTCTTAAGATACCTGAAAATCGTAAATACTGTTGTGTTATACTCTAAGTACCTTTTGACTGCAATACTTTGGTAGTTTGACTTAAACTACCAAAATATTGAAAAGCTCCCCTTCTAGAAGTTCACTTCAAGTAGATATGAAGTACACTGAAGCGCCTAAATACAACATTTGATTAGTTTGTCAACTGAATTGCGGAGCATCGCACTGATAAATCAGCCCAGTTTATGTTATTGTTTCCTTTTTTCTGCCAAGGACACACCTGATCAGTTTCTTGCACACCAATCACAAACGGGGTTCGGGGACTACAACTACAACATTTGCTGATGCTGGAAAGCTTCAGCAGGTGCTGTGAACAGATACGTTTGGAGTGGTTTTGTTAGCACAATGTTAATTCACTGAACGTGTATACTCACCATTGTACGTGATGTGAATAGTGACTTTAATATAGTTATATTAACTAACATATTAAATAGTCAACTACTAAAATGGAAAGGCAAAACAATTACTGTAAAATATTTATTTTTCGCGGGCTCAATATTTCGCGATTTAGGTCAAAGTTGGAGTTTTGGAATAATTCGCAAATTCTAATTTTCGCGACGCGCTGGGATCGCAATATAGATTTTAATATTTTTGCATTTTGCCGGAATTGTTCACGGGACCTATTTTTCGGAATTGTAGGCGATTCGCGAACTTTGCGAGAATTAGGTCCTCACGAAAATAAAGTCGTTTACAGTATTTTAAAGTGAAGATACTGCCTTGATTCGCTTCGTCCTGAGTGGTGCTACGCAGAGAAGCACTAACATGTATTTTATGAGCCGTTTGTGTGGATATTGTTTTAAGAACTGCGCCAAATTGTTATTAGTTGTACCAATGCCTTTTACTAAGAGATATCGTCCACGAACTTCAAAACACTGTTTCCCCTTTGACAGACTCCCGAGGAGAAGATCGAATACTTGGAACCTTAATAAGCGCAGAGGTGGTCACCGAAAAAATGATTACCTTCAATATGTAGGCTATATAAGGCTCTAGAGCAGTCAACGGGACTGTGAATGAGCTGTTCAGTGCGTCATGGTGTTTGTGTTTGTGTTCGTTTCTAATGTAGCTTTGTAAGATGTATCTAGTAGTGCCTTCAAATACCACAGGGACGCCATTTGCTGACACAATCTAAATAAAAAAAAAATTGTGAAGCCGGTTTTTAATGCACAAATAGCATCTTGAGTGTGAAGAGATAATATTTTTGGTATATCTAAAATATTTTTTGATTCATATTTATAATGTATTTTGAATACATTACGCGCGTATTTCGAATGCGGCCAAAATAATACAGAATAAATACAAAATGAATATTCGTACTAAATATATTTCAACTTCGTTTGAAGTACGGCCTCTTTTTGCTAAGGGCAAGTGAAGAAGAGACGTTCTCTTCTTCACTTGTCTCTGTCCCTTCTACTTTTAAGTTTCTGTTTCTACCCCAGTCTCGGGTTAAGTTCCATCATGGTAAATATCCACCAGCTCGCCTGTACTTTAACCGTTTTTTCATTAATGTTTCGAGTTGAGAAGTGGTCGGGGCGATCTCTTCCGCTAATGGATACTATATACACATGATCCGTTTCAAATCCTGGAGCTGCTGCTCTTTTGTATAACATGCGAGCTCATCCACACGTGAATAATAAAATGATCGACGCAAACTTTGAGTGACAACCCTTGCTCAAGCTTAACAAGATCTAGAACCCCCTCCACTCCCCCTCCCCCCCCCCCCCCCCACACACACACACACACACTGGCGAAAGCCCAAATCATTAAACGTCTTCAAACGAATTCTATGCTTGTGTCCGCATTGTGAAGGTGCAACGACCACGAAGAGGGAGCCAGTTTTTCTTCAATACTTGTGCAAAAGTGAGATACAGGTTTGAAGTAGTTCATTGTTATGAGCGCTAAAGATGCGTCTTCACACAATAAAGTAATAAAAAAAGTAACGATTACTTTTTAAGTAATGTCCAATTACTTTTGCCGTCGAGTAATCAAGTAATCTAATCGAATAGTTTTTAGCCAAGAGTAATAGTAATTGGAATCGATTACTTTTTCTTACTAACGTGTACAAGACTGCATGACACGTGGTTAGTCAAGTCAAAACTCAGCAGTGACTTTACCTTTATACAGATTTTGAATCAACATTCAACTAACAAAAGAGAAACGCGAATCTCCGTAAGTTTTTTCCGCTCGATGCTTACTCCGAATTCTTGAATTCTGCATGGTACGATAAAATTGGAATTCCTTATCAAGTACTGTTTTTGGTTTTCACGGGGAATTGTTGCTTTGGTATTTGTGTACTATATGTCTGCAATCAGTGTTGAACCATAAACAATGGTGATATATCTTACCTGCACTGCCGCCGCCGTTAGCATCTTCTAATACGACACTTGCCATGCGTGAAAAGGGCAGACGTTCAATTTATTATTGAATATATTTTCACCAGCCATCTTATCAGATAAACTCAGACAGCTTTCTCAGTCATTCTCGTCTTTCATGCCTGCAGGACCTTCAGCTGAGAGAGGCATTAGTAGTTGCTTGACGGCGATAGATGGCGCTTCAGTGTTGTTCCTCGAATCCCCAGCTCTGCGTGGAAAACATTGTTTTAGACCTTCTGTAAAATACCTTCGTATAAGTTACGCTGTTCATACTTATTTAAATACTGATGTGGTGTAAATTCACGTATATTTTTAAGCTTTAGTTGTGTTACTCAACCCAGAATATCAAGTTCCTTTTTGTTTTGTGTGCCAACTACAAGATACATGCACGGTGTCCTTTAAACAACAAATGCCGACTTGGCTACTGAAAATCGCTAGCTTTAAAACTATAGGCTGCTGCAGGTTAAGAGTGCAGGTCCAGCTCCCTTCGCCAAGGCCCCATCCTCGCCTCCTCTCCAGCGTTCGCTCCGTTAAAGTGGAAAGAGTGGAGGGCTTTGCGGGAGGATGTTGTCCTGCACTCTTAACCGGCAACATACCATAGATGGCTTTGCTGTCGTACTGTATCCGCCTCCAGGCCGCCATTTTGGCAATAAATCCACGTGACTAACACATGTGGCGCTGCCGTCTCCGATTCAGAACTCACCAATTCACTGCGACTTGTCCTGGCGATCCAGGACTGACAAGTACGAAGGATTCATAACAGAAAATCCTGAACGACACGATGAAGTTGAAAATCAACTCACCAGATGTCATTGAGTTGTAACCTACGTTTTTCTATGAAGAACTTAGCTTATTCAGCGCTTCGAAGCATCTTGATAAGTCTCTTGTTTAAACGCCGGTTGGAACTGTGAGGCCTTCGGGTGATTCACGTTTTACTGCTTTAGCACTAGAACGCTCGTTTTGACGAAAACCGGCGGTGTCTTTCGTTCGTCAGCGCCGGGAAGAAGGGGAAAAGGGAGATGAGGGTGACGCGTGCGACGCTCCCATTGGTCCGAAGCGCTGACGTCAGCACGCATCAACCTCTTTCTCTCTATCATTTCATTTCATTTCATTTTATTACCTTAAAAAAACCCTTTTGGGGGTACTACATAAGGGGTGGGGTTACAAAAAGAATCAAACATAGGTGCTAGTCTTCATGGTGAAAGATGATAGGTAACATTTCCGAAGAAGATTGATGGGCAGGTGATGGCATCAATGTGGTGGGGAAGGCCATTCCAGTCTGGAGCTGCTCGGCGGAAGAATGACGCGGAAAAAGTGACAGTGCGAGCGTGTGTGTATTCGTCACTAACAAACTGACAATTACCGCCGGGTTTTCGTCAAAACGAACCCTTTCGTTTTTCTCTAGTCACGCGCACAGCTGGTGTGGAGCGAGAGAGGAGGAGGCGCAGTGCTTGCGCCGTGGCGCGGTGGAATGCTCGGGCGTGCTCAGTTGCCGCTTTACCGTCGCCGGTTGTTCTTCGCTCTGGGTTTCTATAGCAGCAGTGCGTGGGCTGTGATGTGTGTCTGGTTAAAACGATGGACGCGGTTCCCTCCAAGAGAAATATGGATGCCGTTCCTTCCACGAGCGGAATGGATGTGGTTCACGAGCGATATGGATGACCGTGTCTAAGGGCATCGACGTACTCTGACAGGCAGAGTACAGAAAAGGGGTGAACTAATTGCAGAAAGATCCATTGGTGACTCTCGTCCACCCTACAAACAAGTACGGCGCGAAAAAAAATATCTTAACACACACTGCAAAACACAGTTATCTCCAAAGCCAGATAAATCTGCAGCTGTTCAAGTTCTTGCAAAACGGCGGCAGTCACGCTTTCCCTGCAGTCCCGCTTTTAACTGCACACGGACACGGTGTTAGCACTGCAGACATGAGCATAATATTATGTGCGGACACACGTCAAGAATGTTCTAAGCATGTTTGCTTCACACGTTTGTCTTCTTCAAACACGTCTGCAGTCAATACTTTTTTTTTATGGCCAATGTAACAGAACCGCTATATCGAAAAGTCTCTGCAGACTGTCTTTCTTGTGCATCCCCAACTTTGTCGGACATCAAACACCTCGGCGCATTCACTGCAATAATAATTTCAGTTTTAACAGCAGCAAACGTCAAAATGTTTCCTTGAAATATTTTTAGATGGCAGTCTTAAAATACCAATAAGCAGTAATTAAACTTTTGGACGCATACAAACTTCATTCCGCGTCTCTACAAATTGTTTTGCATTGTATACTGCGGACCACATTCACCAATCTGTTGACTTCTGCTTGTCTTGACAAAAGTTCGTAATGTTCCCGTGGACTGTAATTGTTGGGTATCATACAACGCAAATCAATTAGAATTTGTTATATTTAATTGAAAACTGTTTGTTCCAAAGAATGCCCAAGAAAGTTGGCCGTGGTGTATTAGTAGTGTGAGCGCGACTTAGGTTGTTGAGAGGGTCGTTCTATCCCGGAATCAGCATCCGGCTCTCAACAGTTCCTCACCTGGATTTCGTGAGTCCTTCCGTCTCGTGAAGTGTGTCCGGAAGTGCCACCCGAAACGTCTCCGGCAACAGGAGGATCAAGATGGCGGACAAGAAGAAGAGGCCACCCAGGATAATCGGAGGCACCACCTCGCTGGTGTAGCTTTTCTGTGTGAGTGTGAAAGTACCATGAAGACGACACTGATTTCACGGGCATACGCGCGCGTAAGGAGTCACACATTGATTGACAGAAGGGCGAACTAAGGAAGGGGTAGTGTCTGGCGGAAGGGACAGAGGCAGAAAGAATAACCTACAACGAGAACCAATAGCTATTTAACACTAAGAAGCATGATGTGTCTGCTTTCCCGTAAAGCACTTGGTACAATCAATCGCGGCAATTTTAGATTTAAAAAAAAAAAAGTTGGCGTTGTGAAACAGATGCTCAATGCCTCAACGCATGTTTTTTTTTTTTTCCTTAGGTCAGAACTGTTTTTTTTTTTCGGTTTCGTCATTCGCTTTTTCCAATAGAGTGCAGCGATTGACTCTCCAAAGAGCTATGCGAGAAAGTAGACGCGCTTAGAGTGTACGAAGGAGGCGCCTATACCAGTTCTACGATGAAAGGTGCGAGGGCTGCGCCCACGCGGGTTCCCACGAGGCATGCTCCGACGCCCACGGTACGCAGCACGGTGGGGAACACCTCGGCGGCGAACATCCAGATGACCGTGAGAGACGCCGAAGCCACGAGTTTGCCTACGATCCCCAAGCACTGGCGCAACCATGCCACCGTCGAACCTGTGTCAAAATGGTCGACCGTGGTGGCAAGTCTATTGGAATCGTGTCTAAAGCTCAAACAAAATGTGTTTTAAGTTTAAAAAAAATGGCAGTGCTAAGAGACAACCAGAAGGAAGGAACTGACCGTCAGGCGACTTAAAATTGTCTGTTTGTTGTAAGTGCGGTTTTGCGTTCTAGTTATGTCACTCCAGTTTAGACTGAGCATGTACCTTTCGCGATTACAGCTCCACCAGGAGGAATGTTTTTGTTAGCTCTCAACTCTACCAACCCTGACGCATTAACGCCGTTTTTATGGGCTTAACCCAGGTTGTGAAGTCATCAGAGTCGTTGCTTTTATTGACACGACAAAAGCACTGCAACGAACACCATCACATTGCTTCTCCCAGAAAATACCAAACTCCCTGAGTAGGCAAGCTTTGGTTAAGTTGCATCTGCTTTTGAGTGCGCATACTCGTCTTTTTCTGGATAAGCAAGCGTGTTTCCCCACATGAGATATGGGTACTGTGCTAGTCCAGGAAATCGCACCTGCACAAGGTACATTCCACTGGCAGTACCACCACCTTGACTTGAATTCAGAACCATTGGTATTATCACTGCAGTGCCTGGAAGCGTCTCCATCTGGTTTGTTTAGCGTCGTATCCTACCCATACATCAAAAGCGGTCCCGAAGTGGCAACAAATGACGTCGCAGAAGCCGGCCTGTCTTGTCGCATGTTGCGATCCTGGCGGTTGGGGCTAAAAGTCCCGGCAAACGGTACGAGCGAACGCGAGCGTCACTGGCGTCGCCCCGTCCAAACTCCCGGCTGCTGGAGCTTCCGTGGATAGTCAAGCTTGTGGGTTTCCCCATTTGCGGTGCTACCACGTAAAAGCCCAGGACGCCCGTGTGTTTATTGGCTTGATATGCCATTACGCTTTGCCTTCAATAAAGTACGAAGTATCGGCGCTGCCTCATTCAGACAGGATCACCGATCGGACTCCGCGTTGCCGCTATAGGCGAATTCACGAAAAAAGAATAGCCTAAAAAAAAAAAAGACAGTGCTTTGTGGAGTAAGTGTTTTCCCCTAGTTTCCGGCCATTGTTTCGGGCCGGCTTTTATATAGCCTGCGGGAAATTAAAGCGCCCGAGTAGTCGGAAATTGATTTGCTCCCCGTATAGGGCAAACGCGTCCAGGTATGGATGTTCCCGAAGGGTGTATACCAGTGGCAAATCCCTCGAGAAGGGCAGCGAGGGAGAACCATTACAGGGAAATACGGCGTTCTCTGGCCGTATTTCCCTGGTCGCGGGCCCGGCGCGGCGGCACCCATGGCCTGCCTGAGTTAGACCTAGATAGGAATACGGGGAACTCATGGTTCCCACAAACTAAAGAGCGGCCTGCCACAAAACAGGGGTTTGTCACAGATCCGACCACCACTGCTGTTACACCGCAACAATCGCGACCGGGGCAGTATGACAGTTTTATGACATCATCAGGCGGACATTTAGGGACCACTTTTTAAGACGTGTTAAAAACACTAATCGGAGACACGGATTCCAAACACCCCACTGCAAGGAAAACTGGCGGCAAGTATATGGTGCGCCACCATAGTGTAGCCACCGGCAAAGCAGCGCTGTAGAGCCAGATATGTTTGACGTGGTTACCAGCGAATATGAGGAGACCGACGGCAACGGAGCAAAGACCTGCTACGCCAAACATGGCGAGCATGGTCCGGCGTCTCCGGCACCATCGCACCGAGCTGTAGCAGAGCAGACAGACTGGAAGCTCAGCGGCGGCGGCCAGGACGAAGTTGATGTAAGGGTCGCCTCCCAGTGACGTCACCGAAAACTGCAGACCGTAGAAGACAGCCCCGCACGTCATCCTGCATGATGATCGGATAAACGTTTTTCGTTGGGCGGCGACATGCTTCATATGCGCTGAGCAGAAAAAAAAGCAAAAACGCGCGAATAAAGTAGCTAACAGAAAAAAACACGAGGACACGCCAACAAGTTGATGATGATCACATGCTTTTTGTTGATGATTATCTTGATTATAATATTGATGGTGGTGTTGTTGACGATGATGAAAAGGCCATAAGGACGATGTATATACTGATCTTGTTTTTTTGGAAACGCCACAACAAAAGGAATTATGTTGTTATGTTTAGACCGCGGGAAGATGTCAGTCCAATGGGCGTCTGGCTTCTCCACTGTAGGGGAGAAATCTAACCAGTACAGTACCACTGCTAGCTTGGGGTCTTTAACGTGCTTACGAAGTAGTAATACATGACCGCAGGACATTACGATGCTCTTCCAGATTGAAACTGGCAGGGGTCAGAATTGAACCCAGGATTCCTTGGTTTTACAGCACGGGCTTTCGCTTCACGTGCTCAGAGCTGGGGTGCGTTAAGTGACTCTGCCACCGATCCCCCCCCCCCCCCCCCCACTTCCCTGTAAGTACAAAAAGTATTCCCTGTCAGGTAATGCAATACCCCTTAAGATAATGTACTGCCACTAATTTAATTGATCAATTCGGAACACGACTTTTGGAACATGAATTTGGTCCAAAACTCTGATTTTCCCAGTACTTTTTAATGACCTAAATTTCTTTCCTGCATCTTGTCGCTTAGAAGACCCGAGGTCAGTGAAGTGACAGCTATATTAAGTGCACCGCATTGACAAAGAGCGAGAGAGCTTCGGGTAGAAGAATGCTAGAAACCACTTGAGCTAAGTGACAAGAAACAAGCAAGAGGCTTGTCCGGTAGCACTCTTTCTGGTACTATTATAAAAGTTAGATTGTCTGAGTTTTTCTTTTTTCAAAGCGATTTTAACATTACACGATGACCATTATATAGTTCTACAACGTGGAATAATTCCAAATTCAACTCACGAGGCATAGACCAGAATGATGCTGTACCGGCGCACCTTCGGCGTCCTCAGCAGATCGAACCAGTTCACATCGCCCGCCGCCTCATCTTGCTGGAAAAACAAATGCCTATGAACAATGTGCGGCGAACCTGTACGTGCGTGTTTATCTTTTCATATCGTGATGTTATTTAGTATCTTCGTGGCTGTTTGCTAAGTGCACGAGGGCCCGAAGCCCGTCACATCAACGCCTGTTGCGTTTTCGTCGATGGCTCTAGGATCTCTGTCTATTCCCGACGGACAAATGCAAAATCAGCTATTTTATTTGACTTGCAGTCGAAGAAAACACAATATTTTCCGACACGTTACCTCGTACGTCAAAAGTGTGCCTTGGTTTGTAAGCTATGAAGCTATGAAATCCCTGCACAATGGCAGACACAAAACAAACGCACCGGCTAAGATCTCAACGCCACGGAGGACCTTTCTGTGTTTGGTTGCATCAAAAGGAAAAAAACACACCAAGAAAAGTCATAAACCCAGTGACGTTGCGCTTTCGGTGCTGTTTGATTGACTCGTCGGCTTCTAGCGACAGCTGCGCTCCGACGTATTGTGATTATCCGTCGAGCAAGTGTCGAAAAATGCGTCTTTGGCTCATCCATGCGCAAGGAGGGGGCTCTCAAATCGAAGAACAACTAGATAACGTGCCGGGAACGCACATTGGCGAGGCAGCCCAGCGCGGGACGTCACTGGTTGAGATCAGGTTGAAACAAAGGCAAGTGGACACATTTGGGGCATAAAAAAAGCGTACGAGATGCGCAAAGAGCAAAAGAACTTGCATGCCGTATAGCCAGCCGGCAACAGCCAGGCGGCAACAGCAGAGTGAGAGCCAACGGTTATATTTTGACTTTTTGTAACATGGAAAAGGGTGAACGATAAGCATCACATTGTGTGCCGGCGGCTTCGATATGCGATACATATAAATCTTTGCAAATATCGCCTTCTGTGCGCTCCCATCTCTGTCTGCTGGGCTGTGGAACGCCTTCTGAGCATGCGCTGTTGATCTGCTGTGCGGTATATCAGACGCTGCACATGCATCCACAGCTCAGTGACTCAACATTTTTCGTCCGGGTGATAAGCCATGCAAAGGCCAATACCAGAGGTGGCTATAGGCTGCGGCTCAAGAGCCGCATGCGGCTCTTCGCTTACTGAAATGCGGTTCGCGGCTCACTCCACCCCGCTCCCCCCCCCCCCCCCCCCCTCCCCTTCCCACTCCCCCGCCTCCCTCCCGGTCACCCGAGCACTTCCTCAAAAAGAGAAATGGAGCGCGTTTTAAATTGAAAGACAGGTTGCGTTTTGGTAGCTTTGTGCTACTGCTACCTTACGTACAGTTGAACTGCTTTTGATTCGGATAGATTGAAGATAGTTCGAGTTTCGTTTCTTGCTCTGCCCCCCCCCCCCCCCCCCCCCTTTTTCCAGCGGCTCTTGGAAGTTTCGTGTTTTTGTTTGCGGCTCTTAGGCAGGGTCAACCTGGCCACCCCTGGTCTATACGATCGCAATATAATGCACAGGTATTGGATCATGACGAAGCGAAAAGCCTGATACTTCTCAGTAAAAGCGCACTCCGATGTTACGTAGTCACGTTCCTATTGACCCGCCAGGGCCGCAGCGTCCGCCGTAGAGGCATGTTATGCGATCACGGCTTCCTTGGCCTACCCAGTATTTCTCGCTACACTGGGCTCAGCGACGCCACAAGAGTAATTTCTCACGTTCGAACAATGCAGCCGCCACTCCCCAAGCATACCCAATGTTTCTTGCTTCAGTCGCTAGATAGCGCCAAACCAAACAGCACTGCAGGTTGCCTATAGTTCCCGGCAGCTTATAAAAAGAGGGCGTTGCTAATCTCACTGGCTGTGTTGTGACGAGAAGATGTTAGGGACTCGGCGCCCCCTGCGTTTTTTGAGCTGTCAGTAACGATAACTCGTTTTTATCGTCACCTTTTGTGATGTCTCGCACGTTCCGCAATGTAGGTTGTCCCACCTAAAGTCCCTTGATACTTCTTTTTACAAGTAACTACAACCAATACAATTGACTAAGCACAATCCACTGGGACAAAATGGCATCATTCAGTTCAGTCTTCTTCTATGCACCGCCTTTCGCTTCCTAAGACCTGCGCGGTCAGCAGTCGATGCTTCAAAGAATGTCGCTACTTGTAGGAGGCTCTTATCTAGGAACTTTGGTCCCGCGGGCGTGCAGTGATATCCAAACTTCTAACAATCGGCTCGTGACTTTCGAAAGGGGTCCATAACGTATCAAGGTGCAAGTTACGCGCTCACTGGCCAGCAGCCGTTTCAGTGGGCTCAGGACTGCATAACTGATTCCGTTTGTTTGATCAATCGCTAAAGGACTTGCTTTTTGTATCTAGGTAAATTAAATATAAATCAAAAACACGCCACGAACAAAATGATGACTGCGATGCCGTAAAAAGAAATTGGTGATATTCAAGCTTTTTGGTAAACTCGTTAATGTTGAACCTTTCCGCTTTGGAGTGCACATCTATCCACACTCTTTTTACAGTTCAAGTTGAGCTTCTCGTTATTAGAGAGGAAAGCAAGGTCCGTTCTAGCTTGTCATTGTTCTTACGAGGCGTAGCGTGGGTTATTATGTCCTTACGGGCAAGTAACGTCTTAGATTACGAACGAAAAGAAATTTTCAAGAAATATCCATCCATCAGATAACTTAGCAAAATGACGTCAGCGGACAAAACATCACTGCGTATATAGAGGCAAACATCAACTTGAACTGGTTAACGACTCGTAGAAGGAACTTGGTTGAAAAGTGTACACACTCTACGCCCGCTTGTGCTGAGCGTCTTAATGTTGTACCGGGTTCCTCGTGATGTTATTCCGTGGGGGCAACAAATACCTCCGTAATTTTGCGGCGAAGTTGCTCGATGATAGAGTCCACATTCTTGATCTCGATGTTGTTGGCAGCCCCTGCTTGAAGGAGCACCTTTCGTGCCTTCTTCAACCTTCCCGTCGCCACTAACCAACGCGGGGACTCCGGAAGATACCTAAGGAAAAAGACAGTAAAGCTCGTTATATGAACCCCACACTGCCTAATTTGTATGTGCATCTGTGCATCTCAGGGGTGGCACCAAAACGTTATTGCCACGAAGCCTCTTAAGTTGGTAGGTCTAACGAGCGCAACATTTATAGTGCTTTAATAAAGGAATAAAACAAACAATCGTTGCGCTCTTCGCCCCAAGGTGCATGGGAGCCGAGGCTTGTGGAATATCTGTGTGTGTAATGCTTTGTTTCAGCATAAGACAAAGTACAGTCAAAGGCAATACAACTCTACGCTAAATGCCTAAAGGCATGGCCATTTATTGCGTCTGACTTCTGTCGCTGATTAGAGCAGACGCGCACCAAGATGACAAATGCCATGACGTTGCATTTCTGACGCTTTATGATTGGTCTTGTCACCTCATAACGTCGGCAGCGTCATGTGGAATTGCACATGACATCCAACAAGCTTTATTCGACTGCTTAAATACAGCCTGAAAAGGAGGGCAATAAGACCTGATTGAGCCTCTACGAAAGCTTTTCCAAAATATCACAAGGCTCACCTGCACAGAGACTCTGGTGAGTGGTGATGCACTGTTATCGGAAATGATACTTATGGCAATTTTTTTTTTGTTCTTACACTTGTATTTTATTGGTCTGTCTCTTTTCTCTCTTGCCTTTCTCGATCTGATTATTATTTTCCTTTTCGTTGATTTTATAATGTAGCGAACCAGCAGTATGTGCTGGTTTACCTCATTCTTTAATAAACGCAAATTCTTCTCTTTCTTTTTCTCGAAAGCGTGTGGAATGATGATTGTTAGAACTACCCGGTGAGTTGCCAGTCTACAGCTACCGTTATTCGTTTAACCCGCGGCTGAAAATGCATATTAGAGACGTATAGTGTGTCTTTTACAAAAACCGCAACGTGTTTTCAGTAGAGATTGTCATACCAAGACCATGCTACGAAGATCACCAGAGGCACAGAGATGACGGCCTGCAGATGTCTCCAGTCTTGGAAAACCCAGGCGAAGGCCGGGAGAGCTAGAAGCCCTATGGCGAATCCCAGGGAGAAGGCGACGGCTGTTGTCGTTCTCTTGCATGGCCCAACCACCTCCATCACTGCAACAACAAAAAAGTATCGTAAAGAGTGTTGGCTACTCCCAAGAGCGTACTTTTACGACTTTGTTCACAGTGTGCCATTTTAGGTTCCCTCTTGTGCTTTAGCAGTATTTGTAACACAATGCACCGATTCAAAGGACACGAATAAATATTCTAATTCAGATGACAATAAAAGATTTATAGATTCATATAAATATATTTTCACGGGCACCATGACAATGTAAACTGACGCTTGCGATTTGCGATTCACTGACAAGCTGTTACAGCTACACCCGAGCGGGAATGTTAAGCTACGTAATTCAAAAGCATATTTCTTGCAGTTACACACAATGACCAACAAACCTGTGGAGCGATTAAAAAAGACACAAGTTGACTAAGCTTGAAATTACTAAAAAATCCATTAGACTTTAGATCAGGGAAGAACACAGTAAGGATCCATATTGAGCAATCAATGAAAGTCGCTGTGGTCACCAGCCGAGGCGAAAAAAATACATAACAAAAACTACCACAACACTTCTTTACTAAAACTCTGTACTGCGTCTTCTTTATGGCTTTTTGCATATGTCTGTCTTGCCACCCCTGCTTTGGATATTTAGACAGAGTGAGGTCAGTCTGCAACGGTATGGCGATACAGGCTTACACTGCAGATAACAAGTTTAGCGAGTGCAGTGCGGCTGCGAGCCCGGTACTTTAATGTACACCCCACAATGACACATTACCGCACGCCGGTACGTCGCTTATTTAGTTAGAAAGGGGGCATGAATTGTGATAGCTATAACCAAAATTAAAGGAAGATTCATTGGTGGTTACTTAGGTTATGCGTTAGCATGACCCTTTGGAAACTCCACACGCGTTTCCCTTTAGAGAACGGAAAAGCCGATCCATTCACTTTTTTGTTTTGGTTTTCTCTTTTTGCGTTCTCTTTTGCTTCCTCTATTCTTTGCTGCCTCTTGTTGGGTTCATTACGGGGGCAGTGTTAGCGTTTACCAAAGGGGGCCGTGTGTGGCGTTTCCCAAGAGTCATGCTAACGTATTTCCTAAAGATCCACCAACGAATCTTCCTTTAATCTTTTTTTTTCCGGCGAAGCGGGCTCTTCGAGCCCGCTTCGCACCAGCCTCTGTCGCACGCAGACCCGCGTCGGCTTGCCGCTTCTTGCGCCGCATAATTCGGCCAGCCGAGGTAGGCGCTGCCTCCGCTCCTCTGTCTCGTTCACCGACCATGCAGGCTTAGAAGCGGTATCCGCTGTCTGACTCAGTTTTCGCTGTTCACGTGTTTCCCGCGCGCTCATTGGCTTCCGCCCCGTGACGTCGCCTCCCTTTCACCTTTGTCCGTCACTACTGTCCTCTCCACGCGGCGCGCTTCTCTTTCCAGTGTTTTGTCCACAGACGGACGGCGTCAGCATTTCGCTCTCATGTAGGTACTAATGCTAACGCATTAATAGTTCTGCAGCGGGTATTTCGAAACCACGTGCGTGCTCCGAGCTGCGAGAACGCTCTTGCAATGGGAGAACATACTAAAGCAATGGGTTCTCATTTGAATCTCGTGCATAGACCCGTCATATCAAAAGGAGTCATCGCTTCCTTATAAAAACAAAAAAAATGGAAGCGTGCTTGATTCCTATGATAAAGCTGAGGTGCACAGAATGTGAGCGTCATTTTTAGCATATATTCAATTTCACCGCTATGCTTAGCGGGATTATGTACCTATTCAATTCAAATTATATGTATACTTTCACGTTCAGCTGCTTTGGGACATTTTTTAAACAATAACCTAGCCCTAAACGCATTTCGTGTAAAAAAACGTGACTTGGCCCTTACGTAAACAGAAAGACGAAGCCTGTCCCAGGCCCAATCCTAGACCCAAAATGAGCCTCACAACCAGAAGAAACAGGTAGGATGGTGACACCGCGATGATGAAACCACAAACAAGGCTGAGGGTGAAGGACATGATGATCAAAGGTCGACGTCCCAACCTGCGCAGGAAGAATAAATTGCGCCCATGTTGGTTTTGATTTGAGCGGATAATCCACCATTTTGAGACACAAAAACAAAGTTCAACGACGCGCAGGATGAAACAATGCGCGAATTATGGGGAGGAAGGTGTTGGAACGAACTTCGCAGCGAAAATATAGGTCACAATAGGCACAAAGGGGAGTTTAGTGAGCCCAATCTAGGTTACTCCAGCTCAATAGAACCCGCAGGATTTATCTTTCTTGAGCACACTTGAGCACATGCTTACGTATTTTCGTTTACAAGAGCTTCCGGAACAGGGCGATATCCGAAAATGGTCCACTATAGCACTGATACCCTTTCGTGAGTTTCGGCACCAATCAAACGCAGATATGCCTTTAACGAGACTTGTTGGGCTAGTTGGTCCATTGTGCCTAGAAAATTTGTAGGCGCTAACAGGGACGAACAAGAAGAAAAGTACATGCACAAACGATTGTCCGTGTCGCCGTTTTGGGTGTTCGTCTCTGTTTGCGCTCACAAGTTTTCCGGACTCATATGTCTGTTGCGATGGGACAAGAAGTCGAATTATTGTCCTTCATCAAGACAATAGCTTGACTGATATGAGCTGGAGTTTGGTAGATGTTTTAAAAATCCGGTGTAATCATACGATGCAGCCAATCAAGCAGTGCCGAACGTGCATTTCAGTGCTCTCCAGTCATCTTTCTGCAGCTGAACATGATTGATCTAGGTGGTTCGTAAAAATTGAAAGGAGTTGTCCTGAACGGCAATCCTGGTTGGCCTCATTGTGCCTTGGCGTATACTCAGGCTCATTGGGTGAATGAGCCACTGCCGAATCATTGACAGACGTCGCGGCAGCGAGCTTTTAAATTGGGAGGCAGGTGTGCCGTTTGTGTCAGCGCGTTTTACCTCACTACACATTTTTTGAGGCTGGTTCACACATTTGCGTTTGAATGTAGCCAATGGTGTCTTGTCAGCGCTTCTGACCGCTTTCGACAAGGGAACACGCTGGCAGACTGACGCCATCAATCACGCAACGCATGAACCTTTTTCATAGCCGCATAACTACAACGTATAACCTCAACAATGAAAAAAGGGTGCCTTTTTCGCCCACAATGCGCGTAAAGGTAAAAGCGATCGCTGTGGCACGCTCGCGCAAACCGGGCATAATGGTGCCACGTACCCGAGGACGGGACGGGACGACACCATTTTGCCCGCACTGGGCGACCGTACATCAGCTATCACTTTTACTTCACACATTGACAAGAAAACATGCGCCGACGTTGCCAGTTGCTGCGCGTAATGTTGGAGCGTTTTAGAAACTTCCACCGCGTTCAATTTCACTATAACACTTTTACTTAATGAACCCAACTCGAAACGTAAAATATGTTCTGCCAAAGCTCGTCGACGTGCAGCCGCCATCCCAGCAGAGCTTCGCCTCTTTTTTTCTGCATGCGTCCCCCTTTCCGCTTATTGCTAAACATCAACATTACACCCTCCCTTCCCCGCTCAACAACACCAGGAAAAGCTGCGCTTGTCGCCGGGGCTCTAACTCTTCCCTCTCCGTCCGGCGCGGCCAATGGGAACACCCAGTTTATCTCTCCTCGTGCCTTGAGGGGAGAGAGGAAGGACTTTGCCATTTCTGTTGCGACGACAGCCTACAAACGCCGACACTGAAATCCCTGCGATGTGCCTACCACAATGCGTAAAAGTGCAAAAAGACTAGACATTATAAGGAGTATTCACTGGCGGCAATATCTGTGTGCGCGGCTGCTGAGCGCGTGCTGACGGCGAGCTTCCGCAGTTCTTCTGCAACGTGCATTCCGCACCGTCGAGATTGCCCGTCTTAGCAGCCTAGTAATGTGAGGTCGTTCCGAGCATGCGCTCTAAACATCGCCTTCAAATATGGCGCCTAGTCTATACACCCTATACTAGCAATTTGCCCCGAACCCACCAGAGTATCCATGTTGCAATAACGACTGGCCGGAGGTCTTTGGTGTTTTCTCGCGTTTAGTTACATCTTCAGGGAAAATGAATACGATATTCAGATTCACGGGATAAAACTACACATAGACATTTTGTCACTTCACAAGTTTGTCATAAAAATGTAAAACCATCAGTTTTTACATAGCGTTTTGTGCAGTATCAGAAACAAAGAAAGAAATGCTGCTAGCTTCACGAAAAAAATAGGCCCTCAAAGGAAAATAGCAGATACCACAAAGAGATTCTAAATATAGTTCAACCTCTATCTCATATTTCTTCTTTTTTTTTTTAAGAAATAATTTTTTTTTAATCCCTTCTTTGGAATTGCGCCCAATGCAGAGGAGAGAGAAACGATGCAATAACGTCATCAATGAAATTCGACGTCTGACTTTGCTGTAACGTGTAGAATCTTACTCGGAGGCGGCAGGCCTAAGCAAAAACCTCTAACTACTTCCTTCTCCATAAAGGGCCATGCCATGGAGGAACCACACCAATTTATGTGGTTTGAGTAAACTGTTATGCACCCATCTGACTAGTTTGAATGCTTTTGCTATGTATGCGAGATCGAATCGACTCATTATTCGCAAGAAATGAGCACTAATAACATGCTAAGGAGAATTTTAAAACTATAAAAAAATTATGGCGTAAAAAAAAATTTACAATTCTCTGTACTGCCGAATTAGAGCGCAGCTCTTGAGGAGGAGGAGGGGAGGGTCACGTGTGACGTCACGAGGGTATAATTTCCCGCTGAATTTGGCGAGAAATTTTTCCGCTAAATTCAGCGAAAGATTTCCCGCCAAATATAGCAGGAAAATTTGGCCCTTTTGACGTTGCACGTGATGTCACGTGTAACGTCCCTATAAGAGACGTCCCATAATGCAACGCGCGGTTACGCCGTAGAAAGAATAAAGAAGAAAGAATAATAAAAGATTTGACTACGGTGCAAGTGTTGCCCACGTGATAGATGATGCAAGTGTGTTCTCTAGACGTAAGCGGTCATAAGCTGTCAGAATGCGCTGGATCGCACTCAAACGCAAATGTACGAACCAGCCTTCACATTGCGCTTTGAGCATGGTAAGCCATCCGTCGACGCTATGGCCTGCTCCCTCGTTATGCGCCAACTCCTTTTGCCCGTTCCAATCTCCAATCTATCGAAAGACACAGTATAGACGCTTTCAGGCAGCTCTACATGGGCGCCGCCATAACCGACCTTCAGTTTTTGTTTCCTCTTATTCTGTTCCCTCCACGTAACCATTACCAGAGCAGGACGCTTCATTGCCATTTTAGATTCTACTGTGTCCTTCTCCCCAGCATAGGCCCTCGTGGAGACTCGTCAACGCCCGCTTCAGTGGCTCAGCGTCTTGGTAAGACAAGAGAAGGGCGGCTATGGCGGCTCAATTTGGCGCGTGCTGAAAGCGTCTATAGAGCGGCTATCTCACCTGTCCCCCAGGTAAGAGCAGAGTACGCTGCCTACGAGCATCCCAGCCATGGTGGCGCTCTGGACGAGAGACCGCATCCAGGCGCTGTCGCAGACCAGGTCCCACTGGACGGAACGCGCGGCACAGTTTCACCATCCCCTTCTTCGTTGGCCATCCTGACTTTCTACAGCGGAGCTGCTAAGAGCTAGTTTTCCCAGGATCCTGTCCCCCGCAAAAAAAAGGACGACACCGAACTCTGGACACCTACCGCCATCTATGAGCGACGGCGGCAAGCCACGCATCTGGATGCCGCCGTCACTCATAGGTGGCGGCAGCCTTTCCACTCTGCAGCTTGCCGACTTGCGGCCAGCTATTACTTTCCATTGTACAGTTCCGCTGGTCTTCCTTCTTCAGCAAAGTGAAAAGGCTGAAAGTTTGTTTCTTTTTTTTTTTTAATAATTTTTTTTTTGCTACATTGAAGTTGAGGTCTCCATTGCTAATACACATCTTACAAAATGACCGCCTGCAAACACTGTCCGAGGTGTGCTTCTTCCTTGCATGGCGGTGCTGTCACATTAGAGTGTTTTAGGGAACCGTTTTTGCACGCCCTCCGATACGGTACGACGGGCCCTCCGGTACGAACTGCGCATGTGCGAGTCTTCTTTGGTGGCGCATGCGCAGTTCGTATGTGCAGAAACGTTTCCTTAAAACTCTCTCTTATGTCTGGATCGAAGACCGTGTTTTCTGGACGATGTATGGGCATGCCATAGCGGCAAAAAAGTACCTCTTTTTTTTTTTTTGAACTGACAAGACAAGATAGATGTGTTTTTGTTTGGTAATATTTTCTTTTTGGTGGTAGACTTTATCTTTAAATTAACGAGGAGAGAGGCTTGGAGCGATAAACTTGTATCCCGTTCACCAGACATAAGTTACCCCCCCCCCCCCCCCCCCCTTGGTTGCCGCCATGTTGTACAATTTTGACCTCTAGACACGCGACCGTACAAATCCTGATGCTTTTACGCAAGAGGGAGCCGAGATTTGTAGTGCATTGCTGTAAAAAAAACTTGATAAACTAAGTTTTTTCAATAACTTTAGCCTTAGAGATCAGTGTCTAGCTCCGATAAAAACCCAAAACACTGCACCGCGGCTGACGGCATCTAGCGGAGCCATTGCGAAGCTGTCCCAGCTTTTCTCGTAAAATCACATTTTGGACTTAAAACAAACGAAAATAAGATATATCGTCGGTACTGTTTTATAAAACATCAATAACAAATTATCTGTGCGAGGTGCTTCGTTAAAACTTTGACGTAAAACTTTAAGGTCACGTGTAAAACTTTAAGGTCACGCGTTTTTAAAAAAAAAGAAATAGATAAAAAGCTTGTTTCTAAATCTTGATATTGGAGATCGATAAAACGTAAGCGGTCTTTGATTGCAGCGACCAATTACAATCGTAATAGAATACCAGTGAACGAGAAATGTTTTCATAACGCTACTTGTAACCGCGAATTTAAGTGGGCTCACTCGGGGTGGACTGGCGAAATGAAAACGAATCTCCATATTGTATTATCACGAGGTCAGCTAATTATAGCTAGATATAGCAGGTCACAAGCTCCATGCTTCTGCCGAAGTCTCTCAATATATACGGTTCTGAAAAGGACTAGTTGGGGTACTTTTTTTTTAATGTTTCCACGATTAAAGAAACTTTTTTTCTTTAGCAATATTTACGACGTTAGACGCAATTTAGGTGGGGGTAGCCCTGCTCTAGGCCCCGCCCGCAACGAAAGGTACTTAGTCTCCAGTGTTAGCGGTAACAGGTTACATTTTTCGGCAACGTAGTAACGTACTTGTTAAATTTAGCAACTGCTACGTATTTCGAGTAATGGGTAACGCAGTTACGTCACTCATTATTCGTCTTCCCAAGGCTTACAAAAAGATTACACTCCAATTGTTTTGTGTTTTTAGGTGGCAAATCCTATGATTTCTTGTAAACTCATACCTTCGAAATGTCGCCTCTCTTTTTCCCACGCAAATACTCTCACTTTGGGAAATGCCCAACGACCACGCCCTTTGTCCCAGTGTCGAAAAATGATGTCATTTCATAAACAAAAAGTAGCGCAGGAGTAACGTGCGTTATTTTTTATCGGTAGCTGTGACGGTGAAGCGTTCCTTTTATTTTGTGGTAACGAAGGTAACCAGTAACCAGTAACGTATTTCGTTACCTTTTTGTTTTCTGTAACGCCTACAACACTGTGCTAAGCACCGTTTTTCGGCTCTCAGGTTGGAGTGATGATTGACGTGTCAAATGTTCGTTGTAAAATTGGTTCTTCGTGCCGTAATAGTATTTTTATCGACAACATAGCTATGTTAGAGAAACAGATCATCTAGATAGAGTTCATATATATATTTTTTTTTTTCACAGATATATATATCCCGAGACTGCCTTTTCCGCTTCAATTTTAAACGAAATAATACAACCATGGCTGTCGGCGTTTGGGGCGTGCTTAAGGGAGCCTAACTCGTTGAGCGCATTTATTTTTATAACTGCGAGTCGTTCTGCTTTCACTGCGGTGTTTAGAATAAGACCTCCTCAAGCGACCTAGTTTGCATCAAACAACTGTCGCAAGTACGCGCCTTCAAATTAAAAAAAAAAAAGGATGACGAAATGTTAGGCTAGGGGGCACAAGCTGCCGCCCGTTACAGAGGGTATAACCATTACTATCCATCCATCCATCCATCAGAAGCGCGCTGTGTGGGTGCTTGGCCTAGCGTCCCACGTCATCTGTTGAGCCTATGCGGAGAAAAAGTGGTCTGCTTCCTGCGCAGGGGTGACACCAGAACGACGCCGAGTTCCCATTGGCTTTGATTGAAAGGATAGTGGGTAGACCTCAATGCTAGATGCCTTGATGTCTACTTATTATTTTTTTGTTTCAATCAGCCGATAAAAGCTTAGCGTTTTGACATCATCTTAACCCACGTGCGAGGAGCAGACGAACTTCGGGCTTGATTTATTTCTTTGCGCGTGTTGACGCCGAATAAAGGTGTTGGCCGCTGCTTTGTGAACTGTGCAACCGTGGTGATTGCAACCACGGTTTTAATACCGAGAAGATACCTACACCGGGTTAAAATTTGCGAGACATTTCGCTAGAGGCAATCGGGCGTTCGGCTCGCATCAAGTTTGTTCAGGTATGCTCCAGTCATTTCGCTTCGATAGGAAAGTAGCTCCCGAGTTTTGCAGTGCACCTGGCCTGCCAAAGCCAGTATTTTTAGGTCGCGCTTTAAATTTTGCTTCATGATGCTCACTCACCTAACTCACAGGTGCCATGCCCCCCCCCCCCCCCCAAAAAAAAAAAAAAAAAAAAAAAGAACACAAAACTGAAAGGACTGCATATTCATTTTAAATTTTTTTGGTCCTCTCGGTCGCTTTTTATTGAACATCTACAGACGCCGACAGACGCTTGTATTGGACCGTGCCTCGAGCATCATGGAACGCTAGAACGCCACTTTCATAATCGCGCCATGTGAGCGTTGCGGAAGCTTTTAAACGGGGCCGGAATAGCAGACGAACAAAGGTGAAAATTGACGCCGAAGCGCAGATTTTATGTTATGGTCTTACGGGCAGTGCACGATTCCGGAGGATGGCACGCCTTTGCTCGTGTGTCAGACAGACGCCAGACTAGACGTACCGGATGTCAGGAAACAGAAACGCTAGGCTTGCGAGCGCGTTCGGCCGAGCAGCCAAGCCAATCCAGTAATTATGGGCGGTGCTTAGAGCGGGTCGTGACCTCCTCCTAAATTGCGTCTAACGGCGGCGAAAAAAAAAAAAAAATCCTGGAAAATTTATCAAAATACGTGTCCCACCTATGCCCTTTAAAAAAATGTCATTTCAGTGTCCCTTTAAGTTGACAGTGAATATAAAAAGCAATGTTTTGTGTACGTCGTTCTACAGTGCCCTAGTGAATAAGTACCTGTGTTGGTATGCCGACAAACTGAAGGAAAAGGAAAAAAAAATCAGTTTTGGCAAGTCACAGTTTATACTTGAGAACTCACAACCCTAAGGTACAACGTGTGCCAACTATTGAACAAAGAAAAAAAAGCGCGCGTCCAAATTGATGATTCCGTCCGGATAGGCTTTTCGTGCCCTCAAGTGCCATTTTTCGTGTACGATTTATAGCAAGATAAAGCATCGGCAATGCGGAAGACAACTTGAAAGTTGGGATCCGAGCAGGGGCGGATTTAGAGGGGGGCGTCCGGATGTCCTGACCCCCCTCTTGATTTCTGCATGTGTAAAATTTAGGGCGTGAAACGAGGGACAGGAAGAGGGGGTTCCTAAACATATGGTACGCTGACCAACACCTGACTCCCCCCCCCCCCCCTCAGGAAATTCCCGCATCCGCCCCTGGATCCGAGTGCTAGAAGCCACGTGACCTTCACCATGTGTACCTACCTCCTGGACGAGGGAATGTCTGTAGAAGCTCTCGCCGTACTCCCATCTTTCGCAGGGAACCGTGCCGTTTTTAAAAGCTACAAGCTCCTCTCCAACGCGCTCCACCGGGAACATCGAACAGCTGCTGTAACCAATGCTGCCTCCGACGCCTGTCTCACGGGGCAGCGCCACAGTCTTCCAGTAATCCGTGGTCATATTTCCGGAGAGTGCATCGGGTGGAGCACACCAGTGTTCAACTACCGGAAAAAAGAAAGTGTACACCACCAGGTGAAGGCCATTTGGGAAACCTCTGAGCAGGCAGAACATGAAGATATTCCTCTGGAACTTGCCGTAGTCCCCGATGACGCTGGTGACGTCCATGTCTCCTGGTACAGTCTTCTAGGGTTTCCAGAGTTGGGGTGTAAACTTGGGAATCGGAGAGTTGAGTTTTCGCCTAGGGAGCACTTAGATTATAGCCAATATGGCAAGAAACAGCATCGCCACTGGTGATATTAGAGTTCGCTTGTTCCGGAAAAATTTGTCATTGACACGGCTCCGAGTTTAACTGAAGGTCGACATTGATCAGCAGGACTTGGTACAGCCTTAGAAAACAGCGCGCTCCTGTCTTCTACTGACAATCGATTATGACCATCACCGGCTGCTATCACTGTGAACACTCCAAATGCTGACTTTGGTGAAGTTGACGGAGACTTTGACACTGACATCCAGGGACGCCTGCTGGCCTTGTGACACTGCGATAAAGACCGAGAGCTTGGCAGGGGCTTTTCCTTCCTCTCGGTGTTTCGACGGAAAGAAAATAACCTGGTATCTAGATTACGCTGTCGCGGTAGTTCGTCACGTGGACATTTATTCTAGTGATGGCAACCAACAACAACAAGAAAAAAGAATAGAAGCTAGTTTTATTCCGTGGTGCGCCTGCCAAATCAATAAAGTTGCTCTGAAGTCAAAACGCGCGTATTGTAAAAAGAGAGAAGATACTACTCTATCTTCTGCATTCGAACACTTTCGTATATTTACAGTCAGTCGCTTGTTAATTTTTCTTGGAGCAAGCACAACTAGTACCCACTATTATCTTTTAAGATAAGCATGCCAGGATTTATTCTAGGACGCCACGTGGCAGCCACGTGCCTATAAAACTGCGATTTCAGCGATAACGTGCCAGTTTGCCAACTAATAAATTATAAGATAAAGAGTTCGCCACGGAACACTCTCGCTTACTAGGGTAAAAAACCGGACGACGGAAATCTTTCCGCTCTTGATTAAGATGGACGCTAAGGGACCGCAGAGATTATGAAACGTTAGAAAGACGCTTGTCGTGAAGCAAACCTAAAGGGCGTTAAGACACAAAGGTGTCAAAACAGAGACCTTCCAGCTCCCTACATTTTCCGGTAGCGTGGTGTCAAACGACGGTTAACTATAATCTGTTGCAGGTTAAAGGGACAATGAAGGCGATTTTAATTATTTTTTTTTAAACGGTGTTTTTAGGCTTCTTGGGAACCTGGCATACTGCCCAATTTTTTATAGCCATTTGTGACGCGTATTTCTGTACCCACGAAAGAACTGAAGAAACCGAAACTGAATTATCTGCGTTTCTCGTTTTTGGGCCTCCGAAAACGGAGGTGACGTAGGGAGTGACGTCACATGTGAATTCTCGGTACCGGCAGCATTTAGGGCGTCGAGACTCCGGTTACCGCGGTGGGTTATAGCAGCGCGGTGGCGCGGTCGTTTCGTCGGACCAACATGGACGGCAATGCCGCTCTCGCGAGATAATTCGGGCTCCCGTTCAGTGACCTGTCACCAACAGAACGGGAGATGCTCCTAAGGACACGGAACTCTGGAATGCCTCTTTACGAGGACGCCCCAGAATAGCCGCCGACCCAGTGTGATTCGCCTCACACCTACGCCCAGACTCCGGCTAACCTGAAGGTTGTGTTCAAAGTCTCCTGACCGAAAACGTAGCGAACAAATTCTAACGCCATCGCCGAGACCTCTGCGCAAAACAACGCTGTTCAACCAGAGACTTCGCAATGCTTCATTTCATCGCTTGGGAGTAGGTGCAAACTAGCGTCGCCCGAACGATCACGGGTCTTCAGTCGACCGTTTGAACATCCTTCAACTGCGCACAAATTTGGCATGACTACCGCTTTGCAGAATCCCTCGAGTGCCGTGTTCCTAAAGTAAACACGGCACCGACGTCTGAACCCAGAACCAAAAAACTCCCGCGTGCTCCGCGCTGTGTTCTTTATTTTATATATTTTGTTTGCCCATAGTTGCTCGTTGCCCGTTTCGCATGCAGTGTAGCAAAGAGAAAAATAATTATGATGTTTTGTTTACGGTTTAGTTATCATTTTCGGTTCGATTTATAGTTTTCGTGGTTATTCAAGTGGAATTAGAACAGTGTTCATAAAAACCACGAACCAAAGCGTGACCGAGGGCACGTTTCTCGTTTCGACCAATCGCTGACACGTCTCTAGTGACGTGATGTTTCCAGGCCCCGCAGGGTCACGTGACCTCCGCCTCTGCTGGTTTCTCCCGCAACACTCGGGGCGTCGCCTCGATCGATCCCGGTACGATTATTACCTCGACTGTTTAATTGATTTGCGCGGCACACAAGCGCCGGTTTCGGCTGAAATTTGGGCATCGTGGGCTGAGGCGCGCCGGGAACCCAGTTCAATCGCCAAAAAAATATCCGAAACTGCCTTCATTGTCCCTTTAAAGGGGCCCTGCAAGGACGTTTTTACTGGTTTTTAATTTGCACCAAACCTGAGCGCACTGCACGTGCAGTGCGCTCAGGTATTTAAAGAAACTTTTTTTTCTCGAATTTCGCTTTATTTTTGAAAGTTATAACCAAATTAAAATTACAAAAACAAGCAAAAAATAGCCCCCTTCATGACGTCCTTGGTCGCTTGAGTGGCCGTGAACTAGAGGAGGGGTAGTGAGCTCAGCAAGCAGTCACGGCTGCCGCACTCCGTGTCGACGGCTCGAGAGGGCGCCACTAAAGCACGTGTTGGATAGGTTGTATGAAACGGGCGGCCAGGGCGGCTCGCATTGCATTTGCTGCGCGATTAAACGCTAATTTGACATGACACTTCATTGGCCACAAACGACAGCAAACACGGGGTAAAGATCAGTTCAGAACGGGAGCCACTTCGCGCTGCCATGCCGCCAAAGGGCCAAACCGCAAGCCGAAGCTGCTGCTCGCCGAAGGCCTTCGGAACGCTCGGAACCGGTCGGATTCTCGACTGAAGCGCCGCCGCGTACATCTGGGACTTTTCTACGCTCGCCGCTCGTCGGTGCCTGATCCCACTACACCTTTTCTAGTATGCGCCGCCTTTTCCACCGCTTGGTGGCGGGTATGTCGACGAGTCATTTCTTGTTTCCGGACTTCATAAACTGCGTCTGTTTCTTTTCTGATCTAATATACTGAACAAAAACTACTTTTATAAATAATTGAAACGGCTCGCACCACTTATATTTTGTATTTCGACTAAAAAGAAGATTCAGCGGCTCTGACCAGCAGTGAGCCCAGGACCATAGAGTTATTATAATGTACGCTAGAGGTTCAACTGGCGCTAGTGTCTATGCGACTTCCGGGAGGCAAATTGAAGCAGACAGCAACCAGTCTACTTTTGCGGTGCTCCTGTGCTTTCCTGTGGGAAAACGCGCGTGCATTTTGTTTCTTCGCCGGAAAATAACATGAATAACTTTTATTATTTCGGTTCTACCGGATAGTATGTACATTTATTAATATTTTAAAAGTGTAATTGCTTTAATTACAGCATTTTTCTTCACCAGTGAACGATGTTAAGCTTCGCTATATTTCAGGCCCAAACCTATGTTTCATGGCAGGTATGTAAAAACAAGCGACGATTCTAAGCAAACTAACGATGGAAAAGAATGTAGAGTGTGTTCAAGGTTCGCTAGCAATGCGGTGGCGCTTATATATTGCTAATACGCCTGTACGGTCACTCTATGAAAATGACTCCGTCGTGCATCTTTACGACGGTTAAAAAACATTCGAATGTAAGAAATAAAGTACGTGGACTACGAAAGGTGTGCCTTTTTATTATTTCCTATGCCGGGCAGTTTTTATCGGGCACCTGTTCTCCGATGTTTCCCAATTTGCAAATATTTAGAGCGTGCGGTTGATGATTTGAACCCAGAACATGCATCTTTGCACATATTCATGAGCAGAAAGAATAAAGCAGTACTTATTTATTGCAAATCGGACTATAATACGTGGCTTTCAATTTATTTTGATCGCCTGCATGCACAAGGAGTTACTTATCCAGTGTTACTGCGTAGTTCTTGCCGTCTCTCTTGGTTTTCCACATGTCCTTCGTTCGTTTGGCACGTATATTCCCCATGGTGGAAAGCGCCGATGCCGTGTTCGCGCTAACAGTGTCCGACAGTGCACATAAATACATGTACAAAGCTTTTTTAGCACCGTTTTTCATGCCACGAATTTCCAATAAAAACGCCGTAACTGACCAATTATTTCGTCTGCGTGACTGAGAAATGTTCCAATGTGCCAGTACGTACGAAATATTCGTGATATTTGCTCTTATAATCGAGCACAGCGAGAAAATGCACTCGCTTTTTCCCATAGAAATGCATTACTGGAAGTCAATTTCAGACTGGTTGCTGTCTGCTTCAATTTGCAACAGCACACTAGCGCCACTTGAACCTTTAGCGTACATTATAATAACTCTATGCTCAGGACCAAAGACGTCACAATTCGCGCGCTTTTCGCACCGCGGGTCACCCCCGAAGGTGGAGGAGGTTTCCGCGTCGTCCGGTTAAATTATGACGGGCTGATATCTAGTTACTCTCTCCGTGCCTGCTGGCTTGCCCGAACCCGAAAAAACGTGGAAACCGCAAAAAAAAGGTAGACGCTTAAATATGATTGCAGGACCCCTTTAAGACCAGCAAGACAGGCTCCTGCCGCAAAGCCCTCCACTCTTTCCACTTTAGCAGAGGAAACGCTGGAGAGGAGGTGAGTGGAGAGGAGGAAACAACCAATTATGGCCAGCAGAGAGCTTTCTGGGAGAGGCATCTCCTTCTTTTCTTAATCAGCAACAGACTATAAGAAGTTTTATTGCTCGTATTTTTCCGGCTGATTTCTGGCGTATTGATAAAGGTAATAGTATAGTAGCACTTCATAGTATTTCAGGGCCACCTTTTGTATGGACGGTTTTGAATCGCAACACAATTTTCGAGCAGTACTAGTATTGCTGGAGAATATGCATGCCTAGGGCTGGCTGTGTAAGAAAACACACACAAAAAAAATAGCGACAGTCCGTTAAATGCAATGAAGTTGTGATAGCACTTGATTGGATTTTTAACGAGCAGTACCGTCTGTCGAATTTTCGCGTATATATTCCCCCACTAAATTTAGCGGGGAAATGGCGACGTACCATTACGGGACATATTGGCGTCAAATAAAACCATGTCGTCACGCGACAATGACGTCACATGCACGTCACACATTGTCACGTGACTCCACCTCTTAAAACTGAGACGTCAATTCTCACGCTAAATTTAGCGAGAAAAGAATGTCACGTGACAGTGTGACGTCGTGCTGCCAGACCGTAGGCCAGAACCAACACGAGGAAAAAAAAAAAAAGGCTCGCGGATCGTTTTCGTATAAAGAAGTCATTTTAGAGTGTCCGAAGCGAACACAGTGCCGTTTGCATGATTAATGAGCAGTTCGACTTTGGGCTTAAGCACTCGTCAAGTTTGTCAAGCAACCAACACCGGCGCGAGCAAGCATGGTCTGTAAAGGGTTCTTTTACAAAACTATCGCCCTAAAAATAGACGAAAAAAAAAAAAAAAAAACTCTAGGCAAATGGAACACTCTGATCATGACTAAGCGTGCAGAGCAGATCACTTGAAGGTAGAAGAAGCGCAAACATGTATATTTCCTCGCGCCTATGCTAACAACAGTTGGTAAGGAACAGAAAGGTGAAAATCTTTGTGCGCTAATCTTAAAAGTTTGTCACAACCACAAACGCCGAAGAAAGTTTCACCTAAGCAAATCAGTGAAAGAAAGCCTTAGCTCCTTGAACGCCGAGTTCCGATGCTGTCCGATGGCAAGGCTGCGTCGACTGCTGCAATGAAGAACGCCTTGAGGTCGGAGCGTCCGTAACGCTGCTTTCACGAGGACATGTATATGCGGAAATCAAGTTAGTGCCAGATATCAAATGTAATCAATTGACGAGAGGAAAGGGAGGGGGGGGGGGGGGCGGTTAAGGCACGTCGGCTACCGTCCTTGCTAGAGTCACTAAACAGGCAGCGTATATCGATATTTACTTAGACGAGTGTCTCGTGGGCGCCGCCATTTTTTTGCCTAGTGCCAAGTGGGCAAGATCAACGTATAGTTGCGACTGGAGAGTACGACGTCTTAGACTTTGGAAATGGTGTCGGAAGCTTAGGCGATATTGTTTTGCTCCACTGCGGCCTTTTTTTAACGTATCTGGTAGACAAAAAACCATTTCCCGCGATTTCAAATAAAATAGTCTAGCAAAAATCATTTTAAGCACCAAGATGGCCGGGGTCGTCGTTACTCTAAAGTGTAGTTTACTTACAACCAACAAGGTTGAGGGCCTAGAGCAATAAACTGGCAGCTGAAAGTGAGCCCCAATTGGCCGCCGCCATGTTGCACATTTTTGACCACTAGACACGTGACCTTATGGTTTTACGTCTAGAGTTTAACAAAGTACCTCACGTAAATAATTGATTATTGATCTTTAATAACAGAACCGACGAGATAGGTTACGCTTCGTTTGTTTTAAGTCCAAAAGTTGGCTTTTACTACAAAAACTCGGGCAGCTTCGCAATCTCTCCGATAGATACCGTCAACCGCGGCGCTGCATTATTATTATTTTTTTTATCGGACCCAAACACTGATTTCTGGGGCTAACTGTATTGAAAAAAATAGTTCATCATGTTTTTACAGTGATCGCAGTACAAATCTCGCCTCAGTTTTGCGTAAAAGCATGAGGATTTAGTACGGTCACGTGTTTAGTGGTCAAAATTGTACAGCATGGCGTCCGCCAAGTGGGGGTCACTTTTGCCTGGTGAACGGGATACCAGTTCATCGCTCTAAGACCCTCTACCTCGTTGTTTCTACCCCATTCAATGAACCAGCATAAAGATACCTTTAATATAAAATCCTTTCCAAAGGACGAATCAGCTCGCGCTCTGGAGTCGCGAGCACATGTATGCCACGCGCTGAGGATCGCAAACTGATTCGCCGCCGACCATTCAGGTCCCTTAGCTAAAGGCACCTTTATGATCGTGTGAATGGGTATAAACAAGAAGGTTCCGGCAAACTCGGAGGGCTCGGTCGTTTTCCTCGCTACATAAATACCGCCGATCTTCATCATCAGATCACAATAAACCGTTTTAACTTCGAACTGGAGGATTCAGACGTTTCGCAAGGGAGAAGACTAGCTTTCAACTGCACAGTCGTTTTTTCACCCTACGAGAAAACGAGAAGGAAAAAGAGGGCGGGGGGGGGGGGGGGGGGGGGGGAGTTAGTGGGGAATAAAGAGGGGGAAGCAATACACTCTTTGCGAAAATCCCAAAAGGCCGCGAGCAAAGTCATGTACGAATTTATCCTTGCCTCCGCATATCTACCACATATATGTATATCACGGCGGGAGCGTTCCTCCCTTGACGTCCCCGCTGGAGGCGATCGTTTCGGGCAGGGCGCCTCGAGATGGCGCTGATGAAAAGGCATCGCGCGTAAACATACCGTTGTAAAAAAAAAAAAAAAAAAAAAAAAAAAAAACAAACATAGTATTTATTGATAAAGACACGTTTCATCATATATAAAGTATAGTTTGGAAATAACAGACGGGCTGGGAAACAAATATGTTGCACGGGAAGCGATCAGGCTCATCGGAACAGCGCTGACATGTAAGCATAGCGGGTGGATTTACATTTGCAGCTACAAGTTTTTAATAAAACGGTCATGTTTTATTACATGGAATGGTAACTATACATAGCAATTAAGCTAGCAAAGTATACACAGGCAAATAAGGCCAAGATTCCGAGACATTCGGGCTAGTTTCAAAACTTCCCACCACGCGGCGCTCAAAGACCAACCTGCATAGAGTTCCTGTATGGGCTCCCTACGTAGTAGCTATACAGGAACTCTAAACCTGCATAAAGTCCCTCTATACTGGACCTTAAACCTGCAGAATATTTTTCAACCAGAAAAAAAGTTCCCCTCGCCACACTTCCCATTTTCTCCTCTCCCACAGTTGACTTGACGGCGGGGAGACTCCTTTTGTTGCTGCATCTCGGGGCCAGATAAGCCAAGCTAAGCGCATAATGGGCGATTTGCGGCGGGAGGCAGAGCGACCCCTTTCCTCCGGCGATACCAGCTAAGCGCCCGAAACCGAACTGTCCTTTCTGCAGCATTTCAGAGCCTAGCCTCTCGGTTTTGTCTCTGAATTTTTGTTTTGTTTTGCGATAAGCATGCTTGGCTACTCCGAGCATTTGACTGCTTCTGCCGTCCATGTAAAGTGACCCAAGGCCATGTGAGGATGGGCATAAGCTAAGGGCCATCGTCCAAGAACCCTAGAGTTCGAAGGAACTACCGCATTTTCCGGACTATAGCCCGGACCCGGTGCATAGTCCGCAGGGAAATATTTTGCGTCAAAAATAAAAGTTCTTGCTTAGATAGTCCGCACCCGGTACACAAACGGCACCCAGTGCAAAGCCCGCACTTAGCACCTAGTCCGAACGTAAAAAGTATCATACTCAGCAGACCTTGACAAACGCCTACTGTATTAGCTCACGATGAAGCTTTATCGTACGTAAATCAACATTAGTATAGTCTGTTACTCATAAAATTCTTCACGATTGTTATAGTGAAGGATCTAGAAAAATTATATCATTGTATTGTCCGCACCTGTAGATAGTCCGCATCGGGTGAATTTTCAACTTTTAAACTTATATAGTCCGGAAAATACGGTACTACAGAGTGTATTGTGACCCTGGGTACTTGAAGAGGAAGTAGCGAGCCTTACAAAAAGTGTTTACGGGACGGGAATTCATGCCAGCGTGCGTACTCTAACATGTCCGGTGCTTTTACCCCAACCCACCTGGTGTTGCCTAAATGGGACACACGTTGAAATAAACAGTGCTGGGGGCTGTCAGACCGTTGTTTTTGTTCTGAAATTTGACCGGAACTCCAAATATTGAGATCTGCAAAAATCCATAATACGAAGCAGAGCCTTTTTTTTTTTTTTTTTCGGTTCCTTGCATTTTTATATTGCGTTTTGAGATCCTACTAGTGACCAGTGCCGCGTTTAGACGTCATATTGCACGTGGCTACACCGGTGACTAGAACTCCACCTTTCCGTAAACAAAAGTTTAAAGTACAAGTTCACCCGTCAAATTTTGGGAGTGTAATTACAATATTGCGTTAATTTTTCTCAACTCATTATTTCTTCTCGAAATGGTTAATCACTTTAGTACAGTCGCCCTCTTGAGACTTCTAGGCGAGAGATGGCAAAAGCATTTTCCAAAACTAACTGTTTTACATTACCGATTCCTTTCTTAAAAATCACTAAAACTTAATTATAATTATCACATTACAAATTACTGATTACTAAAACTATGGGCATTCTCTTCGTATTACATTTAATTTTTACAGGTAGAGTTTGCTTGTCGATAATGAAATATCAGTCTGATGTTGCAAACAGTGCAATGTAGGCGCAATATAATATATTACTGTCATGCCGCAACCTTGTTCAGGAAGCCGCCGATGACAACGAGGTTTTACGATGCGCTAGTAACTCCAAAGTATCTGAATCAGTGGTGTCGCCATGCTGTACTACAGCGCAACATATGAGATGAGACCATAACCGTGCTCTCGCAAGCTCGTTTTTAATAAAAAAAGAAGATAATATTTTTTTCTTTAATTCTCTACTTGTGCTTGTAAGTTGCAACACAGCAAGAGCTACTCAAGTCTATTGTAATGTATCACTGATATCCGATAAGCTGAGGTGGCGTAACCTGTGCAGCATAAAATGCTTTGACGGAATCGTTTGTTCTTAGGTTCACACGTGAGGTGCGAGCTAACCTAACCTATACCTACAGCCAAGAATAAAGGCTCCGAGCATTAATTGGAATGCGACGGAAGCACTTCGACTTTCCGGACTGCCGTGACTATAACTGGAATGACTTCTCTAATCGAGGTGAACACACGCACACATATACCGGAGGCACTGTTGAAGTCTCAGGGGCTCGGGTTTGCGCATAGATTATCATTTGCGCCGATACCCGGTTTTCGCTTTGCTAAAATATTTCAACAACTGCCAGTCTTGAACGGGTCAACAAAAGAACTGATCGTTTTCACGTAGTTGGGTTAAAACTATGTGGTTAGGCTACTGTATGGGTGCACTACTAAAACCAATTATAATGACATCTAAAGCGACAATCACCTTCCTGTGTACTTTATCTTGTAAATAACACTTTTGCGATTGACATGTACTTTTGCGCGCGTGCACCGTCGGCAAAAGTCGCACCATTAAATGATCTCCCTTCTTTTTCTTTTCTTTTTTTCTGAGCGAGAAAGAAAAAGGGGGGGGGGGGGGGGGAGAGAAGGTTGTTGAGGCTAAAAAATGTTGGAGATATGTGCTCTGATTGTCATGATTGTGCATTTTTGATCACCCAACCTTTACAGCTCCCACATGAACGCGACGTCCCATGATGTCAACCGCAGAAACAGTTTGATCACTACTCGTACATCAGCCACTGCATTCGGCTTTCAGGTTATTGTGTACCTTCGTGCGTGTGTGCGTGCGTGTAACTTTGATATTTGTATCTGATGTTTAGGAGTACATATCTCGTAATATTTTCTAGATATAGCGTTGAATTTTTTTTTGTATATTCTTTCCGGAACGGTAAATCATCTAAAAATATTTTTTTACTCGAGTTTTATAACTGAAAATATTTACAACGCTTCAAACGTGCTTCAATGTGAAAAGTTCCCCAACTTCAGCGTGCAACTAAAAAAAAACTTCGTTTTTCTTTTTTTTCTCGAGGAAAATATTTTACACTATATCGCGTGGTGTTCCATTAACATGTTGCATTATTTTGTCTCCATGCGAAATGCAGCGCTTCGAAATACACGAACTAGGCAACTTTGACATTTTTACCCAATATTTGTGAGTTGTTATCTGGCATTGTCTTCAAGATATAGCATTGAACTATTTCTAATATGTTCTTCCTAAGAGGGCCTATCACCTACATAAAAATCATTACACTCACTAATAACTGGACAGATTTACAGTGCGGCAAACAGCTTCCAGGGCCGAACTCGGTCCCAAGCAATAACAAAAGTTACAAGTAAAAAAAGAAAAACGATACCGACATTTTCAGAAGCTTTTATTTTTACGCCACATAGTTTTATTGTGCCCAGAGTTTGCGAGCTCAGGCTGAACTCAAGCAGGATTTACCAATGAACCACTCTAAGCGATCCATTATTCGCAAACACAAAGCAGCGTACTGTTACGATCCGTTCAACCTTAAAATGGACCGCAGCGGACGCTACGAGCCATCGGAGGTAAATCAGTTCCGAGTGTGTGACACGTGACATGCGCTGAGTGTGGCACGAGGCCAAATGAAGCGCTCGCAGCGCTGCATTGGCTGGAACGACTTGCAGCGTCCGGTGTGGTCCATCCCTGGGTATACAGAACATAATCTTGTACCAAAGCAGTATGTCTGACTTCTCGGATTACCCCGAAGACATCTCCAAGCAGCTCACAAAAGTGTCATTGTATATTGTCAGAATGTCGAACCGGACAAAACCATTATCATGGAGTACCTTCCGCACAGGACAAGGCGAGGGGTTAAGTGCTCGCTCAAGCGTTGTGAGAGCCAGTCCTTTGAAGACAGGATATCAAGCTACGACCCTCGTGAGCCAATCGGGGCATCGGAGCAAAGCACTTGACGATGTGCCATAGAAACACGATCCTCCCACGGAGAGCTGTCTCGTGCGTCGCTCCCTTGCTCTGATTGGCCAACGGGGATCGTAGCTTTCGCCGTTTACCAAGTTATGGTGAAACGGAGATACAGAGTCTGTGTAGCTTTTCTATCTGATCGTTTTTTCTGTTCCACGTATTTTTAAAGTTCAATGTCACGGTTTGAGCGGAGAACGTAACGTGGCTTTTCGAAGCTACTGGAGAATCCAGTGTATGTCTGTTATCTGTTTCAACGGTCGTTTACTTACAAAAGCAAGCCGGGTCTTCCTGACAGAATAAAGTGCTCCTCGCCGACATTTACGATTCTGCCCCATTCCATGATTAGTTTAAGAAATAATCCAAATCCGAAAGCCCCGTTTCCATACCCCTGCCGCAAACCCCCGCGTTTTGTCACACATCTTCAAGATCCCCGGCTTTTAAAAACCAACGCCCGCTTAACAATTCTCCAAGCTTCTCCCCTTATATTGCTATCAACGCGTTCCTTCCTACGCATTGTATACATGATTAAGCAAGGGATGGAGTTGACAACGCGACCACAATTACTACTTTTGTGTACTTGTTTACCGAATGCGCTCTCGTGGCCCGAAGTCGTTATAGAGCGGAAGGTAAATACACTGCCAAAATAGTCTGTACATCTGTAACAAATAATTACTAATAATAAACAGAAACAAAGAAGCAGGTCACGGGCCACCGCAAAAACGTCACTGATGGCATTTATAATAAAGTTAGGTCATTGATATTAGCAACCAACCAGATGAGGTGGTTTTATCCGTGGACTGAGCAAGGTAGGAAAGATTAACTCGTATTTCAAATTAATGCTGGTGATTGGGTCCGGACACTTCATCGAACGCCGTCTCATCGAAGCCATTTAATCGAACGTTATTGAACCGAACGCCATTTGATCAGTCATTTAATTGAATGATTTAAAATAGTATTTGGAGATCGTTTCTCGTTTTCGGAAATAGTTCCTTTTGCATCGAAGGACAACTATATTCTATGCCATATTTTCAATTAAATGCCAGGACCAAGAAAAGAACTGCTTTTCTCCGGCAATATAATGGTAGTCGCATGAGGACAAACACGCGTACACTATGCAGTGCTGACTACCCCGCGACAACCAGAAAGTTTCTGGCTCAGTGACTTGGTGTGCGGCGCCTATTTGTGTCACACTTGTGCTACTAAGCTTGTCTAAAATAGGGAACACCCAAGATCACAATTGTTTTAAAGATGTCATTTACGCACGAGAAAACCAGAAAGTTTTAGATGAGGCGATGAAAGGGATAAAAAAAAAGGGTACAAATATTTTCGGACATTTCATTATGCACGTAGTTCGTAGCTCAGGCTCAAATCAATCACGATTTGCACAAGAAGCTGTCTGGTTTTCGAAGCTTTCTCCCAAGCCTCCCCGTTATTTACAGACTTGGGCTTGAAACATTGAACCCGAACACAAGAAAGAACGCAGTGGCGACTCCTCTCCCCCCCTTCCCCCTCGAGCGCCTCGATACCATGAGACATCGGAGGTGACTCAGTGCTGGGAAAAGTGACACGTGGCATTCGGATTTGGTGCAGCGATGCGCGCCAAGGAGCGAGAAGTCATATGAAACCCTCACAGCAGTGCATCTGCTGGAACAGCTTGTAGCGTCCGGATGTCCTACTTCCAACAAGCCCCACCTCAGCGACCCGAAGGAATTCCGCAAGCAGGCTCTAAAGCGACCCTTTGTGCGTTTCGAAAACCTTGAACGGGCAATAACGTTATCACAGAGTTCCTGGTATACTGAACAAAGAAGAATGATAAGTGCACCTTCCCCCCACCCCCCCTTCCTCGCTTTCAGCATGAATCACACACACCCCGTTCCAGTATTGCTTCTTTCTTCTTTTTTTTTTTTAATTCATTATTTCCAAGCGCGGGAGGCATGGGGTAGTGCGAGAGCGCCCTGTTTCAACGACTGCTCTTGTGAAAGATTGCATAACTTTTGTTTTTATATATTATTATGAAGCCGCCAGTCGCTGCAGTTATGGCTTAAATCTCTGATGAGCCCGGATACTTGGCGTTTTACAAATTTAGAAAAATACAAGGACAGTCAAATGGCTCTGTCTTTATTCGCAAGGTTGTTGGATTCTTCAGACTGGGGATCCGAACAATTCAGTGTAGGAAGTTTCGGTGTAGGTCGTTTCGGTGCCGACATTTTGGAGCACGGACCTTTCGGTGCAGATACTTTTTGCTGCATGGATATTTTTGTGTAAATACACGTTTCGAAGTTCAAATAGCTGAGCTTTCCAGCAGGCATTGCGGACGGCTAGCGGACATTTCATCGAACACCGTTTCATCGAATGAATGGACATTTCATCGAACGCCATTTCATCGAACGCCGTTTCATCGAATTGCTTAGGGCCGTTTCATCGAATTTCTCTGTATCGAGTTTTGAGGCATAACAGTGCTTTGTAGATGTTTTACCTTACATTTGTTAAGACTAAGGTAGTAACTTAAGAAACAGTCTTTAGGGTGGAGCCAAATTCCTACAAATAAAAACCATTGGTATAAAAACAAATGGGTATGCGACTTACTGAAAAGTTTTACTCATGTACCTGTCAGAAAACATGATACTGGAGGTAAAGGACCGACACTTAAAACACTTTTGAATGTCTGTCGTTTTTTTTACCGGCTGTCCGGGGGTTTCGGTAATGTGCCATTCACACCAGCTCATTTGCACACTTACGCTTAGTTGAAGGTTTATTCACGAAAAACATTTAACTGCCAGGGCAGCACGCTTATAATAAAACGATGCTCTGCCAGGAAAGCACACGAAATAAAATATAATAATACTCTGATTATCAGCTTTATGCTCAGATTGAACGTTTCTGCTTTTTTTCTTTTTTTTAGTTTTCAAACTCTACAGAGTCAAAAGCTGCACAAAGTGTCAGCCAACATGGTTTCGGGCTACACCTGGACTGGAACCACCTCCCCTTCACTATGAACTTCATTACCGACCCTTTTGCCTATTATGAATCATCTTCAGGACGCTTTCTTAGGAAGGCCAACCCGCACCAGACAATAGTAAAGCCCTGGTTGTACTCTGTCACCCTTTCGGATCCGCACATAACCCAAGGTTACAGGTACACGCTGTCAAACAATAAAACACTACCCGCTTCCCAGAAAGCACATCGTGCTTTCTGTTTCTTTTGTTGTTTTTTTGTCTCATTTTTAATTGTTTCATGTGACATGAAGAGGGGTCATTGTTTCATGGAGGCTTTCTTCTCGAAGGAGGACATGTTCACAATGGAACTTATCTCGTCACTGCATACTGTGATTTAAAAAAAAAAATGGAGAATTAGATGACGCTGTGTATAAAAATCAAAATAAATTGCAAAAATATTGCAGGCTGTAACAGCGTTCGATGAAAAGGCGTTCGATGAAACGGCTTCTATGAAACGCCGTTCGATGAAACGGTGCTCGATGAAACGGTGTTCGATGAAACGGCTTCGATGAAACGGCGTTCGATGAAACGGCGTTCGACGAAATGTCCGGACCCAATATAAGGGATGTAATTATCGAGATGTCTTATTTGACTATGTTTTTCCCCCTAATGAAAATATACGATAGGTGTAATCAAACAATTATTGGCCTGTGTGATCCTGTGAGGACATGTTCATAGAAGACGTAAGGTACACGGATATTTCGGTGTAAACGGCCCGTCATTTCTGGCAATAGCATGCTTTAATATTTTAAAGGTTAGAATATACGTCTAGGACATCTTTATTAAGATTTGTCATAATTATGTCTGGATGATAGGTATGTAACGTGCATAAGCATACGCATATGAAGTTATTCGCATATGTGGCTTGATAATAATATATTCCGGAAAGAATGCCAGTTTCTAGCCCTCCCAAATACTATAACGGCCACGTATCACAAGTGAGTCGTCGTATACGTAATAAAGTCTGAGGCCAGCTGCCTTCAAAAGAAATATAATCATGCACAAAGGGTAATGTGGGCCCCTTTTATTTACAAAACGCGTGTGCTCACTGCTCTGTGACCTAATCGGCGTTGCTAGCAACGCCCCTGAGGAATCGTCGAGCACCATTGCAGTCCCTGATCCCGGCTTTCCAAAAGACGCTACACGGGGGTGCAAGTTTATTCATTGTGGTCGGAGGCGAGAAACACATGCTCTAACCCCCGTGGGGCGGTGGTATCTGCTAAAAAGTCGAGCAGAAAGAGAAGATGACATTTTTTAATGAAGTTCGGGCAAAAAATAATCTTAAAATAAGGACAAAAGCGACTCTTTGCGTCGCTTTGTGTTCCCCGACCATGCAACAAAAACTCCGCACACCAAATATTTCGAGCACCGAAATGTCCTAGACTCTTCAGACTGCTAGATGAAGCCTAAAACAAACCATTGTACTATACATGGCCTGCACCTACGCCACAGAAGAACGTCGCACGCCGGTTTCGACCATGCTGGTGGTTGAGACGACCGCGATTTGCAGCGGAGCTATGGAAGACGGTGGTGCGTTGGGCTGCAGCAAGCGCTCGCGCAACAAAAAAGAAGCGGAAACTACACGGCCAGCTTCTACCGTACTCCGGCGATCGCAACATCGGTGTGCACTGCGATGGAGATGCTGTCCAGAAAAAGAAGGCACGAATGGCATGCAGAGCCGGCTCAGGACAGACGTCGATGATGCGGCCGCTCATTATTGAGTTTGCGGGGCGCATTTATTTGTTAGCGGTGTGTGACGCACTTTCATAACGTGTTTGTGAATGCTGTGAGGGCCAATACGACACCGACGCGCTAAAGTTAGTGGCCCAAGTGATGACTTTCCACTACACCACAAGTTTGTGTGGTAGAAAAAAACAGTCTAGTGAGGTGCACCTTGTGTTGTTGAGCAGCGCTTCGCAAACATGGAACTCAGAAAATGTGGTTATGGTTGAGTTGGAAGTCACTTCCTAATGTACACAACTTCACCATTCGAAATAACATTCAATCTCGGCTCCTGCACCCAGCCGATCGATCGTCAAGTGGTTCTGTGTGCTTTAAAGTGTTTGCGTACAATAAAGCTTCTTTTTCGGACAAGGTAATCAATCTCGTGACATGCGCTCTACTGGTCATGCGCTATTGTGACGTGCACTCTAATGGTAAGCGCGCTCCTATCGCAGCGCTCTCGAGTCGCGCGTTCTAACGTCGGCGCTCTAGTTACACTGAACTAGAATATAGGGGCAGTGGAAAAAATGTCGGCGGCGTCCCATCGGCCGTGTGAAGCCAGAAATGCAGACTGCCGCGAGTGGCGCTGTTGTCGAAATCCGGAGGACATGGCTACTGTAACATGGGATATGGCGTCGCGTACGTTCTCAGATGGTTTCTGTAGTGTCTATGGTCGTTTTTGCAATTTGTTTTTGTGATTATCAAGTGCTTGGCATTGTGATTACATAGGTTCGAGTTTTGTCGCTATGCAATGAAAACGAAGCGAAAGAAGATGGATGCGCAGCGCTACGCGCCAGCATGCAAGACTGGTTACCCCAGTTTTCACTAAATTTTGGAAGTAAGCTTTAACCAATTTATTCATACACATTGAAACACCCATGAAGCATTCAAAGGCCACACTAATGAACCGCTAATATCAAAAACAGCTACGCTTGGCGCGAGCTTCGCTGGCAGGAGTGCTCCGGAATCGAACACCAGCGCCACCTGGCAGGTTCTACACGAAGCGCCTCACCTGGAGGCCGGCTAGTGTCGTGCGCTCGAAAGGGCCTCTCCCGTCGGAGTCCACCTTTGGAGAGCGATAACTAAATAAATTCTGGGCCGCTTCAAAAGCACTCGGGCATACGCGTCATAGACCTAGAGATTCCTTATAATGAATTACAGACTGCTGAGTGTCGCCATTGATGGTACAATTGACGGCGCGTATGCCCGAATTTGTGGGAAACGCCCCCTTTTTGGCCGATTTTGACGTCTGAGGCAACCTTTGGAGAGCGATAACTAAATACATTCTGGGCCGCATCGAAAGCACTCGGGCATACACGTCACACACCTAGAGGAGATTCCTTTTATAGAATAACAGACTGCTGAGTGTCGCCATTGATGGTACAATTGACGGCGCGTATGCCCGAATTTGTGGGAAACGCCCCCTTTTTGGCCGATTTTGACGTCTGAGGCAACCTTTGGAGAGCGATAACTAAATAAATTCTGGGCCGCTTCAAAAGCACTCGGGCATACACGTCACACACCTAGAGGAGATTCCTTTTATAGAATAACAGACTGCTGAGTGTCGCCATTGATGGTACAATTGACGGCGCGTATGCCCGAATTTGTGGGAAACGCCCCCTTTTTGGCCGATTTTGACGTCTGAGGCAACCTTTGGAGAGCGATAACTAAATAAATTCTGGGCCGCTTCAAAAGCACTCGGGCATACACGTCACACACCTAGAGGAGATTCCTTTTATAGAATAACAGACTGCTGAGTGTCGCCATTGATGGTACAATTGACGGCGCGTATGCCCGAATTTGTGGGAAACGCCCCCTTTTTGGCCGATTTTGACGTCTGAGGCAACCTTTGGAGAGCGATAACTAAATAAGTTCTGGGCCACTTCAAAAGCACTCGGGCATACACGTCATACACCTCGGGGAGATTCCTTATAATGAATTACAGACTGCTGAGTGTCGCCATTGATGGTACAATTGACGGCGCGTATGCCCGAATTTGTGGGAAACGCCCCCTTTTTGGCCGATTTTGACGTCTGAGGCAACCTTTAGGAGAGCGATAACTAAATAAATTCTGGGCCGCTTCAAAAGCACTCGGGCATACGCGTCATAGACCTAGAGGAGATTCCTTATAATGAATTACAGACTGCTGAGTGTCGCCATTGATGGTACAATTGACGGCGCGTATGCCCGAATTTGTGGGAAACGCCCCCTTTTTGGCCGATTTTGACGTCTGAGGCAACCTTTAGGAGAGCGATAACTAAATAAATTCTGGGCCGCTTCAAAAGCACTCGGGCATACGCGTCATAGACCTAGAGGAGATTCTTTATAATGAATTACAGACTGCTGAGTGTCGCCATTGATGGTACAATTGACGGCGCGTATGCCCGAATTTGTGGGAAACGCCCCCTTTTTGGTCGATTTTGACGTCTGAGGCAACCTTTGGAGAGCGATAACTAAATAAATTCTGGGCCGCATCGAAAGCACTCGGGCATATGCGTCATGCACCTAGAGGAGATTCCTTATAATGAATTACAGACTGCTGACTGTCGCCATTGATGGTACAATTGACGGCGCGTATGCCCGAATTTGTGGGAAACTCCCCCTTTTTGGCCGATTTTGACGTCTGAGGCAACCTTTGGAGAGCGATAACTAAATAAATTCTGGGCCGCTTCAAAAGCGCTCGGGCATACACGTCATGCACCTAGAGGAGATTCCTTATAATGAATTACAGACTGCTGACTGTCGCCATTGATGGTACAAGTGACGGCGCGTATGCCCGAATTTGTGGGAAACGCCCCCTTTTTGGCCGATTTTGACGTCTGAGGCAACCTTTGGAGAGCGATAACTAAATACATTCTGGGCCGCATCGAAAGCACTCGGGCATACACGTCATGCACCTAGAGGAGATTGCTTATAATGAATTACAGACTGCTGAGTGTCGCCATTGATGGTACAATTGACGGCGCGTATGCCCGAATTTGTGGGAAACGCCCCCCTTTTTGGCCGATTTTGACGTCTGAGGCAACCTTTGGAGAGCGATAACTAAATGAATTCTGGGCCGCTTCAAAAGCACTCGGGCATACACGTCATGCACCTAGAGGAGATTCCTTATAATGAATTACAGACTGCTGAGTGTCGCCATTGATGGTACAATTGACGGCGCGTATGCCCGAATTTGTGGGAAACGCCCCCTTTTTGGCCGATTTTGACGCCTGAGGCAACCTTTGGAGAGCGATAACTAAATAAATTCTGGGCCGCTTCAAAAGCACTCGGGCATACACGTCATGCACCTAGAGGAGATTCCTTATAATGAATTACAGACTGCTGAGTGTCGCCATTGATGGTACAATTGACGGCGCGTATGCCCGAATTGGTGGGAAACGCCCCCTTTTTGGCCGATTTTGACGTCTGAGGCAACCTTTGGAGAGCGATAACTAAATAAATTCTGGGCCGCTTCAAAAGCACTCGGGCATACACGTCATACACCTAGAGGAGATTCCTTATAATGAATTACAGACTGCTGAGTGTCGCCATTGATGGTACAATTGACGGCGCGTATGCCCGAATTTGTGGGAAACGCCCCCTTTTTGGCCGATTTTGACGCCTGAGGCAACCTTTGGAGAGCGATAACTAAATAAATTCTGGGCCGCTTCAAAAGCACTCGGGCATACACGTCATGCACCTAGAGGAGATTCCTTATAATGAATTACAGACTGCTGAGTGTCGCCATTGATGGTACAATTGACGGCGCGTATGCCCGAATTTGTGGGAAACGCCCCCTTTTTGGCCGATTTTGACGTCTGAGGCAACCTTTGGAGAGCGATAACTAAATAAATTCTGGGCCGCTTCAAAAGCACTCGGGCATACACGTCATGCACCTAGAGGAGATTCCTTATAATGAATTACAGACTGCTGAGTGTCGCCATTGATGGTACAATTGACGGCGCGTATGCCCGAATTTGTGGGAAACGCCCCCTTTTTGGCCGATTTTGACGCCTGAGGCAACCTTTGGAGAGCGATAACTAAATAAATTCTGGGCCGCTTCAAAAGCACTCGGGCATACACGTCATGCACCTAGAGGAGATTCCTTATAATGAATTACAGACTGCTGAGTGTCGCCATTGATGGTACAATTGACGGCGCGTATGCCCGAATTTGTGGGAAACGCCCCCTTTTTGGCCGATTTTGACGCCTGAGACAACCTTTGGAGAGCGATAACTAAATAAATTCTGGGCCGCTTCAAAAGCACTCGGGCATACACGTCACACACCTAGAGGAGATTCCTTTTAATGAATAACAGACTGCTGAGTGTCGCCATTGATGGTACAATTGACGGCGCGTATGCCCGAATTTGTGGGAAACGCCCCCTTTTTGGCCGATTTTGACGTCTGAGGCAACCTTTGGAGAGCGATAACTAAATAAATTCTGGGCCGCTTCAAAAGCACTCGGGCATACACGTCATACACCTCGAGGAGATTCCTTATAATGAATTACAGACTGCTGAGTGTCGCCATTGATGGTACAATTGACGGCGCGTATGCCCGAATTTGTGGGAAACGCCCCCTTTTTGGCCGATTTTGACGTCTAGGCAACCTTTGGAGAGCGATAACTAAATAAATTCTGGGCCGCTTCAAAAGCACTCGGGCATACACGTCATACACCTAGAGGAGATTCCTTATAATGAATTACAGACTGCTGAGTGTCGCCATCGATGGTACAATTGACGGCGCGTATGCCCGAATTTGTGGGAAACGCCCCCTTTTTGGCCGATTTTGACGCCTGAGGCAACCTTTGGAGAGCGATAACTAAATAAATTCTGGGCCGCTTCAAAAGCACTCGGGCATACACGTCATAGACCTAGAGGAGATTCTTTATAATGAATTACAGACTGCTGAGTGTCGCCATTGATGGTACAATTGACGGCGCGTATGCCCGAATTTGTGGGAAACGCCCCCTTTTTGGCCGATTTTGACGTCTGAGGCAACCTTTGGAGAGCGATAACTAAATAAACTCTGGGCCGCTTCAAAAGCACTCGGGCATACACGTCACACACCTAGAGGAGATTCCTTATAATGAATAACAGACTGCTGAGTGTCGCCATTGATGGTACAATTGACGGCGCGAATGCCCGAATTTGTGGGAAACGCCCCCTTTTTGGCCGATTTTGACGTCTGAGGCAACCTTTGGAGAGCGATAACTAAATGAATTCTGGGCCGCTTCAAAAGCACTCGGGCATACACGTCACACACCTAGAGGAGATTCCTTATAATGAATTACAGACTGCTGAGTGTCGCCATTGATGGTACAATTGACGGCGCGTATGCCCGAATTTGTGGAAAACGCCCCCTTTTTGGCCGATTTTGACGTCTGAGGCAACCTTTGGAGAGCGATAACTAAATAAATTCTGGGCCGCTTCAAAAGCACTCGGGCATACACGTCATACACCTAGAGGAGATTCCTTATAATGAATTACAGACTGCTGAGTGTCGCCATTGATGGTACAATTGACGGCGCGTATGCCCGAATTTGTGGGAAACGCCCCCTTTTTGGCCGATTTTGACGTCTGAGGCAACCTTTGGAGAGCGATAACTAAATAAATTCTGGGCCACTTCAAAAGCACTCGGGCATACACGTCATACACCTAGAGGAGATTCCTTATAATGAATTACAGACTGCTGAGTGTCGCCATTGATGGTACAATTGACGGCGCGTATGCCCGAATTTGTGGGAAACGCCCCCTTTTTGGCCGATTTTGACGTCTGAGGCAACCTTTGGAGAGCGATAACTAAATAAATTCTGGGCTGCTTCAAAAGCACTCGGGCATACACGTCATACACCTAGAGGAGATTCCTTATAATGAATTACAGACTGCTGAGTGTCGCCATTGATGGTACAATTGACGGCGCGTATGCCCGAATTTGTGGGAAACGCCCCCTTTTTGGCCGATTTTGACGTCTGAGGCAACCTTTGGAGAGCGATAACTAAATAAATTCTTGGCCGCTTCAAAAGCACTCGGGCATACGCGTCATAGACCTAGAGGAGATTCTTTATAATGAATTACAGACTGCTGAGTGTCGCCATTGATGGTACAATTGACGGCGCGTATGCCCGAATTTGTGGGGAACGCCCCCTTTTGGCCGATTTTGACGTCTGAGGCAACCTTTGGAGAGCGATAACTAAATAAATTCTGGGCCGCTTCAAAAGCACTCGGGCATACGCGTCATACACCTAGAGCAGATTCCTTATAATGAATTACAGACTGCTGAGTGTCGCCATTGATGGTACAATGGACGGCGCGTATGCCCGAAGTTGTGGGAAACGCCCCTTTTTTGGCCGATTTTGACGGTTGAGGCAAGCTTTGGAGAGTGATAACTAAATAAATTCTGGGACGCTTCAAAAGCTCTCGGGCATATGCGTCGCAGAACTGGAGGAGATGCATTATTATGGCTTATAGAGTACTGAGTGTCGCCATTGATGGTACAATTGGCGGCGCGTATGCCCGAATTTCTGGGACACACCCCTTTTTCGCCTGATTTTGACGTCTGAGATTGTGATGACTTAAGAGATACTGGGCCGTTTAAAAAAAAAAGCTCTTGGGCGCACGCGAAGCAAACCTACATAAGATTGATTAATTAGCAGTAACAGCGTGCTAAATGTCGCCATAAATGGTACTCTTCATGTCCCGTTTGCCAAAGTGTCTGGACCACGCCCACTCATTTTGGCATTTTTATTTTTAATACCATTCTTGGAAGTGGAATAGCTGGTGAAATGAAATTTGGACACTTTGTAAAAGATAGTTCGGATCAAAAAACGCTTTGACTCCTTAATTATTCAGCGCTTTAAGTATAATGTATTTGAGCTAATTACGCGATAAGAACAAAAAAAAAAGACAACAAAAAAAAACCTGCATTTAGGTTTTGTGTTTATCAATTAAGAAAATATTCAGTGTAGTTGCCGTTTTGTTATACATTACATATGTTGCTAAAAAAATGTATTTAGGAACGCAACAACGTCACTGAATCCTCGAGTCTCCTCACCAACTGTGGATTCTTTTTGGTATTTAAAGCCCTGGGGAACCACTTTAAATTTAAGTAATCTGAAAATAAAAACTGTTTCCATGGAGCTAGAGACATTGGCTATATATATAGCAAAATGCAACTAAATTGATCGTGTGGTTTTCTTAGGGTTTGCATCGAATGTTGAAAAGACCTGTGATTTTCTGCGGTTCGCCATAGGAACCAATGAGTAAAAGTTTGGTTGCATTTTGGCCAGACTTAATATAAACCCAGGGCCACGAAAATTCTCGTGGAGGTTGAGGGAAACGTATTAAAACGTGACACAAAAGTGCAAAGGGATTGAGTGATTAGTTTTCTTTGTATAAAAAAAGATCGCTTTGGTCCATTGAGTTACGGGCGCCGGCGCAGCAGCGGCCGATAGATGGCGTAAGTAGTAACGGCGCTCGCCTGTCCGAGAATCTTGGGGTTGTGTTTAGGACATAGGAAAATTGAGGCGCAGTGTGAGAACAATACGTGTACAACGATTTCTCGGGAAAGGCGGGTTTGCTTATAAGCAAACTCCTTGAGTGGCGTAAATATCGGTGGGAGAAAACAGATGTTTTATCAACATTCATTTTCAAAAAATGGCAGGACACCGAGTGATGCGACATGGCAAAACAGTTCATGGTAACAATGTAATGCATACAGAACCAAACGCACACGGAGAGCGTACTGATTATTAAAAAGCAATAACATATGTTGGTAAATAATTCTGTTTTCGTACCCTGTAAAACAACATAAAAGTTACTTTATTGGAGGGAACGAAGGAGAGCGAAAGTAGGAAAACATTCCATTTGTATTAATTGATATCTACCTCAATCTTTCGTGTTTATGTTTTAAATAATCAAAGTCCATTCAATTAATCAAATTCGTCAAGGATTTGGTAACCAGAAAGATATAACCGCCGCAATGTTTTTTTCCCCACTTATCGCCCAATAACATTATTTTAGTCAAATGGCTGTCTTGCATCGCAACACAAACATCAACAGAACAACAAACGCTTCCTGAGATATGGACGTGAAACTCTACCCCGAAACCTGTATGCTCGGAATAGCGCAATTCTCGCTTATAGCGTCCCATACGACAAGCAAATGGTTTAAAACGTTCTTACATCCTTAAAGATATATATATATATATATATATATATATATATATATATATATATATATATATATATATATGTATATGCAGTCAAGCCACCGCCATAAGTAAACTTGGGTACTGCCACATCCGACCAATGGCCGATTGATGTCTCTCGACATCGCTCGAGAGACTTGGTGAAGTCATTCGAGTCACATCCAAAACAGAACGGAGAAACCGTTGCATACTATCACACACGAAGCACGTACACACGACGAACGCGCTCCAGACCCGTCCGCAGCCAATTTTGTCGTCATGTACGCAGCGAAGACCTTGTCTTTTGGACGACGTACGAGCAGTGTGAGCAGACGGATGAATGCGGAGCACAAGTTCGTCTGCTTCTTTCGCAGGGGTTGTGGTGACGTCAGAACGGCTCCGAGCTCTGATTGGCTCTGGTTGAAGGACAGTGGGTAGACCTCGAAGCAAGCCGCCTTTAGGTCTACCCATTATCCCTCCATCAGAGCCAACCAGAGCCTTCTGAGGTCAAAAGAAGCAGACGAACTCTCGCTTCCCATTGCGCCAGACTGATCGAGGCACCTCGCCCTCCCCCATATATCTTCGATCAGTGGAAGTACAAACGGTGGCAAAATACCCTGCCCGAGCTTTCGCTGCGGGTTCTACCTCAGCCCTTTAACCTCGACAAACGTGAGCCAGGTAGGCGTTGGCTTGATTGCTGTGTCGTTTGCACCTCTAATAAATGCAGGGATAGTTTTCCCGATCAATCATTCCGCGTCCTTTTTGGCTGCAGGGGATTCATCACCGGGAACAACCAGCATTTTCTCGCAGGTAATGGGTGAGGCTTCGCCGTTTCTCTTCGAATCACCAGCTCTGCGGGAAAGATTCGTATTAGCCGTGGTGTGGTTTTGTAGTTCCTTCACATAGGTAACGTGCAAGGCTTTACAAAGGAAGTGACATCAGTTTAGATTTAATTAATTACCCCGAAATAGTTTGCTTTACTAAACTAAAATTGGGTTATTGCCGGGTATACATCGTATGCGGGAGGTACGACTCTAAGATAGCAGCACGAAGTATTTTACTTAATTAGGCTCGCTGGCTTCAGAACTATATTGATTTTCGATTGTTATAGGTCGAATTTGCATCGCCATCGTGTCACTCAACATTAAGAAAAATATTCTCCCCTAAATATAGGGTTATGGTGTCAGGTGACGTCGCTCGACACCACGACATTACCCGACACTCTGATGTCATACGGCGTCACGGGTGGTGTGCAGTAGGGTTGTGTCTAGTCCGTGCGCAGCCCATATCACCTACAAGACAAAGGCCTGCTCATGACGTCATAGTTAGTGGACTCCCAGACCCGCTCCAAGCGGCACACACTCCGATTCCTAACGGGAGTTCACCGCAAAGTGGCAGACGCGTGCGTCTTGGCGTTGCCATGTGCTAGCGTCCAGCTCGTTGTGAGACGCAGCATGGCGCGCTGGCGGCGCTACTGACGCAAACTAGGTAAATAAATGTTAGAAAAACAAAACACTGGCTAGGTGGCGCAAGCCGCCGCCCTATTTAAAGGGTTCAGCCTCATGCATTCATCCATCCATGTGGCGTTGCTGGACCTCAGGGCTAGGTGGCGCTGTTTGGATCCACTTGCGATGACGTTTGAGAGTCAGAAACGTGTAGGCATTGTCTTCTAGGTGGCATCGGTGAAGCATACCGTGCAGCGCCTGGGCTGTCACCGCAGCTTATTTGCGAACCGAACAAAAAATCAAAATATTTTTTTTTTGGTCAGGCAAGTTGAGATTGGCGACAACGGAACGTTTGACAACTAAAAAATCTCGCACAACGCACTGAACTTCAAGAGGGACCACGTGGAAACCTCAGTCTGGATTTCCGAAAATGTCACCCACCACTCTGATGCTTCTAGATGGTTTCTTGTGTCAAGTTCCTCCTGCCAGCATCGAGATTTGTTTCCACAACACAATGCGCCACTTCCCGAAAACTCGACTATATATGCGCAAATAAGAGCACCAAGCTCCTCAGAAGTGATGGCATTGTGAGGCCCTTTCTGTGACCTCCGTCAGTTCCGAAGATCATTATAGTTTGTGGAGAGAAGTCGAATGCGGTGTTTTGTAAATAATCGGGAAACTCTAAAGTAGCGGTTGCGCCACTGATACTACGTCAAGGAAAAGACGGTCTGCAGACCATAGGAAGTTTTAGGCAGCCGTATTTTCTTATTCGATATGATACAAACTCCGGTACGAACTGCGCATGCGCTACAGCATAAGACTTGCGCATGCGCAGTGCGTACCGGAGGGCCCATTGTACCGTATCGGATGGGGAAAAAACAGTTTACCTAAAACTCCCTAAGGTCCGAGGAGCGTTTCTTCCTCGTACGATGTCCCTGTCACATATATTGGTCACGCAAAAAATGTCGGCAGACGTGTTTGATCAGCACACATGTGTAAAGAAAACATGTTCTTAAGCGCGTTTGCACATAATTCTGTCATCGTGCCTGCAGTGAACGCCGTGTCTTTTGTAAGATGTCTGCGCAGTGTGAACGTGCGGCCTAAGGCCAGGACCAGGTGAACGTGCGGCCTAAGACCCGTTTCTCGTCAACATGGCGGCTTCGGGGCTTCATCACGGCACTGCTAGACTCAATGATGAAAGCTGGAGCTCAATGATCGATGAAGGTGATGATGCCGCCTTGAATAATCGAAACCGGATTCGGCATTTCCTCACCTGGATTTCGATAGTCCTTCCGTCTCGTGAAGTGTGTCCGGAAGGGCCACCCGAAACGTCTCGGGTAGCAGGAGGACCAAAATGGCGGACAAGAAGAATAAGCCGCCCAGGATGATTAGCGGCACAGCCTCGTTGGTGTAATTCCTCTGTGTAAGAGTGCGATTCCCAAACGAAGGTCACATTGATCTGACTTTTTTTAACCACTCTTGTATGCACGGTTTGCACGCGACGTCATTACACTTTGCAAGGTGGTTGTTCCTATCTCGTGCTTGCCGAGAAAACCAAATTTGATGGTGCGAAAGATGTGCTACACATGGTACGCCCTTGGTAGCAGGGTCACCACAATGGCGGCTGATGTGACGTCGGTGCAAGTCGTGTAGATAGTTAGACATCGTTGGAAACAATGACGCATAGAAGGAAAGACAATGGCAGGCAGGCTAGGACGAAAGCGGGGAGAAACTTGAAACAGGAATGATTATCCTCAGGAAAATGGCAACGAAAAAAACAAGCAAATGAGCAGAAGCTAGCAAACAGATCCCAGTTATATGATCACAGGAAGAAAACGGAGTAGAAGTGTGCGAACGGTTAATATTGACGCATTAAAGGTTATGAATGACACAGTGCTTTTCGCCTCAAACCGGCATTCGCGCACCCCTAAAAATATTAGTTAACATACAGGCAACTACAACAGAATCGTACACAAACTAACAAACGATTAGGAATTAAAAAATATATATAGAGAGAGAGAGGTAGAAGCGCATAAATTTCTTCCGCACATGTCCAACCCATAAAAACGAAAATCGGAGTGTGTGGGCAGGTAGAGTGAACTTATTTGGGCATACCGAAATGCGATAACTTGCCCTCTTCGGTATCAATAAACAATTTGAAAAAAAGTCACAACTGAAGCAACACCGAGCGAGGCTTGTAGGTACCGGACATCTTATTAACGCATTTGCAGAATCGTATTTGCCTATCTAAAATAGTATTAGATCACCGAGAAGGATAATTTGATTTTCGGGCCGGTAAAAGGACACCCGGAAATGTCAACCTAGAAGGCAGTCGTTGAGTTTGATCAATGCAATAAAAAATTCAAAATCAAAGTAGTCTTGATCAGAATACGATGCACCACGATAATGACGAACATATTCCCTGGAGAAGAGGGACAAGGGGGACAAAATACAAACACACATCTCGGAACCCAGCTATGGTGGCAGCTGATGAAACCCGTTCGCTCTACTGACGTCTAACTCCTGGTTAGTTTAATCGGTAAAGTGCTCCACTCGATATGGACAGGCCCCTGGTTCGATATTAAGATCAAGCGGATTTTTTTGGTCCCGCAAAAGTCACCTATAGCTGTGTTTGTATATTCGTGTTTGTCCTTTGTCTCCCCTTGTTCCCCTACTCCGGGGCTTATTTTCAGATTTGTCCAGCTCGCTTGCACCTTTGCATTAATAGCATTATCATCATCACGATTATAATTACAATATATATTTTCGCCAAAGCTAAAATGTAATAGTTCCAGTCTCAACGGGAGCTATACCCTGGCCACACACTCAGATGAGGCGAAAACAAAGCTTAATAGATTGTATAATCCTATCTCCTGGTTACCACCGAGCCGACGTCTCGCGAAAGTAAAAGGCTACATTGAGACCAATGGACGTTCCCGCGAAAATTGTTTTCAGACGCCAGACATCACACCAAAGTGCATGTTACCTTCAAGACTTCAACGCTGCTTGAAGTACGTCGGAATCACACGAAGCAACGTTTCCCGATATCTTGCACGCAACATCACAGCTCCGGTCCCACGCGTTTATTCGCAGCAAACGCGGCCACAGAATGGTGCCACGTTCTATTGTCCTCATAATAAAATAAAATATACTTACAGAAACACAAATTTTGTGATGCTTTTTTTTAAATTTTAAATATCAGGTTTTTAACTGGACTGACGAAAAACCTACAAGGTTCCGAAACGTTTCCTGATTCTGCGATTTCTATGGAAGACCAGAACCATCTAAGGGGCAATACTGTTTTGATAGTATACAAACGAGGGATTTTTTTTCTCTAATGTTAATTCATTACGTTGCGAGTATTAGTGGCGAGAAGTTGGGAATCACAACGCCTGGTGGATTTTTTTCACAACCCAGAGTGAGGATACTTCAACTTCTTCAGCTGGTGCAGGCACATGCAATGCCAAGCTTCGATGCACAATGGAAATTAAAATATAACCGCGTGTGTAGCACGTTTATTGCCCATAGTGAGAAAAGCAAACCGAAGCGCCCCTAGCGAGCTTCTCACCGCAAATACCATTAGATGGTCACTTTTAAGGCCAGCAGGTCACGGCATATCATGTTCGCGCCCCTTGCTTCGTGATTGAGTCTTCAGCGTTCTTGTCAGCGAAGGCCACGTAATCTGACTGGCCGAGGGGCGAAAATGAGATGCTAATAAGATGCTGGGGAGTCGCCACGCCCTTTATTGCTTAACTTCCCATCAGCTCAAGAAATCCAGTGCGTTCTGAGTCTATCGATCATCTCGTCACCGCACCGTAGCCAATAAGATTGCTCAATTATCCGATAAGGTCGCCGAAGGACGAATGACGAAGCTAGGAGCGCGAACGTGCGTTTTTCGCGTTTCTTGAACTGTCCCCGTTTATAGATGTCTATTAAGGAACAGTACATGGGTGTCACCAAAAAAAAAAAATGTACAGTGTTTTTTTTTACCGTAAAAGTAAATTTGGCATCGCCCAACGCTCATCCTCCGCCCAAAGGTAAAGCGCTAGACGTCACAACCAGATGCCAAAGTTTCAGCACGAACCAATATTTTATTCAAAAGTTATACGTGATTTTCAAAAAAATCCAATGGAAAAATGGTGGCCGACAGAGCTCCCGTATACATGGAGTTCCAAGGCACCAGAAACCGAGAAACGGGCGAAAAGGGGCCCCATTTTCCCATTGAAATTTTCAAAAAAATCACTTATAACTTTTGAATAACATATCGGTTCGTGCTGAAACTTTGGTATCTGGTTCGGACCTCTAGCGCCACCTTTGGGTGGAGAAGGAGCCTTCGGGGATTCGTAGTTCATTTTTGCAAAAGAAACAACCCTGTAATTTTTTTCCCGATGACACCCTGTATATTTAATTGACGAAAACTGTTCGACAGTAAAAAGCAAAAGGAACATAAAAGTAATGCCCTCTTCTCAGGTTATTGTCAGCACTACAGAGGGTCCCATGGAAATATCACCTCCCTGTCTGGTTGCGGGAACTGAATCGTCAGTTTGGATCCGGACGGATTCGACACGACCTATACTCGCATGCGCATAAAAAAAAAAGAAAAAAAAAATAGTGAGAATGTTTACGGTGCAGTGCTAATTTTCTCCTCTATATATAGCAAAATAAAATATTTGTAGGTGCATTTTAAATTAGCTATATGGTATCTTATCAAGACGTGCACGTTCCAAAGGCCAAACGGGTCCTTTCTTCTCCCGACGACCAAAACTTGTAAAAACTATATTTCTCGCAGCCTGTATGAACCATAGGCAAAACTTACTTTTTTTTTCTCCTTAAAATGACAAGGAGTATAGAATTATTAAAGTCCGTGTACAATAATTTTACGCCATCACGGTGAAATTGAGCGCAGACAGAAATTATACACGAGAGCTGTGCCAACGTTTGACTCGGTCTCGTGCCCGATCGGTGCGTAGAGGGACGAACGGTGTCGAACCCGGGCCCCCTTGCTGAGTTGGCGACACCCTACCACGATGAAGTTCCACAGAGGTATAAAGGAGGCTGTCCTTGGTCATTCTAGTTGTTGATGATGGATTCCAGCAATGAGAATTTCTGCGACGGGCAAATCGTGGGAACCCCACCTCTGGATGGCATATCTGGAGACGGCCTTACCAGCTCGATGAGGAACGGAACCAGTGCACCGCCCACGCGGGTTCCCACGAGGCATGCTCCGACGCCCAGGGTGCGCAGCACGGTAGGGAACACTTCGGCAGCAAACATCCAGACGACCGTGAGAGCCGCAGATGCCAGTACCTTGCCTCCGATGCCCAAGCACTGGCGCAACCACGCCAGCTCTGGACCTGGGTCACAGTGCCGACCGTTGAGACGAGGCCATCCTGTGCCTATACAACTTTCGAGTCGCTGGTCCGTGGACGAGTGTGCGCCCTCTAATATTCCGCTAAAGAGTGCTACTGCGCATGCCCAGAACGCCTTCCACATGCCCAGTAGACAAAGATGACGATAATAATCCCTGGAGAAGGGAAACAAGGCGGACAAAAGACAAAAACAAATTTCTAAACTGGAGATTTGTGTCTGTCCTTTGTCTCCCTTGTTCTTCTGGTCCAGTGATTATTATCGTCAGTATTGTGCGGCTCGCTTGCACAGGTGCATTATTTGCATTATCACTGACAAAAATGACAGCGCGCCAACGGCGATTATTGGTCTGTACACTGTAGAAAAGGTTGCGTGTCTACTCTCTTGCACTGCAGCTGCGAGAGAGTAGAGCATACATATAGAAAGCTCAAACTTTTACCGAATGTCCGGTGACCGGGACAGTGTTTGCTGTGTGAAATTTCACAACAAAGTTATTTTCCAATAAAAAGAAAAAAAAAAGTAGAGCAAAAACTTGCCTAAGTCAAGGTTGGGCGAATTCTCAGACGACCGAGTCTAGCGAAGCTATGTTCTTAAGCCGCCATCTCGCGATGGACGCAGCGAGCACGTAACAGAGAGCGTTTTCTGCTCGCTGGTCCTATTGGGAGATGGCGTCTCAAAGAAAAAGTGTAGCTTACTCGCTCGTTCGCGAACGCGCCCAATCTTAACTTTTGGCAAGTTCTTTTCTTCTCACTTGTGTACGGAAAAAGAGCTACGCCTTGAAATTTCACACGGTAAAACTGACCTGCTCAGTACACATTCGGTGAAAGTTCGAACTTTCCATTAGCAGGCGTCGATTTTGTTCGCTTTATTTTACAGCGGGGTACTCTATAGATTGCAGCAATTGGCTCTCCCAACTGATTTGCGGGAAAGTATATGCAGCCCACAGCTCTCCTGAAGTCCTGAAAAACCTAAGCCTCTTAGCGCTGCATCGGCTGCTAACCATGTGGTTCTTCTTCAGGTTTCAGCTTCGGTTACCATTGGGACAGGTTCGAGTTGTCTTATGAAGTGCGGCACGGGGATATTTTCATGAACTCACTAATCAACAAACTCTTTGAAACATTAACAATATTTTCTAGGCCCTGATCCAGAATTGTGAATGTCTTAAATACTTCTAAGGAGTTTTATAAAACTGATCTCCTCGGGTTTGTAAATACCCAACACTCTTTGTGGGAATGATTGTGGAACTGCGGCGGACGCAGTAAGCTGATGTCCACCAGCAAATATACTTACAGTTGCGCAGAAAATGAGACGCAGTCAGCTGATTCCAACCAGCAAACAAAGTTACAGTTGCGCACAAAAGGACAGGGACAGAGAGGAGGAACAAGAAGACTTTTGTGCGCAACTGTAATTATGTTCAATCCATACCAACTCGCTCAACTGTCTACATTCCACCAGCAAAGGCCGAACGTGTTCAAGCGGGCCCCGGGCGTTTGTGGTCCGATTAAATGACTATGTGTATACTTCAAGAAAAGTACAAAGATAGTTAAAACTAGAAAGAAATTAACTTAGAAGGGCAACACTGTGGCAACCAACGTTTTGCCCGGTTTCTTTACGGGCCCCGAGAGGTTTCTGAACATAACGTCAGCTGTCACTTTGACGGTTCAAAGAGATTATTTGATTTGAGTTCACTAAAAACACACAAAGTGATTTTCTTCAAAACGTGCATACTGCGGGCACTGGGCAAGCGAGTGAACTTGTTTTTTTCGAAGATCGAAGGATCTGCGTCATCACCTTGACGTGACGTCAGAAACATGCGTTGGTGTCAAAGTTTAGAGGCTGCAGGTGACAAAATATAGCGTGCTATATAATAGTTTAGCCACCAACCAAGTGGCAATATGACGTCACATATTTTTAATTTCGTTACCAGCGAACACCAGGAGGCCGATGGCAACGGAGCAGGCGCCTCCTACGGCGAAAATGACCAGCATGGTCAGTCGTCTGCGGCACCATCGCACCGTGCAGTAGCAGAGCAGACAGACTGGAAACTCGGCGGCGGCCGCCAGGAGGAAGTTGATGTAAGGGTTGCCTCCCAGTGACGTCACCGAAAACTGCAGACCATAGAAGACGGCTCCACACGTCATCCTGCGCGATGGTTCAATTTCGTCTATCGTAGGGATGGGCATGTTTCAAAGGTATACATCAAAGCATCTAATATAAGAAACTAGATCGTTCTAAGCGCTGATGATAATGATGAAAAAAAAGGAGGAAAGTAAATTGTGTTTACGATGATGGTGAGAGGAACGTAATACAGGGAGAAACGCGCCTCAGAGTGTGCCGGTATGATTAAAAGTGTGACCCCGGCTTTAGGGGAACCTTAAACTCAACTCACGATGCGTAGACGAGCACGATGCTGTACCGCCGCACTTTTCGTGTTCTCAGAAGGTCGGAACAGTTCACCTCCTCTGCTTCGTGATCTTGCTGAAAAAAAAAAAAAAAAAAAAAAAAATTTGCCTAATAGATTTTTTTTTTTAATCTTTGTGAGGCAGTGCAAAGAGCAATTGGGACACGTCAACTTCCCGCGCGCTAAAATGAGTATGTCTAAAAGTTGCGTTCGACCACCTGACCAGATGCTGTGTATATACAGTTATCTTCCGATTGGCCAGCGGCTTCATATGTACAGTCTCCGGCGATATGAAAGACCCACTGGGAGCGCGTGGCCGAGGCAGTGGCTGGCGGGGGCGCTACGAGCGCTCCGGGCAATTCCATTCTGCTTCGAGGGGAGGACGCTCACTCGGGGCTCAGCACAAACAGTTAAGCGCGCGCTTTAGCTGAGCCCCGAGTGAGCGTCCTCCCCTCGAAGCAGAACGGAACTGCTTCGAGCGTCCTCCCCTCGAAGCAGAACGGAACTGCCCGGAGCGCTCGCAGCGCCCCCGCCAGCCACCGCCTCGGCCACGCGCTCCCAGTGGGTCTTTCATATCGCCGGAGACTGTACCTTGTTTGTTTGGTCTATAGCAGAGCGACGTGGGCGCTTCATTGTATGATATAAACAAAACACTAATTTAGAGCTCTGTAAAACCAGAGCGCTGCCATTCAAAACTTTTTGCTCCTCTTGATTGGCGAGCCTTTTAACGTGAAACGTTCTTGGCTTGGTATTCAGCATTTTATGAAGCCTGACCGTGGCCGCGAAGTTCGACGCTGATTGGCTAAGGGGGGATGTCACGTGACCAGAGGGGTTGGCGAGAAGGAATGGGGTGGGCGAGGAGGAGCTCGACCACCTGTGCGCACTGAGAAAGAGTAGATGGAGAGTATGGAAGGCTCTCGAAGATCGTCAGGTTTATCAGCCTGATTAGCGCTAGTATTGCTTCATTTTAGGAACAACTATCAAGTGTACACATGGTACGCGGTAAACTATATGATGAAGAGCGCCGTGAACGTTTGTGAAATTCAGAGTATCGCTAAACGTTTGTGATGATAAAGCGTTTCACATTTGCAATAGAATTGTCTAGCTATTCTCTTAAGTGCATTAGTACGCACTTCTACCAGGGTAATTAAGAACTACTCCCACTCCAGTTATCTTAAAACTTCTGTTCTTCGTACGAGGTCGCTCTCTCTCCAGTCTCGTTTATGGAGGTTAGAACGCGTCAGGTCAGTTTGGTTGTGACTGTTGCGTGAAATAGTCCTCTTTCGCGGAGAAGTGTTTTTGAATGGGTGCAAATTCAAGGAAGGCGGCGCATGTGTCAGCAATGAAGAAGGAGACGGACGCCCGTCTTCGGCCGCGAGGGATGACAACATCAAGCGAGCACGTGGACTGACTCTGTCGGATACACGAGTGACGGTGGATGAGGGAAAAAATAATTTTCAAGTCAGCCAAGGATATGCCTATGCAACAATCCACAACAGACATGGGTTTCAAAAGGTTTGTGCGAGATAAGTTCTGAAGCGCTTGTGCGGATTTTTTTTTTTTTTCAGACACCCTCGTATGTAAGAATTAATGACATCTCGACTACTTTACCGCCGGATATTTTTCTTTTATATTTCATATAAGTGCACTCACACCGCCCGTCTCTCTGTGAAAAGGCGTAGGTTTTTGGTAACATTTTCCTTACTGTGTATTTTTTTTATCGGTATGGCGTTACCGGCACTTAACTCAAGGAAAGATGTCTCCACATAAAAACAGGCTTCCAAGCACTTTAACTAGAGTTTTTAACTTCAGTCCACTTTTGGGGCAACAAATAATGCGTGTACTGAAAGCGGTAATGGACAAAACGGTGGTTTGCATCTCATCACTGCCTACGAAACGATAACGTTTCCCAAAGATGTCATAACATGTCAACTGCAGCCTTAGATAACAAAAACACAAATTAGCACTAGTCAAGGTCAAGTTAAATGAGATTAAGGGACGAAGAGCGCGTTGGTGCGGGTCAAGTTTGAAGAAAGAATAATCATGTAAGACGAGGACGACACGACGCCATCTTTCATAAAAGATGAAAGAAAGATGTGCTCGTGTCGTCTTCGTCTTGCACGTTTATTCTGTCTGCAATATTGTTTAAATTAGATTCGTGATTGTAACAAATTCATCAGTAGAAAACTCATCGCAGTCGGTGAAGACACATAAAATTAAACTTGTCAACTGGGGTCCTTTGAGAAGGACATTAGCTGACCAGTTCTGCAAAATTAAGATATCGGCTAAACTTAAGGAGAAAAAGGTTTTTTTTTTCTCGGCGTGTTCATGACAAACACAATAACTTTTCCCCTCCGACGCTTCGTGACGTTAGTCCGTGGGCCATAAAATACCTCTGTAATCTTCCAGCGAAGTTGCTCGATGATGGAGTCCACGTTCTTAATTTCAATGCCGTTGGCAGTCCCCGCTTGGAGGAGAACCCTCCGTGCCCTTTTCAACTTTCCCGTCGCCACTAACCAGCGCGGCGACTCTGGGAGGTACCTGAGGGCGAAGACAATCAAATTCCTTACAAGAAAGCCGTGGTCACACTGACAATACAGCATACAAGAGAAACTGCCTGAGGCGTAGCATACATTTCATCCTTGTGTCACTGTCCTGTCACGATGGTAAAACAAAAACTGTCAGTAGACAGGTTCGAAGAATATATATGCGGACCGCAAGTTCGTCTGCTTCTTTTGCAGGGGTTGTGGTGACGTCAGAAAGATGCCGAGCTCTGATTGGTTTTGAACGAAAGATAGTGGGTAGACTTCAAAACAGCTTGCTTTGAGGTCTACCGACCTGCAGTGCCTGCAGTGAACGCCGTGTGTCTTTTTGCGTTATGTACCAGCAGTGTGCCTGTGGCTTAAACAGACGCGTTCCTCGCTTCATCGACGCATAGGGTCTTGGAAGACCTGCCGAAAGAAATAAAGCCCAACTTCACCAGAACCAGGAGCGCCACAAACGAACAGTGCTTACGTCTACAGCCATCATGGCGCTCCCAAATGAGACGCAAGCGAAATATACGGTTAAGTTCATCGCCTCAAGATGCGTGGCTTTCCTACCTCGCGGTAGATATCCGTCTGCGAGCTCAATGCAATGTGCAACACAACAGACCCTAAATAAGCTAAGCCTAGAGCAACGCTACGATCCATTTTCAGATTGTCTTGTGGGGGCCGCCATTTTGTTCTCTAGTGCAGAGTGGAGCGCCAGTTATAATTCCAAAATGCGACTTTTTGAGCTTTGGATACGGCGTCAAAAAACTCAAGCAATGTCGTTTTTTTTTTTTTGTTTTTTTTTTTACAATAGAGTTTATTTCTTCTCTCTCTCGGTTGCGCGAACTGTTTTAGCATATTTTTGGAGGAAGGAAAAGCGTTTCATGCAATTTCAAATAAAGCGTCATGCAACTGGCAACAGTGACCTTAAGAACCAAGATGGCTGAAGTGTCATTACCCTGAAGCGTAGCTTGTTTATAGTGGCTCTAAACATCACTGCCGCTTGATTGCTATAATTAGCTATATATATATATAGGGTGTCCCAAGCAGACCTTCTGAAGTGAAACGAGCCACAAAGATCGACGCCCGCACATATAAAGCCCAAACTTTCACCGAATGTGCACCGAGCAGGTCAATTTTACCGTGTGAAATCGCAAAGCGCCAGTTCCCTTCCCGTTAAAAATTAAAACAAAACTTGCCAAAGTCGAGGTTGGGTCTGTTCGCCGACGACCGAGTAAGCGATGCTATTGACTTGTGGCGCCACCTCTAGATGGGTGCAGCGAGCAGACGTCGCACTTTGTTGTCGGCTCGTTGCGTATATTGGGAGATGGCGCCACAAGCAAATAGCCCCACTGTTTCGATCGTCTTCAAACGCGGCCAACCTTGACTTTGGCAAGTGTTTTGCTCTCATTTTTTACAGTAAGAGAACTGTGCTTTGAAATTTCACCTGGTATAACTGACCTGCTCAGTCCACATTGGGAAAAAGTTTGAGCTTTCTATGTGCAGGCGTCGATTTTTCCAGCTTGTATTAAAGCGGAAGTTCCGCTTGGGACAGAGTATAGCTTTCCCTTTAACGCTGCCGTTGTTCTATCAAACCTTGGCAGAAATTTGATGTTAAACTTGTAATAAATCCTAAAAAGATCCTGAGACGTACACCGTGAGAAAGCCAAAGAAAGCGCGCCTCTCCGCAATGCCATAGGAAGTGCCAAAACGTAAGAAAGGATGATCACGTGTACGACGGAACTTCGCCTCTGTAGGCGTCATTCTCTTCGGTGGGTGACAAACAGCAGCTCGAACGCGAGTCCTTTGTTCGTTGTAGCGCATCCTGATATTTGTTAGTCAGCAAAAACAACGCACCCTTCGAAGTATTAGCACACCATGTGTTTTATCAGTCGAATTTTATGGGAAAACCGTCATGGAGGACCGTCACGAAGAGCCGTTACGAGGCAACATGACATCACGTGAGTCTGGAACGTCACGTCACTCTGTGGTGTTCCAAAGTGACGTGCTAGATGTTTGTGTGTGACGTCATGGTATCATGTGACCGAGATTCATGACGTCACGTGATATCATGACGTCACGTGCTCTCACAGTGTCACGTGACGTCGTGTGACATCCCTACATTACGTGACGTTATGACTACGCACCTCGTGACGTCACACATACACGTACTCATTCAGAACACATTCTGAGCTTCGTGGTGTCTGTCAGCATGGTCTGTAAGTTTCCCCTTCCTTATTCTCGAAGGCCGAGTCCTCCGTTTGTCAAAAACCGATGTGTTTCTAACAGTCCTCTAAAAGGCAAAAGCAGGCAGTGTTACGAATAGGCTGCTTTCATTGACGTTGTTAGGTCCACCATTCTGTTTTTATGAGCTGTCAGGCGCGTGCTGAAGGCAAGCATTCCCAGAATTCATCTGGCACTATCAAATACGTTCTGCACGGACGCTTATAAGTAGGGCTCCGTAATTTAAAGGTGTATTTTTCTTTTAATTCGGGGTTGGTTTATTGGGGTTTATTTTTTCCCGTAAATTCGGTGCTTTTCGGTCTCTTTTTGGGTGTCGAACAAACAATCACGGCTTACGTTAAAAAAAAGCAAAAAAAAAACACGGGCGTGGAGTTTTTTTTTTTTTTTTTTTAAAGGAAACATACGGCGGGACACTAATACATAAAAAATCCTGGTACCGATACAAAAAAAAAAAAAAAAAAAAAAAAGATAAGGGGTGGAGTTTCGAAGAAGCACCAGTCTCGCGGACAGTTCTGTAGGGGCTGAGTTTTAGACTAACAAAATAAAGATCTAGATAAAAAAACAATGTTCTGTCCGTGAAACTTTTTTTTTTTTCTCTCTCTATCAAGGGCATTTCCTATTCGGGTTGCTTTGATTTTCTACAATTTTGATCGGACCAGTCCGTGGGTTAGCTTCAGAGTTCATCGGTAGTTACCGAAAACTACACGGAACCCTACTTGTAATAATCGTCACGCTGACACCTGACAGCAGAAATGGTGAATTGACGTCACGTGAAAACGCCCTATCGACCAACTAACTGTTTATAAACAATCCTGCGTGTGCCCACACCGGGTGTTGGCAGTGCGCGTGCGCAGGAACCCGATTCGCCCGAGGCGTAGCATCTGCGCATGCGCAGTGCCGACAGCAGCGCCACCGCAGTGACGAGACGTCAGAAGGTTAAGTGGCAGACGACGCCCACGTCGCCTGCTCAACCTCCAGTCAGAGCTTTACGCCGTCACGACATTGCACCCGCCGCGCAAGGAGCAGACGAACTTGTTCGCCGCGTTACGATAAGCGATCATCGTACCAGGACCAGGCGAGGAAGACCACCAGGGGCAAGGAGATGGCGACCTGCAGCTGTCTCCAGTCTTGGAAGACCCAGGCAAAGGCCGGAAGAGCGCAGAGCCCCAGGGCAAACCCCAAAGAGAAGGCCACGGCTGTCGTCGTCCTCTTACGTGGTCCGACCACCTCCATCACTGCGGAGAAAGCGTCGAGCAGGGCCGTCATGCACCTGCAGTCTGCTTCTGAGCGATATTTCGGGCGTAAAATATTCGCATAAACAATCCAATGAACGGAGTTCATTAGAACTTTTCACAAATGTTTCTTTATGTGATGCATTGATAACATCAGCTTATACTCATGAAGTTTGAGTACTCAAACTTCATGAGTATAGACTCCAATAAAAAGAAATATAGGCACAAAAATCCATATATATATATATATTTTTTTTTATTCACAGGGAGGACAACGAGGGGAAAGGGTCTGGGTGACGCTGCCACTCATAGACGGACCACACTCGCTCTGATATACTGGATCTACTTTTGAGTGTTCATATCAAAGACGATTTCTCGTTTGGTCTTTATGTTGCGCCATCTGTGAGCAGCATAGTAAACCAGACGCTTTTTACCGTTTTCCTCCCTTTGCTACAAAACCAGACAAACAAGATTTTATGGGATTTGTTTTTAGAGCGCAGCCCTTAGTCGCCCGTTTCCGGCTTGAGCGGCGTCGCCGTCGCCGTCGCCGTTGGCGTGACCGCGCGGTGCATTATGGGTAAATTTCCCCGCTAAATCTAGCGCAAAATTTTCCCGCTAGATCTAGGGGAAAAAATTCCCCACTATATCTAGCGGAAACATTTCCCCGCTAAATCTAGCGCAAAAATTTCCCCGGTAAATCTAGCGAAAAAAATTCCCCGCTAAATCTAGCGGAAAAATTTCCCCGCTAAATCTAGCGGAATCATTTCCTCGTTAAATCTAGCGGAAAAATTACCCGCTAAATCTAGCGGAAAAATTTCCCCGCCAAATCTAGCGGAAAAAATTTCCCCGCTAAATCCAGCGGAAAAAATTCCCGCTAAATCTAGCAGAAAAATTCCCCGCTAAATGCAGCGGAAAAAATTCCCCGCTAAATCTAGTGGAAAAAAAAATCAAATCTAGCGGAAAATTTTTTCTCGGTCTTGGGGGTCGCGTGACCCCCCCCCCCCCCCCCCCCCGAGGTCATGTGACCCCCCCCCCCCCCCCCCCCAGAGGCCAAGTGACAGCCCCGTAAGGTAAACGTGGCTCCCCACCCCAGGACAGGAGACCCTCAATACTTTTCCCTCCTCCTCCTCAAGGGCTGATTCGGCGTTACAGGGAGTTGTAAACGGCTTTCATTTTTTTCTTCTGACACCTAAGCTCATGAAATTTGAGCGTAACAAATGCACCACGTGAAGACACCCTTCGTGAGAAGTTTATTTGCGAACAACTGATCGGTATATTCAATTTTTTTTTACCCGAACAGCATACGATTGCACCCTCCCGATACAAATAACTGCAAGTCAGTATTTAATATATCTAAAGTACAAACCTAAGTAATTATTTACTTGGTAACCGTAACCCTAGGCACAATTTGTCGGAATTTGCAGGTTACATTTTTGCGGGTACTTTAAAGGGATCTCCAACAAAATAAGAAAGTGCTCTGTACAAGACTCTAAATAATGGAATCACACCATGACAGTGTCATCGAGAAGCTTCATTAACATAAACCTTTCCTTTCGAGTAAACAGTTATAAAATCCTACGTGAATACTTAACAGTGAATTGCGATGGCAATGCCCCTAGTCACGTGGGATCTTTTTTTTTGTTTTTTGTTTACTTTCGCGTTTTTGCTTTGTAAGCTCCAAGAAATTAGCTTGATCACTGAGGCTACTTTAATGAAAACGACAGGATGGGACATTTCTCAGTACATTCAAAACCTTAGACAATTAATTTTTATTAATTAACAAGTTTGATACAGAAAAAAAAAAGATTTATATCTGAACTTGCAGGGCCGTGAACACTACAGCTTTGGTTCCACGCTGATAGCGTGGGCCAGCTTGATTTATTTTTTAAAGTTTTGGCAAAAAAAAAAAAGTTGAAACCCTATATACAGGGTGTTTTTTTTTAGGTTTTCCAGATTTGTTTTATTAGAAAAGCTGTAAAGGCTACACCAATGTGGTCTTTACCGGTAGTAAGTTATACGGCCACGGGGACATAGCAGAGGGTGCTAATCGTCTCGATAAGTCGAATAATGAACAGATTAATCATCAACTTTTACTTTAGTGAAAATAAACATGTGCTTTCAATTACACACTTGCTCAACGTCATAAAAAAACTTTTAAATATGTATATTTTGAATATACTTTAGCGCTTTGGAAGCGCGGCAGTGCGCTAAAGTTACCACTCCCCGCACTATTTCCTCTTGGCCGTTAAATCTCACCTGCAGAGATCGGTCAAGCTTTTACGGCTTTCTTTAAAGAAATACGTAAAGCCATAATAAATACAGCTCGTACAATAAAAAAAGAAAAATCGCATCGCCCTTACGTAGGCAGAAACAGGACGCCTGTCCTAGGCCCAGTCCTAGGCCTACCAGGGACCTCGAGACCAGAAGGAACAAGAAGGACGGGGACACCGAGACTGCGAGGCCGCCGAGAAGGCTGAGGGCGAGGGAAACGATGACCAGTGGTCGACGCCCCAACCTGCGCGGAAAAAGCATTCGGTGTATTTTCATTCCATTTGTATTAGCCGAAAGACATCTAGTTTTAAGCCGCAGCCAGACTGCTCGTATACATCGAAGAAAAGACACGGTGTTCTTTGAGGACATGATGACAGAACTAGGCCTGTCCGCCGGACACACCTCGGAGAGGTTCGAAACCATGTTTGCTCCATACGTTTGTATAGGCTTCGGACACGCCTGCTCAGTGTAACATGACGATCATAAAAAAAAAAAAAAACACGCTGGAGACAGTGTTTACAGACTGTTTTTTGGTATCATGAATCAGCAGTATAGCCCCGGCTTTACATGGGGGTGAGAGCATGAAAGTGGGAAAAGGGGTGACGGATACAATATATATATATACAGATACATGTAATCAGAAATTGCAACTAGTGATATATAGATGTCGTGCTACATTATACAGGATGTCTAATTTTAATTCGAACAGATTTGAACAAAAAAGTTTTAAGAAAAGCATTGATGGGCTCTAAACAAGTGGGCTATATACGGCTAGAGGGACATAATGCCGGTGCGCTAAACGCCACCATAGGTCAAATAGAACGAAATTTTCTGATCAACTTTCTACTTGTGAAAAATGGACACTTTTGTTTTAATTAAAAAACTTACCGAGTGTCATATCGAATCACTAAATTAGTCAATTTAAGAGAATTCCAAAGCTCGTCGGGGAAGCGTTGGGGGTGCGCTTAAGTTACCACACGTGCAAGGTACAGGACCGCGACGGTACGAAAAACTCGGATGATGATTGATACTTTTCGCTTGTTTTGACGTTCCGATTTCCCGATTTCGTCTAAACAAACAACGGCAGCTGGCTCACCTGTCTCCCAGGCTGGAGCAGACCAGGGTGCCCACAAGCATTCCAGCCATGGTGGCGCTCTGGACGAGAGACCGTGTCCACGCCCTGGCGCAGACCAAGTCCCACTATACACAGGTGCCGAAAAACACGGCAGCGAGTTTAATCGCCGCCGACTCTTGCAGTGCATCTTTACCATTCACACTGCTCGCACATCATACAAAGCACACGGTACTTTCTTAGGCTTGACGACAGAAACACCTGTGGACATGTCTCAGCATGTTTCAAGCATGTTTAGCTACCCATACACGTATCCTTCGGACATGTCCACAGATAGCTTTTCCGTGTCCAATGTAAAATGATCGTTATGCGATAAAAATCAGGCAGTCTCTTCAGATTGTCCTTTCTATGATGGACTCGCCACGTGACATGCTCAAGGCCACCCTTAAAACCGGGGTCACACTGCCCATACAACACGCAGAAGGCAGCCTGCAAACACAAGCCACCAGAATAACCGCGGTTCGAATGCCGCGTGTCGAGTTTTCTCCTGTAACGCGTCGCCGTGCGGCCTTCGAAGCAGGGATCTCGCTGTAACTCGCGTTCAAATTTGTTTGCAGGCTGTTTTTTGTACTATGTGTATAAGCAGCGCTTTATTGTGTGTTTGCTTGTTGAGAAAAAAAAGTTTTTTCCGCGACCCGGAAAATCTTTTGCAGTGCCCCTTGCTTACAAACATATCCAGTTGATGTCGCGTCAATAACGTACAAACGTTCAAAAAAAATTTTCCTAACATGTTGTATGTGTGCCAAAATTGTCTGCTACCTGTCACTCTGGTCGGACGAGGGCCTTTGTCTCATTTCAGTGGCATATGCACGCATACATATATTCTACTTGCACCCCATTCAGACGGCCATCATACATATATCGCTTTCCACCTGCCAGGAACGGAGGATCGCGAGCTGATTCGCCGCCGGCGATAAATTTACTTTTATGATCGTGTGAATCAGGTATAAAACTTATTGAATATATATCTACATGTATGTATACCACTCAAATGAAAAGAAAGCGAGTCTTTTTTTAAAAATGCATAGTTCGTGCGTCATAAATCACACCCCTGCAAAAGCGAGCTCGCCGGACTTTGGCGATAGACCAAAGGCGGATGCGAAACGCACAAATAATGCAACAACCGTCCCCAAAGACGTCTTCGTCTGCTCTGAAGCGCCATATTCGGACTACAATCAATCGCGAGATATGGTATCGGCTACCCGAAAGGACAAGCGGAAGACTCGAGATCGCATCGATAAAAGCCACGAGGCATTCACCACGTTCTACCTACCTCTTGGACGAGAGAATGCCGGTAGAAGGTCTCGCCGTACTCCCATCTCTCGCAGGCGACCGTGATGTTTTCAAGGGCCACGAGCTCAGATCCAACGCGCTTCACCGGAAACATGAGACAGCTGCTGTAACGAATGTCACCTCCAATGCCAGTCTCATAGGGTAGTGCCATTGCCTTCCACTGGTCCACTGTCACATTACCAATGAGTTCGTCTGGCGGAGCACACCAGTGCTCTACCGCCGGAAAAAAGAAAGTGTACACCACCAGGTGAAGGCCGGTTGGGAAACCTCTCAACAGACAGAACATGAAGATGTTCCTCTGGAACTTGCCGTAGTCCCCGATGACGCTGGTGACGTCCATCGCCCCTGGTACAATCTTGTAGAGTTTTTAGAGTTGGACTGTTCACGCGAGGATCAGTCTGGTTTTCACATTTGTTGAGGTTGGACTATCGGCACTGTGGTCAGGACAATGCCGCTCCTGGTACAGTCTTCAAGATCCTACAGAGTTGGACTGTTCACTCGAGGATCAAGGACAGTCTGATTTTCAGATATGTTGACGTTAAAATATGGGCAATATGTTCGGAACAATGCCGCTTCTGGTACAGTCTTCTTCAGAGTTCACTTGCTCCAAGGAAATTAACCACCAGCACAATTCTGGCTTGTACTAGCAATGGACAGTGAACAGCACGACCTAGTTGCGACCCAGTATGGCCAGCGGCTGATCACTAGCATCAGGACCTGGTGGAACTGTAACTACAGAGGGCAGAGTCGCGCCAAGCCTAAGACGCTCAAGGAACCGTGCTTGCCTCGTGACGTTTCCATTGACAGAGACGGAAAGACAGCGGCGGCCGCTTTTCTCCCTCGAAAGTCCGAGGGAAAGCGGATGTCGTAGTATCTCGATAAGGCCGTCGTGAGAGTTGGTCGCGCGGACTCTGCCGCAGGACGATAGCCGTGAACTAAGCACAAAATTGCTGCCAACTTTTTTTCTCAGTGCAGTGTTGTACGGGAGACAGTCGAAAAAAAAAAAAAAAAAAAGCCTCTCTTCGGATTTGAGAAGATACTGCACTTCGTTTTCAAACTCATTGTGCATCTTTGTCAAAGGCTACCGGCGCGAGCGCTGTGTCTTGACTTAGGGCGTTTGATTTGCATGCACTCTCGCGCGAACGAGACGCCATACTCCTTCCCTTGTTGAATAAACCTGAGACTGGGACAGAAATGAACATATAAGTCGAAGGAACAGAAAAGGATCGGACGACGTCTTTTGAGACGTCGTCCTGTCCTTTTCTGTTCCTTCGACTTATATCTTCATTTCTGAGACGTCGTCCTGTCCTTTTCCCTCTAAGTTCAACCGCTGCCGGCGATCTGTGCGATTGATATCCCCGGCTAAACCAACAAATAACCAATAAACCAATAAACTTATATTCCTACACTTTCTTTTTCTGTGCCTTACTGGTTTGGCTGGTATAAGAAAACACACAAAAACGACGACTGCCGTCACCATACACCTTTTTCGCTGCTTGATGAACTCCATCGGCTTTTGTCTTTCAGATGCTATCGGACTTGGTGTGAAACGGAGTATACACTAACACGCGCCTGTGACGTCACGTCTCTGCGGTGGCGCTGTTGTCGCTACTGCGCATGCGCACAGGGTTCCTTTCACGCAAATCTGGTTTCCGCGCACGTTCAGTTCCCACACCTGTTGTGGGCAAGCGCTGACTTGTTTGTAAACATTGTGCCGGTCTATAGATGAGCCACATGCCACGATCGTCAGTAGCTTAGGTACCGTTGTATACAAGAAGCAAGAAACAAAATGTTGGCGACTTGTGCGGAATCGACGGCTCCTAGCGGCTGTAGAGAACAGAAAGGCGTCATGACACTCAGGTTTGCTCGCCGGCTTTCTTGAGCCAATCTGATTTTCATCGAGCATATAGTTGGTGTAGAACACTGCACGGGCCGGAATTTCTAGGCTCAACTCGATCTGGCCCGGTAGAAACACGGCCCGGGCCCGGCCCGAGCCCAATAAAATATTAAAATATGAGCCCGAGCCCGGCCAGCGTTGGAAAACTGGGACCGAGATTTTTTTTTACACCATACATATTCCGGCTTAGAAGATGTATTTGAGAGAATATGAGCGAAATATGCACATCATTGGCGACAGTCTTTGAACTCATGGCACACGGAGAATTTGGAAGACAAAAGAAAGGAATTCTTTATTTATAAATTTCGTGAAAAGATATTGCAATTTTTGTTGTTCCATTCAATTCGTTTCACAAAAAAATTTTCCTTCCTACATGGTTTTGAGGAGAAACAATAAATTGTCCATTGACTCTTTCTTCAGGCAGGTCCGCCTTCCTTGCATGACGTAGCCCTCCGCGCTAAAGTTCCTTTCGCTTCTAGCACTCAGGCATGCACAGTATGCGTTTGGATAGAAGGCACAGTTTCGAGAATTCCTTCTCCTGAGCTCTCCCGAATTCACAAAGCTCAAACACTCCTGAGCACGAGAAGTCCTTCTTGCCGTGCAGATACTCCTCCAATTCGTCGATGGCTACATTGTCATCCTCCGCGTCACACCAGTCTTGAAACAAACCCAGGCACCTTCTTTTCGAGGCGGGATCTCGAACGTCATCGTCAGTCTCATCTTCGCCTTGGGTCATGGCTTCAGTGACATGGGTAAGTAGCTCTCTGACGTTGGCGGAACTGAGGCCAGAGAAATGCGACGGTCTTGTAGAGGAGAGAAATTTTCAGCTTCGTGTCCAGGAAATGACGAGCACGGACCTTGATCTTCTCGATTTCCACTGCCTCTACTACAGACACCGGAGCATGTTCAAGATGGTTCTTCAACGCGGAAGTGTAAAGTACAACCAGAGGCAGTGTTGGACGTTTTTCTACCTCGAGCGCGTCGCTAGCACCTTTGAAGGTTTGCAGAAACACGATTAACTCGTTAAGTGTTGTCTTGTTCACACTTTCCATCACTGGATTGTTCCTTGACTCCAGTAGAGCTTGTATTTTCTCGAACTGAGAGCAGGCGGACTTAAGCATGGATATATTTCACGCAGGCGGTTGTCACTTTCTCCTCTACGTCCGCGGGCACGGGAGGTTCAGCGCATTGAGGTGATAAAAACGAAGAAATGCTTGCGCTGTTCAATAAAACCTTGCACTTGTGACAACTGAAATGAGACACCCCGGTCTTTGAACGAGCGACACTGAACATGTCCTGTGGGCATCGACGTTCTGGAGTCCACGGCTGTGATAAAGTTTATCCCATACAGAGCTCTTAAAGTTTGTCTTCTCAACAGGTTTGTAGAGCGCAGGTGATGCCAAGCTCGCCGATTGTCGATATTGGCGCACCACCTTCCATTGCTGCCACAGGGACAGAAATTGGCAGTATAGAAAATGAATGATAATACAAGGAAAGTTTCTCCGGAAAGATGGACTCGTCAAGCGTCTGTTTCCTATTGGACGGTTGGTAACACAGGCAGGAAAGAGGTCGATTCTATTGGTCCTTTCAAACCCGGAAAGATTCTAGAATAAAAGAAGAGACAGTCACAACCTCGCTAGTACATGTTCAAAAGGCTAAGTAAACAAACAAAAATATATCTAGGGTACGTTAGCTTGTCTTTGCTGGAATAGTAAGGCCCCCGCAGAAAGTACAAACTCGAGGTAACGTTTTTTCTTCTTTTTTTAGTTTGAAAAGCAGAGGAAAAATACAATTCTGTTGTACCTTGCGACCGGAGTGTCCTCTTTTTCTTGCCCGCACTCTCCCACTATGCTGGTGGAGCCGATACATTTTCTTTTATCCTCTTGAAGGCTTTCTAACTGCGAGACGCCTTTTTGTTATTGTGAACGGCGCTGAAGTGACTTTGCACTTCCCCTTTTTTTGTTTTCAATGAACCTAAAAGATGAATGAGCAAACTTTTTATTATCAACAATTTAGAATTTACCGCACACGACTGTCCAGGGCCGGCCCGGGCCGGCGCGGCCCGAAAACCCTTTGGTTCAAGCCCGAGCCCGGCCCGGGCCCGAGAAAATACGAGCTACCAGGCCCGAGCCCGGCCCGCGGGCCCGGCCGGGCTCGGGGTTTTGGGCTGGCCCGGGTCCGTGCCGTGCTCTAAGCTGGTGGTCTAAAAACAAAGCTTGCGAAAGTATAGGTTAAAAAAAAAATAACGTCGAAAATCACCAGTAGCTTATCTAATGCTTGCATTCGACTCAGTATGTGAAGTGACGAAACCGGCTCCCAAGCCTGCCGGCGTTTCGCTTCTCTTTCTTATGACACAATTAGCTCCCAGTAATAGGTCCTAAGATAAGGGAGCGTGAAATTCAGTGTGCACGCGGGAGTGCCATGTGTCTATAAATCTGCGGCCTATGAGATAACCCCATTTTCCACCCCAGAAATGCCAAGATAAAGTGCCCACGACGAACCTCCCGGGTCATAAACCGAATGACCGCCGGCTCTCGGCCATGGATGTGGATACAAACGCTTCCGGAACGCCATGGTGACGAAAAGCAGGTCAGAAGGGCACTTCAACCTCTCACGGCATCCACTTTTGCTCGGGACTTCACTATAAAAGGAAGAACCTTCTCGTTGGGCTCCTCACATTTTGTGTCTTTGCATGATAAAGCTTTTGTATTTCTTTTTTTAATTCTTACTAAGTTTTAAGAAGTCAGTGGCATGTCCCCTCCTACCATAAAATAACAAAGTAAGCGCCCACCCAAAATATACATATAAAAAAAATTGTGGAATTCGCGTTTCTTATGTGGAAGAGCAAAAATGCAGAAGGGTCACATGATAGGGTGGAATCCAGCGCTTTGCAACGACGCGCCCACGTCAAGCTTCACCGTTTGCACCGGTGTGCTCGGAGAAGCGGCATCCGCGGTTACCAGGTCGGCTCAGAAGTTTGGGGCATAGGCGACGTGAGCGATCGAAAGCGTCGCTGTGGTCGGCCCACCACAATTGGCCGAATGCTGACTATGACGTCAGCAAAGGATGTCTCATCGACGGAAATAAGAGGAACGTAAGAACTTCAATTTTGTCGGTGTTGGCAGGGCTGCTTTGAGAGAGCTAGGATTGCAGACTTCCACCATGCCCATTACAAACACCATCGAACTGGTTGTCCACAAGGAAATGACGTCACGAAAGGTAGCCGAACGAGGGCGCCACCGAAACATCTCGCTGCTAATAGGCGCTCGATATCTTCGCCTAGTTTTCGAACGTTTGAAAAGTAGCGAGTAAACGCTTATGGTTACATGGGTGCCAGCTCAGCATTCACAGCGGGGAAGACAAATCTGCTCAGGGATGTGTGTGACGTCGACAGCGGGAGTAATTTTCTCCTCAGCTTCGTGTCAGCGTTTACGGCCCAATTTAGCGGTCTCCAGACTTGACAGCCCCGCAGACGAATGTAGCGACCTCTACGTTTGGCACCGAATAGTATAATAACAAAAATATGATTGAAAACAAACTGATCCGCCGCAAAACCAGGATTGTTTGTGCCGCCCGAGCGTCCCTCCCTACCCTCCGTCGCGTAGTTGACGTCATGCAACGCCGCAACGAAAAAAATTATTAAAATAGGTCCGACGTTTTTATTGCGCGATGCTGCGCGCGCCGGGTAGAATTCAACGGAATTTCCCTCTCGTATGTGCATACCGATTTACGGTAGTCCTTCGAAATTCCTCGCTCGTAAATGCTGTCGAGCTTCGCGAAGTTCGCGAGCGCCAATGGGTGTCTGCAGGGGCTGCACAAGCGAAGTTTCGCCGGCGCAGTACTACCGCTTAGCCTGGAGTCTCTAACCTGCATCATGTAGTAGGGATTACACCATCGCACGCCGGTACGATGCTCGTCCAGATCGAAACGGTCAGGGGCGGGGGTTCGAACCAAGAATCCCCTCCCCGGACTCTGTATGCGCGAGCTTTCAGACCACGTGCTCCGTGAGGCGCACTAGCACACACTGTCATAATAATAATAATAGTAATAATAATGATAATAATAATAAGAAGAAGAATCCTTTATTTGTATCATGCCCCAGAATAACCTATTGGTTACAGTGTGGTGGCACATAAAAAGTTAAAAAAAGGGAAAGAAAGGGAGAATAAAACACGCAGGAAACAGTAGTTAGTTATCTATCCTAGACGCATCACCGGCTTTGTGCATTGGCACTGCCACTGACCTTTTCCAAAGGCATGGGAAAACACCATTTCTCAGCTTTCCTTTGCCCGCAAAAATAATTCCGAAAATAGTTTTTTGTTGTTGTTTGTTTATTATTTGATGTTTTCTGTGAGCGTTTGCCTTGTACTGAAATGAAAGAAAATCAGGAATATTTATATCAGGCTTAACGCGAGTAAAAAAGTTCTGAGCAAATCGGAGCATTGAGCTTTTACTTTCTTTCGACCTCCCATCTTGTGCGTCAGTTACGTCACGTCCTATTTCAAGTAAATAAGAACGCGAAAGAGGGGAACCAAAACTAGAAAAGAAATACGTTATTGCGAGCAAATCAGAATGCGAAAACAATAAATAAAGTGTATTTGCTAACTAATATAACCAAGCTGTTTTTGATCTAGTATGAGGAGAAGAAAGAGAAGGGGGAGGGGTACACGAATAAAAGGTTGTTGATTAAACTGTACTTTTTTTTCAGTATTTCTTTCATCCGCACTGTTATCAGTGATTGGACGGATCGATCAATCAATCAGCCATGTTTAGAGATACATGTAATGATAAAAAAGTTTATATTGTCTAGCTCCAATGATTTAAATCAAACTAATCCGTATTACATCAATAGTAACCCTGAGACGTAGGAACAATTAAAAAAAACGAACGGGATAACGAAGTCTCTAACGCGGCTTGAAATTTATTGATCAACCATTTAGCGCTCTCAGGGCGGCGCCATTTTGTTAGACCGCAGCGCCCTCTTCACAGATCCGGGAAGTTCAGCAGGTTCGGCAAAGTAAAACGAGAGAGAGGGCACGCGCCCGACTCTGCTAGCAGCAGGGAGGTTAGAAATACTAGGAAAGGGCACGTTGCAATATTGGTGGAGCCTAGTCATAGAAAGTTTAAACGATGTTGTGGCCAACGTGACCGTAGATCTCTCTGGCGATTGCTGCGCGTGACATGTCACGTGTGTGATGGATGGTTGATTGTAGAAGGACTCCTTGCAGGCTTGCGCGCGATCCGTCCGGTAGGTTTTATCAGATCGAAGGCTAGACTGCGGTGTATTCTAGTGCTACCCCATAGCTAGACGAAGGCTAGCTATGGTCGCGTGATGTGGTGACGTTGGCGTGACCACATTACATCACGTTGGCGTGACCACATCAGGAGCGTAAGAAGCAGGGTTGCCTGGTTGGGCTGTAAATAACCCAATTTGGCTACTTATTTTTTGTAGTTGGCGGGAAAATATGGTGGTTGGCTATTTGGCTATCATTGGGCAATTTCACACCCGAGATTCAGCCATTTTCAAAACACTTGGTTTCAATGCCTTAAACATGGTACATCTGAGCCGGGTAGAAAACAAAAATCAACTCAGGAGATTAGGAAAGGAAAACTTCGAAATTACCTGCGTAAAAATACCATATGTGGACCCTCCTTGATGTTGGTCGCGGAGGTGCAATACTGTTTTTCTGAAGTTTTTTAGCGCGATTTCATATCACAGTCAGGGGCGGGGGCAGATGTTTCCAGAGGGGGAAGGGGGAGGGGGGTCAGCTTAACAGATGTCTGACCCTAAAATACGCATGCGGATGTTTTATCCTCTTTTTGCTGTCTTCTGTAAATACATGTCTTATGTTATGTTTCGTGTTATCAGTGTTCCAAAGAGATGCTTTGAATATCTTGTAAGAAGTTCTATGTTGACAAGTGCTGATTGTTGGGCAAGTTGGTATGGTACGTTAGAAAACATGATTGCGCTTTGAAGACAGGGACATAGGAAGAACAGACACCACAGAGCGCTCTGTGGTGTCTGTTCTTCCTATGTCCCTGTCTTCAAAGCGCAATCATGTTTTCTGAACTTCTATGCGTTGGGCTATTATCATAGACCGAAATTTGGCTATTTTTGGGCTATATCTCAGAAACATTTGGCGGGTTAATCTGAAAGTACCTGGCAACCCTGGTAAGAAGGAAAATCAGAAAGAGGCGAGGCGTCAAGGGAGCATGGCTTGTGGAGGCTACGCGGCTGGCGTCATGCCCTCTCCTACCCTTCTATCCTCCTTGGCTAGCAGACGGCAAACCGGGAGGTTGCTGTTCTCCATCTTTGGGCTGTACAGGCGGGCTCTACCGAACATCCAACTATCGCTCATGGCTGCCTTATGAAGTGGTTCACGTTCTTAGAATATTTATGGCGACTCCAAAGTCAGTCTTAGCGCTCTGTTGTTTTATTTCAGTAAATGATCAACTAGCGTATATTTGTTCCGTTTCTTCAATAGCAGTGGAGTCAGCCGGCGACTCAATCGCTGCATCTATTGCGCCAGGAGAGCACGTTTTTATTTATTATTTCAGACTTCCACTCATTGTCGCTAAAGGCCTACACCAGTACGAACTTCGTATAGTAAAATAGCTACAGCAACCGGATTTACTTTTCGCCGGAGCGACCGGCCACTCTGACACAGTTTTTCCATTTTTATTCGCACGCAGGTAAAATCGCAATTAGACTCGGTTAGTCTTTTTATCGAGCATAACATTACGCGATAACTTTCATATCAAAATCTGCGCATCTGCGCTTGGAATTTTTAAAATGACGTGACTTTAAATCAAGTTTGAACGCCAGCCGGATGTTAGGTACAGCCCACTCGGCGGAGCAGACAGCCCGCGGGTGAGAGGGAGAGGGCATTTTTTCTCTCTCCGCTCTTCCTAGTGAAGACCTCTTTCACAATTCAAACGACCTCCTCGCCCTCCGCGCGGTGTCCCCTAATCTTAGACCTATACTGACAAACGCACACAACCTCGAATCACAAAACCATACAAGCCCGAAGCACAGAAGAACACAATCCCAAACACAAAATGACAAAACAACACCAAGAGGATTGCGAGAAATTCCTGTACTTGACAAGGGCAGCCTGTGAAACCGGCATCACGTACCAACTTTTTTATTCCCTTATCAAAAGACAAGTAAAGTTGTCTGACAAAGAAAGAAAGAGAAAAATCCGAACCGTGAACCCTTTGACCCCCACCTGTAAAAAAATAATAAAAAAACCCTTCAAACTTAAAAGCTTTTTCGTTCCCTTATCAATCGATAAGGAAGGTTGTCAGATACAGTTCCCGGATCTTTCTCTGGATGTCAAACTTCAGTGCCCTCCCACTCGAGTACACAGTTGCTGCACTCGTCCACGTGCTTTGCAATTTCGTAGTTTCGTGAATTATTTTAACCGCCCTTTTATGCTCCAATATGCCGTCGTTTAAGCAACAACCGGTCTGTCCTACGTAAGAAAAACATCAGCGCAGAGGAATATTCTAAACGACCTTTTCCTGACAAGGCACAGAGAGATCTCTTTTATAATGCCTGCGTAGAGCACAGATGCTTATGTCTTACCACGCTGACATCTCCTCAACCGGTTACGATGTAATCCTTCAAATTAGTAAATTTGTTTGAAAAAACAAACAATAAAAGTTACAGGACCACGACTGTAGTCGTGTCTGTCGTCATCTCCCTGCGAAGAATCTAGCCCCATTGTTGTGACAGAACTGGAAGTAGTCTAAGTTATGAATCGGCTGACGTTACTGCATGTACTCCGTTGTGCTCTATACTTAGGGTTCCATGTTCTCGGTATATAACGATAAACACCGAAAATTAACCCCGAGGCGGTTGTTTTCTGAATCGGTGAAAACCGGAAAAACCCAAATTTGCACTGTCCAATGCCAGCTACACGGGAAAACATTTCCTACCTTACTTTTTTTTTTCTTTTTTTTTTTTTTTTCGTTAAAAGGGTAGTGCTACGGTTTTAATGTTGAAATAATTTTTAAATAATAATCCTATTTTAGAGTACGCCAGCATTGTATGGAGTCCAAACAAAAAAGTAGACATCAATAGACTAGAAAAAATTCAAAGGCAGGCTGCACGTTTCATTCTTAATAAATACAAACGAACAGACTCTGTGACTGAAATGCTTAGCCAGTGTGGACTTCAATCATTAGAAACTAGACGGAGAATAGCGCGGCTAAAGTTCTTATTTGCGTTGTATAACAATCACTTAAACATTGAACCTGAACTATATTTAAATGAAACACATAAACGATCGCGCAGATTAAATCACAATAAAACAATCCAACCGTATAATAGTAGGATAGACGTTTTTAAATATTCATTCTTTGTGCAAACAATTGAAGACTGGAACCAACTTCCAGATTATGTCATTAATTCTGCAAATATGTTCCAATTCGAGTCTTCTTTAGAAAAGATATTTACCCAGCAATAAATAAGAAGGGCGTTTTTCCTTTTTTTCTATTTCACTTCTTTTTACAAAGTGTGGCGATATGGTTCACGTTGTCTTCAATTAAAAATTGTATAACAGTCTTCTATTACGTACATATGTATAGAGTTCAAATTTTTGATATGACTATATATATTGTTGTTACCTCTCCTGTAATAGCCTTCAAGTGAAGGCTGACAGTATTCTTAAATAAATAAATAAAAATTTGCAGTTTGTATTTTTTATATTGTTTGTCTAGGCACACGTGACAAAAAACGCGTCACCTTTCCCCGAAAACCTGCTATTCTGTTGCGCAATCGCAGAGGAAAAAACTAATTATTTGCCGATCTGCAGCGGCGTATGGCGGTTACGGGAACGCTCGGAAGTCAACGAAACCTGTCCACTCTCCACTGCTACACTCGCCGTCAGCCCCTTGGCAAATCGTCGTTTGTGTCGATCGCTCAACGCGACCTTCGACTATGCTAATTTTTAAAAAGGTGACAATGGACCTTTTCCATATACCGACGGCACCAGGCGGTGGCTGCGCGAACTAAAAAATCGAGGAAGTGACCTGCGCTACCAATCAATAATGGGAGCTACGTTACCAGTTGCTTCGCTCTCTGAGCAGCGTCGCGTGCCCAATGCAACGAGGTAGGCCCATAGAGTTATTATAATGTACGCTAGAGGTTCAACTGGCGCTAGTGTCTATGCGACTTCCGGGAGGCAAATTGAAGCAGACAGCAACCAGTCTGCTTTTGCGGTGCTCCTGTGCATTCCTATGGGAAAACGCACGTGCATTTTGTCTCTTCGCCGGAAAACAACATGAATAACTTTTGTTATTTCTGTCGTAACGAATAGTATGTACCTTTATTGGTATTGTGAAAGTGTAATTGCTTTAGTTACAGCATTTTTCTTTACCGCTGAACAATGTTAAACTTTGCTATATTTCAGGCCCAAACCTCTGTTCCACGGCAGGTATGCAAAAACGAGCGACGATTCTAAGCAAGATAACGATCGAAAGGAATGCAGAGTGTGTTCGAGCTTCGCTAGCATTCCGGTGGCGCTTATATATTGCTAATATGCCCGTCCCGTCTTTATATGAAAATGACTCCGTCGTGCGCATCTTTACGATCGGTTAAAAAATATTTGAACATAAAAAAATAAAGTACGTTGGCCACGAAAGGTGTGTCTTTTTATTATTTCCTATGTCGGGCAGCTTTTATCGGGCACCTGTTCTCTGGCTTCTCCCTATTTGGAAAGATTTGGAGCGTGCGGGTGACGCTTTGAACCCAGAACAAGCATCTTCGCACACGAGTAGAAAGAATAAAGCAGTACTTATTTAATGGAAATCGGACTTTATTACGTGGCTTTCAATTTATTATGATCGTCTGCATGCACAAGGAGTTACGTATCCAGTGTTACTGCGAAGTTCTTGCCGTCTCTTGGTTTTCCAGATGTCCTTCGTTCGTTTGGCACGTATATCCCCGATGCTAAAAAGCGCCGATGCCGTGTTCGCGCTAACAGTGTCCGACAGTGCACATAAATACAAGTACGAAGCGGTTTTAGCACCGTTTTTCAGGCCACGAATTTAAAATAAAAACGCCGTAAGTGACCAATTATTTTGTCTGCCTGACTGAGAAATGTTTCAATGTGCCTAGTATGCTCGAATTATTCCTGATATTTTCTCTTATAATCGAGCGCAGAATGAAAATGCACTCGCTTTTTCCCATAGAAATGCATTACCGGAAGTCAATTTCGGACTGCATGCACACTAGCGCCAGTTGAACCTCTAGTGTACATTATAATAACTCTATGGGTAGGCCTAGCGCGACTTTAAAGAAGGAAATCCGTAGCGTCCACCCAAACGTCGTGTTTTTCTTTCCGTCCACTTTCTTTTTTTGTGTAACACAATTATATATATGCTGCAATTACGTGTTCTACTCGTCGATTTACAGCCTCATTCCGAATTTCCTCGATTTTTTCGTGCCGACTTCCACCGCTTGGCATCGGGCGCTCGCGCGTGCGCAGAACGCTTCTCGGAAAAGGTCCATTGCGGACGAAGCGGCTGGGTTCTCTGAAGAAAGGATCCAACGGAAAACCACATGATCCCCCAGAGTACGCCACTCGAAAGACGACCTGAGAGTTGAAAGGCACTGTGACCTTCGCTTTGTTTAATTTTTCTTTTTGATATTTTTCTTTTTTTTAATTTAGTACATATTGGGGACCTCAGGGCCCAAGAAGGGTGGGCGGAAGAATAAAGCGCGCTACACGAACAATAATTAAACATAAAAAAAGAAGAAACACAGAAAACTGCTGCATAGAAACACACATATACAAAATATACATATATCAATACCTACTATATCACATCCTATTCATATGGGAGTGATGTGTACAGCACGGAAGCGCTTCCACGCGGGCACACCAGCACCGCGACTGTGTTTTGATAATTCCCGCGGCCGGTTTCCTCACAGCGACGTAGTAAGAGCTGCATGCTTGCGCTTGAACGTATTCTCGTACAGCGTGGCTCGTCATGTACCGCATTAACCTAACTGAAAACAGCGATCGGAGATTAGCGATCGGAAAGAAAGAGCGATCGGAGTACTAATCTCACTGGCTGTTTTCAAGCGATCTGCGGTCACGTGACTTCGCCGTTGCGGCGTTTTGCTCGCTCCCCGTGCCAGCAAAATCATAATTGTTTCGTTATTCGCAGTGTTTGATATGTAGCGACGAGAAGAATAAGGTACTTATTGCATCGCGCGTAAGTGTGGTGCAATCCACGACGACGTGAGAAATGGCGGCGCATAAGCGATATCAGACGACAGATATACAACCCGGAGAAAACGAAAGCGAAACTGCCCGTTGACAGTCTACTGCAAAGTAACGTTGGTCCACTTCTCCCAGCATAGAGATCATACATACCAGAGCCGCTCTGATGCATACTAACTGCTCCTTGAACTGCTCCCAGAGTGCATCTGAATCGCTAGATGCGCTGCAATTTTGCATATAAGTCAAATTTGGTACCTTGGACGTTACCTAGCCAATGTGGTTAAATTTATAATTTATGGAGACGTTAGAGACATTTATTAGATTGTAGTGACCTGTTTTCTTAAAACTATTAACTATTGTAATTTGAATAGTTTTATTTACGACAATAGTTTTAGAAATCTAAAAAATATATTATTTCTAGTTACGAAACTATCACAGCGGCCGCTGTCGCCAAACGGCCAGACCAGATCGCCCGGATTGCGAAGTGAAAGAAAAATGGCAAAAAGCGTAACTAATGTTGACGCGGCCTTCCTGGCCTTCGTCTTTATTTTTTCCCCGTAATTAGATCCGCGTACTCCATAAGATGAGCCATGCCCACTCTGCCAGCTGCCACCCTCGCTTCGCCAAAACAGTGCCACGTCTCCCAACGACTGCCGGAAGCCGACGCTGAACTGGCTGAACGCCCAGCAGCGCCCAGCTGGCCTCATTTCCCCCCCAAGCGCGGAACTGACGTCCACTGCTCGGCACCCGCCGCCAGGCTCTGCCCGCCGCCGCCTTCGTCCATTCATTCCTTTCCCCCCGATCCAGCCATCGTCATGACGCCCAACCCATTGCCACGCTCCCGATAAACCCAGTATCGGGTCTCCCCTCAGATGGATAGTAGTCATGGCGTCACAGCCATTACTCTACGATAATCAGTTCACGAAACAGGAGTCCACCGCTATCACCATGATGCAAGACTGGATGTCATCGGGTCGCCTGCCGACCACATATCGGATCGGCAACTCGACGCTGCGCTGCCAGCTCAACTTCGTGGTCACGGTGGCTGTGCTGGGGGTAGCCTGCCTGCTCCTGTTGTACGCTCTGCTGCCCTGGGGCAAGTACCACATCATCAGCGACAGCGTCGACGGCCCGGGCCACGAACATGGGCACGCGCACATCCTCCAAGAGTTCCTGCCGTACAACGCGACCTACCCGCTCTCGAAACCCGTCATGTACGGCCGTAAGGTGAGGTACAAAATCGGTGTCATCGCCGATTTAGACACCGAATCCAAGTGCAAGGACGAGAAGGAGACGTGGATCAGCTACCTGAAGGTAGGCTACCTAACGGTGGACAGGACGGCGAGCGAAGTGGACATCGAGTGGGAGGACGGGATGATCACGCTCAAGAGTCAGATCGCTCACGGCGGGAGAGGCATGGAGCTGTCCGAACTGGTGGTGTTCAACGGGAAGCTGTACGCCATGGACGATCGGACAGGTATCATCTACGAGGTGCGCGGTGACAGGGTGATCCCGTGGGTGTTTCTCAACGACGGCGCCGGTGAAGCTGGCAAGGGTGAGAATTTGGACCCTTTGCTGCAGACCTCTGTAGTAAGGGAGCTCTTTCACACACCCTCATGAGCTCTCCTGAGTTGGGAGCCAGCGTTTTCGGGATGTTGCAGGCCTCCTTAGGCAAGGGCGTCTCCGATCCTTTTTACACCCCTTTGATCTCTCGTGAGTTAGAAGTAGTTGCCATCGCTATGGAGTATGGTTTGGGTGTAGGCAAGGTGCGATTGTAGGAGTGCTGCAAATGCATCTTATGCGGACCTAGCTTGTCAGACTGGCACAAAAGGGCACAAACAAGTCGCGCATGACGGTCATGATCCTGTGGTTTGCAAGTGGGTGGTACCTTGTTCTCCGTATTTGCCTAAAAGGCTAGTTACTCAGTTCTCCGTTTCGTCTTTATTGGTCAGACAAGTGCAGTGCCTGTAAGACATTACTGTGGGGCGAATAATAATGATATGATTGGGGTTAGAGGGTAAAATAAACTAATAATACTGGTGGTTTTATAGTGATTTATTGGATTGAGCAAAGGTAATATACTCTGTCCGATTGATTTTCTTTTTTTTATGATTCTGTATTTTTAAAAAGACAGCCTTACCACCATTGGTACCACTATGATACCACCAGCTGTGTAATACCTGCATGCATAGAATTCATGACTGTTAAATGTTTAATTGAAATTTCTGTGTATTTTTGTTCACTTAAGCATTTATGCTTCAGGGTAGATGCAAAATACTTGATGCCCCAGTTACAGCTCTTAGCAGTCAAGGCCGGTGCAAGATGCAATCTCTGCGGGCAGAAATTTGAGCAGACAACAAGAAACCTTGAGCAGACGACTAGAAGCCTTGAGGAGATGACGTAAAACCTTGAGTGCTGCGGGCAACCTTCGACAGACAAGACAAGACGTAATCTCAAAGAAATTATCCATATAGTTAAAAAAAGCTATCATAATGTTTTCGCTTTCATTATAGACAAAGAAATATAGCTTTAGAAATAACAATAAAAGATTGTTTCTCCTTTTCCCAGAAAACAGCTGTGGTAACAGGTATCTTTTTTTCTCTTTCTTGGCAGTATTTTGCACTGAAAATTATTTGCTTTTCGAATTTCTTTTGCACACAATGTTCATCGTGTGGCTGGTAGTTCACAACAGAGTTTTCTAATAATCAAAGTGACGTGGAAGATTAGCAATGTTTCGCTTTCACAGAGTGTATTTCTAATATTAAAAAGGTAGGGAAACGAAATTCCAGCACTCATTTTTTAGCTTTAATGTGTTGCATGTTGCAGCATAACCTCAAAAACACCAGTCTTGCATTGAAAGGCAGAAGCAAACTAATTTTAAAGCTAATTAAACGGGTGTATCTCGAAACAACCCATTCTTATTTGAACCCTTCTCGTTTGAACCCATTCGCAAAACGCCCTTCTCGTTTTAACCTTTCGCGTTTCGACCCTTTCTTATTTATACCCGTCTCATTTGAACCCATTCTCAGTTGAACCCTTCTCGTCTGAACCCATTCGCGAAACGCCCTTCGCGTTTTAACCTTTCGCGTTTCGACCCTTTCTCATTTGAACCCGTTGTCATTTGAACACCATAGTGAGGTATAGAAGGAAGGAAAAACATTTGAGGATGAAGGTTGAAGATGAAGCGAAGCGGCATCATCGCTTGCATAGCACATGAAACAATTTTCCTTATCCTGCTTGCCACCCCGAGTCTGTTGACGTAGCTACGTGGTCACATGGTGACGTGGTTTCAAAAGTGCTAGCGCAGATTCGGTACTTCATTTCTCTTCTGTCGCTGTATGTCGTTAAGATGTCGTGTGGAGCGGATGTATCATTGTGCTAGTCGTGTGTTATTGCTTGTAATGGCCAATTCGGGTGGTCATTTTCCCTGAAAAAAAAAAGTTTTCCCATATCTTCGGCAAGGGCGTTCGCGTGGTCAAAGGCTGGCAGGTGCAAGCTTTTCGGGTTGCGCTTCTCAGGCGTGTACCGGCAGTTTACCAGCAGAAGTTTTCCCGAGCTCCAAGAGGTCGGGCAGCTTGTCTGCCAGACTGTATCCGGTATCGTCACATTTGAATCGGGATAGGGAACCAAACGAAACAATGCTCGCTGAGGCGGAAAATAGCGGGTTCGAGTGGCAAATGAAGCCATTGAGACAGGCACCCTTTTGTGCTCTGAGACAAGATAGCAAAAACAACGAAGAGAAAGATAATTTATGTCTCGAAGAAGGTCAACATTTTTGGAATAATTTATCCAGCCTGAGCAAGGTATGTTTGCTCTGAGACACGGGCTGCATCATACATCACTTTGTTTTATAACTCTTTAATAACAAGTTATTACACCACTGAAAAAAAAGTATGCATATTGATGCAGTTTGAAACTTGAACACGCATTACAATTTCAATCCAAACAAAATTCAAACGAAGTTTATTGAAATTTGACGCGCGTGCGGGCAGAACCACACTGATTTATACATCTGCCCTTTCAATGATTTATATTTTAATATTCTGTCAGCTGTACGGACTGTGGTAATGCCAATATTTTGAAAAGTTTTTGTGAAGCCGCTTCTGTTTACACACATCTCAGAGTCGTAATTTATGTTGTTGGCGTATGCAGCGTGCTCATGGTACCATAGAATGATCGAAGAAGAAGTTAACAGAGCTCACTCACGACCCAGTCAAATAAAAACGCCAGTTCATTGTACTTTGCATTCGGGTGGAGAGGGTCACATGATGCGCCGCTGGCGCGTTTTTGGTCGCCGATGCCACAGACGAGGGCTCAAGGCAATTAATTACACGAATTCGCCATAAATACCGCAGAAAGATTGCGAGATTATGATGTTGGATTAATTTGGGTTCGAAATGAGAGAGGTTAAAATGAGAAAAGTCTTTCTGACAATGGTCAAAACCAGAAAGTATGTTTTGAGAAAATTTGAAATGAGAAAGGTTAAAATGAGAAAAGTCGTTTTGAGAAGGGTCAAAACCCGAAAGTTTGTTTTGAGAACGGTTTAAATGAGAAAGGGAGAAACGCAAAAGTTGTTTTGCGCTGGGTTGAAATGAGAAGGTAAAAACGAGAAGGTAGAAATGCGAACGGGTTCAGATGAGAACCACCCAATTAAAATCTTTCAATGTGCACCTGGTGGATGCATGCGAATCCTATTTGGGAGGTAATCTAGCAACGTTGGGGAACTTGCTACGTAGTCATGACGTAGCAGATTCCATCGGAGCAGCACCGCTCTTTGGAATTCCAACATTTTCCTTCTTAGCTTTCCTCCTCAACTCACAAATCGCGCATTGAACTAAACAGTCCAAGAAGACGGAAAGGAGGGACCCCATCTTTCTCGGACCCTCGATTGTGCACCGGGATACAGTCATTCTCCCCCTAGAAGATTAGCCAGTCGCTCAAAACTAGGACAAAAGTTGCTTTCCCCAACCCGTTCAGCCCTAAGCTGACAGTGTTGTGGAAGCTACGTGCTCTTTAGGCCAACCACACGCTCATCACCCCACAGGTACTTAGAATGGCTCGGTTGTAAAGTGTTGATGCTATTGACACCACCACAACGCTGACAACGCCACCAACGGCAAAGCTCATAATTACACCAGCTTTGCTACTTCACGAACGCGGGAAATCTTTTCTTTCTGTTTTCATTTGCGTCGGATATCCCATGACGTATCACGCTCTCCGTTCGCTTCTCTTCGAGCGCTTGCTTGAGTGCACCGTTTAGGACGACAAATATAGCCAATCGTTCAAACTACAAACGTGCAATTATCATTTACGGCTATTATCCGTCATGCTTGACTCATTTCCGAACGAAATTTGGATATTTCAATTTTGGTTTCCGTACCCCTTTAGAGAGGTCGCAAAATGTTTTTTGAACTTTTTTTTTGTAAGGTGCGGATTTTTAATTTTGAGGATTTACCTTATGACTACTCTGAAATATTTTTCTAATAAAAAAAAGCACCTTTTTTTTTTGTGTGTGTAGAGCTATATGTCAATTTCAGCAGGCGATAGGAATCTTCACATTTGACAGGAAAATAAAGCGATGGAAACATTTCGGGACAAGTGGCTGACGAGAGAGTGTCGCGGCATCATTTTTGAGCACTTGAGGGAGTGGTTAAAGAGGCAAGAAAAATAAAGTTCTCTTCGCAGTTCCTTTAATCTGTTTACTGGTTTATGGCATTGTTCAGCTATCTGTGGACGTGTTCATACTTCAGTTTATTTTTGGTTATTTTTTGGAAGTTGCTTGTCACAATCGATGTGCACACAATGCTTTCAGATTGTTGCGCTGCCGATCCTGCCAGGACCATTAAGGATTGAAGTAAAAAATAAAAAAACACCACATTTTCCGGACTCCGCATCTGGCGCATAGTCTGTAGGGGCGAATTTGGGGCAAAAAATAAAAGCTTTTGCTTAGCTAGTCCGCACCCGGTGCATGGTCCGCACGCCGTCCCTAATCTGAACATAAAAATTATCATATACAGCAGACCTTGACAAATGCCTGCCCTATTACCTCACAAATAAGCTTGTATCATACATAAATCAATATTAATATACTCCGTTATTCATCAAATTCTTCGCATCTTGTCACAGTGAACAATATAAAAAAAAAATCCTCGTATAGTCCACACATGTAGGTAGTCCACACCACGTGAAATTTCAACTTTTAAACATATATAGTCTGCGGACTATAGTCCGGGAAATATGGTAAGTCGAATGGGCACCGAAATGCAATAGCAGCACAGCACAACACTTTTAATGTTAACAAGCTATTGCCAGCTGTTGTTTTATTTTTCTACTAAAATAGACCCTTTTCAAAAGTATGTGCTCACCAGTAGATCCCCAAGGCCGTTTTACTTTAGGCACACACCTTGAGAATGCACTTGACACAAGTGCTGTGTCTTGCTCTTGCGCAAAATATGGCAGCCATCAGCGTTGCTTGATGGCCTTTTGAAAATGGTCTATTGAACAACGTGTCCATAAAAGCAACTACCGCAAAATACCGGGGAAGCGCCCACTCCACCTTCACTGAAAACTAGGTTAATATAGACGTGGGCACTGGTGCGGTCAAATCGGGCACCTAATGAATAGTTTGCAGAATTCCCAAGTTTTGGAAAACGTTTATATAGTCAGATACAACATAAGAAAGGCAGTGCAAGGGGGAAAAGGGTGAAACTAGGAAAGCTGAAATGGAGAGAAGCCACCTCCTTTCCAGAACGGCTTCTCTCATGCGTGTGTTTTTTTCCCCTCGCACCATCTTTTTTATGATGTATCTGACTATAGTGGCTGCTTGAATGAAGTGGGCGCTTCCACAGTATTTTCCGATAGTGTGGCAGAAAGTGTTAATTTAAAGTAAGCTTTGAAGTTTAGTTCCTATTAGCACGCTGTTTGCAGGGATCTCCCTTGAAATCTTTGAGATACGGACATTTGACAAGTTTCAGGGTGTTGAAGAGGGGGGACGAGAGCAGAGGATGGGGTGATTGCTCCAACTTTGGTGTTCTCGGCGCTCTCTCTACCGCACAACGTTGACTTTGTTTGCAGGCACCATGCAATTCTGTTGTGCAGTGCCACACAAGTCTGCCAAGCACAACAATCTGTTGGCGTCTTGTGCATTTTCAAAATGAGCATCGTCTCGTCCAATGCGGGCAAAATACAAAGGGGGGCTGGGCGTGGCAGCAACGGGCAGTCAGCCAGACCAATGGGTGGCAAAACCACTGCCGTTCACTGTGGGGAGGAACCTTGCCCGTTTCGAGCAAAGCGCAAAAGCGCGCCAACGTTGTGTTTGCGCCAACGGTGTCGTGCAGTGTGCACTGCCTCTGTCGGTGGCCCCCTCAGAGTCAGCCGGTGAGGTATTTGTTTCAATATGGTAGTTTGTGACATCTGTTGCCATTGCGTCTGCCAGGTTTCAAGAGCGAGTGGGCGACGGTGCGGGACGAGACACTCTACGTGGGCGGCCTGGGCAAGGAGTGGACAGACAACAAGGGGCGCGTCATCAACCACGACCCACAGTGGATCAAGATAGTGACCCCCGGGGGACGGGTGGAGCACCGTGACTGGCAGGACAACTACCGCAAGCTCTGCAGCTGGGCCAACTACGGACCACCTGGTAGGCCTCGCATGTGCCTATTCTGAAGATGAACTTACCTTAACTTTGAGTGCCTTAATGAACTTTGAACTTAACTTAACTTTGAGCACTTTGATGAACTTTGATAAACCTAACTTTGAGTGCCGAGCTTTTCTTCCCCATATGCCTAATCAAAGTTTCGGTCTCAGTAACACTGTAGCATACTCTGCAAAGAATATTTATTTATGAAAGACACACTGTTTGACGGGCAAAAAGTTAATAGATGTCTGCATGCCTCCAACCTGCAACAGATTTCTCATATTGTATGTTTCGAGACAGGATACTAAGCAGCGGCACCTCGACCTCGCACCCCGAGGTCACTCTTTTGAGCGGCCTGTCTCGGCACTTGCCTGTAACTGTAACTTCCCTGCTTTCACGGTAGTCGGATACCGACTTCATCAGTAATTTCTAGACCTTGGCGTTCGCCATGAAGTGCAAGGTTGAACAACATAGATTCGCCGTTCTGCAACCACGAAGGAGCATACCAAAACAAAAATTGCCCCCTCCCCCCCCCCCCCCCCCAAAAAAAAAAGATTATGTGCCAACAAAAAACGGGCACCAGAAGATAACATATTGTTCTCATTGTTTGCGCATACATGCCAATACACGTAAAAAAAAAAAGGGCAGCCCAGTTCGGGGGGCAGGGAGCAAACCGAAACCGCTTGAGTACGTACTCAGGTGTGGCACTCAAAGGGTTAAGGGTCGAGATCCCAGAGGAAAGTGTGACAGAGCACCACGGAAACAGTTACAAAACCAGCTTCCGCGGAAAATCAGTTCGAAGGAGTGGCATGTTGAAAGGGAAGCACGAAATTCTAAATGTGCCCCTATTGAACCCGCGACCCCGTGGTTGTGAGCTCGACATTCTATTGCCGCGCCTTCTACCGCCGCGCCAAGCAAGAGGGATTAAAAACTGACATACGCCAAGGGCGGGAAGTGCGTACATCGTAACTTGCGTAACCTCCTTTGGCCGCCACAAGGGAGGGATTGCAACCAGTGCAGATAGAAACCGAGAGAGCGGAGACGTGAGCGCGCGGGGAGGCCGAAGCACCGAGTTCCGGTTGCAATGATCAGTGGGCAGGTGCAAAGCTAGCTGCCTTTCTCTTTGCCAACTGTATGAAGATGGCGTTAGGCGTTCGCGTCCTAAACGACGAGGCAACTGAAAGTACTCCCTGCTGCCCTCATCCCGCTGGGACCAAAGCTTTTGTTGTTTGTGAGGATATGTTTGAACAAAGTATAACTGAACAGGCACATCCGGAAAATCTGTCAATGTTCTACATATATTCTTTTTCCTGTATTGCCCCCCTTTATGTAATGC